>NC_135421.1:10714441-11046941 GCF_051991245.1 Festucalex cinctus
TGGAATGATGTAAACTACACTAGAAGTGGAGTAAAGCTATTTTTCTGTGTTTGACTTTCTCTCAGGGGCCTACTGATGGGAGCGGAGTGCGGTCTGAGTGAGCATGAGGTTTTGGTGCTGGGCCGATCTTTCTCCAAGCACCAGCAGCCTGAAATGGACATTGGCCTGATGCTGGCTGTGGCCCAGGATGTCCTCAAGAAAAAGGACTTTGACCAGATCCCAGACATGAGCCGAGTTTTTGAACAGCACGACCTCAGCAAGTAGGGAGAAACTAATATTTTTAGAATAATAATAAACAACATCATACAGATTTGCATCAAACAGCAAACTAGCTCAGACAGAATCAATTGCATTTCTGTAGCTTGCTGGGACGGGTAGTGCATTTGGTACCTAGGCCAACAGACAGGATTTATGGACTTAATATCGACACTGTCACATTTTCAGCACATTTAGAGAAACCATCAATATGATACAAAAATGTAGTATAACAGCAAGCAACTGCTACAAACATATGGAACAGTTAATATTTATCTAATGACATTACAAATAATAATAATAAAAAAAATCAGAATAATAATTAACCTCATAAAATACATCACACTCACCAGAGATGCTGATTATTATATGTATTGACGTCTGCAGATCACTTCAGTTGTGTTTTGCTCCTCAAGGTTGGCTAGAAAATGTTTTTGGACCGACCAATCAGAGGACAGGATGTCAGCTGGTCTCTGGCTGTTCAATCTGATTGGTTAAAGAAATAGTTTTAGTACTCCTATAGTTTAGGTTTAGATTGACATGGCAACGCATACAGGCTGAAATCTGATAGGACCAAAAAATAAAATAAAATAAAATAAATAATCCCACATGCATTTACACATGCCTCAACATGAGGAGAACGGAGTATTCATACTCAGTATTGGGATTTGGAAATGCATATTATGGAACAAATATTGGAATTTAGGTTGTAAATGTAGGTCTGTGCTTCTGATATTGTTGACCGGCCACTACTGATATGTTACAGACAAGCAGTACACTCCATTTTGCCTCAATTGATTTAAGATGCAATTAATTATCAATCAGTTCCAAGACTATTCCATAAAATTCATAACCATTCATTCATCGATGTCAAGCTGTAGTTTCGACTACTGCATCATCATTAAGCTGTTTTCATGCTGTCACACATGCCAAGTTGTGCACTCCCCTTTGGTTCTCATGGCTGTAGCTCATCGCAGACTCACCCAGGTATTTAAAAGCCTGGGATGCGTCGATAACGCGTCAGCCTCTTGGCCTGCGTCTTTGAACAGAGCACACAAGCGCTGATTTGTGAGTCCTCAGTGAGCACCCGAGCATCTCAGTCCGAAATCGCCTAGTGTGAACGAAGCACAAAATACACAGATAATGGCTTAACAAGCAAACGAGCACATGCGCACACACACACACACACACACACACACACATCAATCGTGCAGCCAGTGGCCCCCAAATCCCCGAGCAAGCATTAGTTCCAGCTTTGGGAGTGGAGCATTGGAACCAGATGGACTCTGAAGACAAGAAATGGCATGCAGTGGGGAAGAACACACACACAAACATGTAATCTCTATATCACCTTCCTCATTTCTTATCCTCCCTTTTAGTGCATTAAATCACTAGATGTCAATCTTTTAAAAAAAAAAGAAAAAAAAAAAGATTCCCACCCTCTCTCAATATAAACTCAATATAAAAATGAACTCACTAAAAATAAAAACAAAGTAAATGTATGAAATTTTAAGCTACATTTCATTGTTTTGTTTTTGTTTTTTCCCCACAAAAGTACAGTTTCCAAGAAAAAAAAAGTTGTAGGTTGTACATGCAAAGTAATGGGAATTTTTGAGGGGAAGAATTCTAACAATTTTTAAAGGGGAACATTTGTCATTTTATTATGAGAATATAATATCTATATAATGTTACAACAGTGTTTCATAACTAATATTCCACAAATGTAATATCACGTTTAGACTAGTGAGGTCAGATATAACATATTAACATATTGTCAAGAAATGTTTAAGGTTGACTTCCCCTTTAAGTTGAAAATTGTTTCAATAAAAATTGCAATTTACCGGTACATGAAAGATTTCTACGTTATCAATATAAATTTTGTTCTTATATTACAAGATAAGATTAGAGTAGTTGTATTGTCCAAGAATTCTTTAGACTTAGACTTAGACTTGACTTTATTGATCCCTTTGGGATGGCTCCCTCTGGGAAATTTACATTTCCAGCAGCAATAGGAACAGATAATAAAATAATTTGTTTTAGGAGAAAAGTCGAAAATGTAAAATAAAAATAAGAAAATGATTTTTTTGGACACAAATTTTAATTTAAAAGAAAAAACAAAATGAAAAAAACTGTACAAACTGAATATATTTGTTGAGAAAAAAGTAATAAAAAGAAAAACTAAGGAGTTAGAAATAATCATTGAGTTGCAAGACCATATTTCAGTCATATTCTACATCAACCTGATATATTATGAGATTTTATTTCTAGATTTTATTTTTCAAAAATAAAATTCCAAAAAAATAAATTTTATAAAGTTAAGAGAATAAAGTTCGTCTTATTTCTTTTCAAGCAAAACATAACTGAAGCAAAATGACGAGTAAAAAAAACAAACAAAAAAACGTTATAAGCAGAAATTTGAAATGAACAATGACAAGGTCAAACAGCCGTTGTTTGTTCATACTGCAATGTGGGTGTTGAGAGCCTGTCGGGTGTTGATTGTTCTTCAAGTCTCTAATGAAATGGTATGGCAGGAATGGGGCTCTGGATTTTGTGGTATCAGTGAGGGTGAAACAACTGGCAGTCCAGGACAAGCACCCCTACTCCATATACACCATATGACACGAGTTAAAGTAGACGTGCATGATTTTTTTTTTTTTTTTTTTTGTGTGTGTGTAATGTTTTTTGCTTGTATGTGAATAGACAGATATCTGGAGTGCCTGCCCACTCATCACACTTGAAATAACACACCTAAGTAAATCTAATATGTCTTGAAGCAGCCATTCTGAATTTAATACAACTACTACTCCATTATTTATTTATTTTTTTCTATCGTGTTTAACTGTTTTCTTTTAGTGTTTAAATGTTTTTATTTGGTAGTTATTAAATTTTTAGCTCCAGTGTTTTCTCATGGGGGAGCCTCCACAGTGAGAGGGATGGCTGGTCTTCATCCATCTCACTGTGGATGAACTCCTCCTGGGTGCCTTTCCTTACAGGGTACTTCTGTGCCCCGCCATGTTGTGGTTTTCATGTGTTTGTTGGGTTTTGGGTGTGTCTGTGGGTACGATCATGGGGATGGGGGAGGGTGGGGTTTCTTTCTTTTATTTTATTGTATTATGGATGTCCAGCACTTTGAGTTGCATTTTAAATGTATGAAAGGTGCTATATAAATAAAGTTGATTGATTGATTGAAAGTACTATCATGTTGAAGTGAAAAGGTAAGCAGAACTGCAATGGTATCACAGATTGGCTAAATGCATTGTCAGGCTTACCTCCAAATTACTGGCATATACTTGAATGTTTCACAAATCTAACATAGGAGTGTGGAGGCATTTTTGTTAGCAAGTGTAATTTGATAACTTGGTGATGAAGTGCTGTCTCCACAAGTGAAAACACACTTCATCTTTTTAGGTTGCTGTAATCTTAATGCTAGGGGTATTTTGACAAAAGCAGAAAGTCACCAGACAGGTTATTAGAACACCTGGAATCTTTAAGTTACTTGGAAGTATTATAAAATGCTACAGATATGGATTGCCCTGCAAATTGTTTTCCTTTACTTCTTCAGAACGGGACGCGCATCCATCAAAGAGGCGACAACCATCTGCAAAACCTTCCAGCTCCCCCTGCCTGATAATCTGCTCACATGTCTGCTCCACAAGTATGAACTGTCTATGTTAAGGTGGGATTGATTTGATGCAGTTCTCAGATCTCATTTGTACCTTTTGTTGTGGGTGAACATGTGATGTCAAGGTTTGCAGATGGGGGCCAGATAGACTACCACGCCTTCCTGGCTGGCATCAACTGGCTGGAGCATCCTGCACCCCCGGTGATGCCTGACGACATCCTAAAAGTAAGACAAAGCTTGCAATCAAATACATTCAATTATCTTGATGTGTGTACCTGTCCAAGAAGAAACAGGTCAACCGAGGATAAACAAAATACAGACAGGGCTATTTTTTTTTTCTGTTACACTATTTTGTTTTTTCCTGTCTTCTCCAGTTTGAAGTGAATCTGCGGCGTGAAGCCAGCGGAGTGAAAAACATCAGTTACTCCTCCCTGGTGCAGGAAGCGTTCCCTGGCGTCTCCAACACGGTCGACCCGGAGAGCGCAGCATCAGTGTAGACGAGTGCACTAAATAACACATGCACCCGTGAGTGTGGGAGATGAACATCCAATCGGTGCGGTTTTGACATCACACTTGAAAACGGAACCACATTTCGGGTCAAGGCGGGTTACGTAATGACTGCAGGTATTATGCTGGAGCTTCCAGCACTGAACTGAATTTATACAAGAGAATTGGCTACAACAGAGGATCATTGCTGTCAGCCCACAGCTGTGGAAACAACAGGTACTGATGAGACACTCACATTCAGTCCAGTTGACATGAGACAATTTGATGTTATTTTCATAATGTCTCTAAATCTGTGGTTCTCAAATTCTGTGAACCATACAAAATGTCCTGTCGGGCCAATTAAAAGCTCTAATTATGGTTGTGACCTTTCACCATCTAACATCCCTGAATTTTTTTTTGTTTTTTAGAATAATAGGCATAGTATTACATGAAAATGTCAATTTTTTTCAATATGTTTTTTTTTTAATGTTTTTATGTTTTTTGTCCCCCCCCCCCACCCCCACCCCCGAAAATACAGCAGTACCGCAATGTATGGTTTAAATTTGTTGTGGCCAAGCTTGTAACTCAATTTACTCATTAAAAAACGTAGACATTTTAATTTGTGTGGCACTAAGGGGTAAACATGGTAGTTATGTTTAATTAGTTCAGTTTAGCTATGTTTAATGAATTATCGGAAAGTGGGGGGGAATCTTGAAAAAAAATCTCTCCACTGTGAGGTCCATAAGAAGCTAAAGAACTCCTGCTTAAACATTGGGGTGGAAGTAGATCTTGTGGAAAGCTGATCAGTTTTGATCCACTTTGTCGTTCATTAGGGATTGTAGTTGGGTTGGCAATTGCATTAGCAGAAGATAGTATTTTGCTTCAAGTATCAATGCATGCACAGCACATACTTGTACAAAATGTACGTGAAAAGTGTGATTGGGGATAGAAATCAGTAATAAAGTTTAAATGATTACCAAGGCAAATCACAGGTTTTATCATTTCTCTGGTGTTAAACGAACGAGATTAACCAACCTCTGTTTATATCCAGCGAAAACAAGGGATGGGTAGGGTTGGTGGGGTTGTTGCGGCGGGTTTATCAAGCGCTGCGATCGTTTAGTTGTTTACTTAAAATCAGTTTAGTCGTTTACTAAAAATCAGTTTAGTTGATGCCCCCTAAAAATGATTATAATTGTCTTAAAACTGGTGGGTTAAATGTAACTCAAATTGGATGGTGAAATACAGTGAAAAACAGTAAATATCCTCCTCCTTGAGTCATCACCTTATCTTGGTGAAGTAGTTTGCGTGTCCCAGTGATCCTAGGAGCCTTGTTGTCTGGGTGGCAGCGTGACATTGTGGCATCTGGTCCACAACAGCTGTCAATCATTGTTAAAGTGTGGCGTTTGCCGTTTACTCAAAGTGGCAGATGTGTTTTCTATGCTGTCAAAATGGCTTAATTTTGAAACAAAACGCCCATTTTGAAACTCATGACGTCAACGCCCGCATCTCTATGGCATCCAACTGTAACAGAGATGAAAAAAAAATATTCAAGCTTTTTTTTTTTTTTTTTTTTTTTTTTTTTTTTTTTTATATATATATTTATTTTATTTCGTAAAAATGTCCCACTGTACTGGGCACCATTAGGCCACAAAAATAGTACAATACAATTCCACGGACAATTGGTTCTAACGGACGACCGGACACCCATATTAGTCTGTTAAATCGCACACACAAACACAGCAGTTAACCTGTTTGATTATGAAATCCAACTCCTGGATGGACACATCCCCATTGCAAGTGGGCGGTAAAAATAAATAAAATAAATGATGGTACTATCAAGCCTTTTATTCAGATCCTCACCATAATTGAATGGCTGCTTGAAGGACACAAGTGCCCCTGCTCCAATCTTTATGACTAACTAAGGGCATCCATCCATCCATCCATCCATCCATCCATTTTCTTGACCGCTTACTCCTCACAAGGGTCGCGGGGGGTGCTGGAGCCTATCTCAGCTAGCTTTGAGCAGTAGGCGGGGTACACCCTGGACTGGCTGCCAGCCAATCCCAGGGCACACAGAGACGAACAACTAATGGCAATCAATGGAGGCAATTTACATAGTCGGCAAAATTGTTTGTTGAGATGGAAGCGCGCGCGTAAGCTAAACATCCTCCTGGTATGCGAGCTCTAAATTCTCTGGGGAAATAAGGGGCTATGCTAAGTGGAGCTTAGCAGGTCAAAAGTTTAAGACACACAATTACCTGAATGACCTTGACTGACCCACAAATTTCTCACCTTCTCTTGCCTCATACACGCACGCACACCCCCACACACCTTCAGGAGCTAGATGAATTGGGAAAGGGGTGGGGGGGGGGGGGGGGGGGGGGTTGTTACAGCCATGAGAAGATGGCCCCTACTCCCATACCACCAAAAGCATCAACGGCCTCCTGTAGAGTTGTACAAGCAAAGTTTGGGTTCTAATGATACTTCCAGGCATGATCAGACATGGCTGCTGCTGACATTATCACGTTAAAACATCGTAACGCACACACGCACAGGCACACACGGTCAGCAAGTAAACGGCTTGAGACAATGCATCATAATATCACATTAACGGAACGCTCAAGTCAGCCAAATGTGAATCCCATATGCAGCGGGAAGAGGGCGGGCCCGCAGGAAGAAGCCTGCAGCCAGAAGACAAACCACCTTCAAGGACCTATTTTGAATGACTTTCGAAATTATGCTGCGGCAGTGCCCTCTCGGGGATGCGGGGGATTAAAAGTGTAATACTGATCTGGTGTAATAATGGTAAAAACATGTTCAGGGAAAACTGGTCGAAATGAATCGCTACAACACATTCAGAGCAACATTCATTTGATGATTTGAAAGTGTTTTGAAATAAAGGGTAGTTTTGATTAATTCTGTCAGGAACATTGATAATATTTACAGATGTATAGCATCTTACTGAGAGCAGTTTCTAATATTCTTAAAGTAAAACAAGTCCCACCTTGACTTCAGGCAACGCGACCCTCTGTCCCCACCAGGGCCATCACACTGATGTGACCGGTCCTGACTGATCCTCTCTCTCTCATCATGTCAAGATTAGCCAGCCAGGGTCACATCCCATCTTGAGTCCCGCACTCGGTGGCCCGTGGGCGTCCGGTCTTCACTGGAATTTGTCCTGAAAAATTCCTGGATTTTAGTAAATGAGACAACAGCTGCTGGATGAAGACCACATGAGAACTAGACAGACCTTCGCCAAGGTGGAAAGATGGTGTTCTGTATCACCGCACACAGTGTCAAACAAGACACAACACAGCTCACAAAAGTGAGTACACTCCTAATATTTCTGTTATTTAATTATATCTCTTCATGGGACAACACTGAAGAAATGACACTTTTACATAATGAAAAGTAGTCCGTGTACAGCTTCTATGGTTCCCCCCAAATAACTCAAAATATAGTCATTAACTCATTTGCTCCCCAAAACGTGTAAAAACTTTCTATTTTAACTATTGCCATGGACCAAAAACATATTTATACCTTTTTTTTATGCTAGAGCATACAGAAGGCTTTGATGCATCCGCTAACTTGAATAGGTTGCTTAAAGCAATGGTAGTCATGACAAAAAAAAAAACAGCCAGGAGGTGGCAGCACAGCATAAGAGCTCAGCCAGGGCCATGGTTGCAACAAGCCCCTTTCCCCAGTGTTTTGAACAGGTTTGTGAATATTGATGAAACTGAGCTATATTCTCATGCTAATTGCTGCACAACGGATAGAGATAGTTGTTTTTTTTGTTTTTTTTTGTTTTTTTTTGTTTTTTTTTCCCTGATAAAAGAAGAGACTCAAATTTTTCTTTTTGTAGGTTCCATGTTTTTACAGAAATGGAACACAATATTCTGTGGGCCTTGCTACATCAGTCAAAATCCAGTAAAACAGCCGAGAGAGAAGGGGGTTGCTTCAGTGAAAATGGCTGGGAGTGAATAAGTTAAAAGCTATAAGCTCCTGCAACAAAAGGGAGTACACCCCTAAGTGAAAATGTCCAAATTGAGCACAGTATTTTTTCCTCTCCAGTGCCATATGACTCATTAGTTTTACAAGGTTTAAGGTTTGAATAGGGAGGAGGTGTGTTAAATTTGACATTACAGCTTTCACACGCTCTCATTCTGGTCACTCAAAGTTCAACATGGCACCCCATGGCAAAGATCTCTCGTAATATCTGGAGAAAAAAAAAAGAAAGAACTATTGCTCTACATAAAGATGACCTAGGCTATAAGAAGACTGCCAACACCCTGTTTTGTTTTTTTGTTTTTTTTTAAGCATTCCTTTTTGTCATTTAGTTTACAAACACCCCACAATCAACAATGGTTCAGTCCCATGGTTTTGCATTTGTCACATGCTAACATACGGACGCTATCACAACTTTTCAATCTGTGTGAAAAATTCACCTTCACTGCATTTGCTTTGTGATGATGTGACTTATGAGTCTGGCTGTGCTTTCTTCCTCCTTTTCTCATCTTCTGTATTCCCTCCGACGCACCTACAGGGTGCCAAACTTTGTCAACGCAAGTCTTATTTTGGGAGCAAGCAAAGCCATCCAGAAAAGAAGATAGAATAGATAATGTGATGATTTGGCTGACAGTACAGTTAAGTGTCACTCATTATAGACATTTATCATCTTTTGTCTCATTTTTAATTCTTCTTCTTCTTTAGGGTGTCTCTCATCACATGGAGCCATGTGAGGATAACAGATGAGGTCATTACGTTTGGATGTCCTGCGGGCATCATTCCCGAATACACATTGTCATATGCACTCAGCATACACTTCATTAGGTATACAGCAATCCCCCGCTATTTCACGGTTTAGGCTTTTGCGACCAAAGCTATTCGTTACTCTAATTTGAACACGTTTTGATTTGTGAATCCGCCTCCACTATATTGTGGCATCTGAATCCTACAGTCTATTGTTTGTTTAAAAGTCTTCTTCTAAAGCGCTGTAAACGGTATTTTTTAGCACAGCGTGATAGAATTCTCTTCACTCAAGTTTTGGACATTCACTGGTGCAGCAATGCTGCAGGTGTTTGTGTCTAGAATGAATTTAAAGGGTGTGGGAGTTTAATTTTGGGAATAGAAGAACGCATTTTGGGATATGGGGGCAGGACATCCGCCCTATTGAAAGACTTTCACTTGTCAAAGCTAGTTTTAACCGACCCAAAATTGGTTTGCATCAACCATTTAGAGTACATTATCTCAATCTTGTGAATTATGACTCATGAAGGTTAGGTTTACATTTTGCGGTGATTTTTTTTTTTCATGATGGGCTTTACTTTCACTTGATTATTAATGACTGACAAGATATACCTTTATAAGAGAAAATTAGTCTTTTTCGTAGCGCTGAAATATACATGTAGTACTTTTACCAGACTTGGTACTATGTGTCATACACAGTGGCTAATAACTTGAAAATGCCGCAAATAAATCAATGTATTCATGTTAGGCAGCCATAGTGATTAGCAATGTATGATGGCCGCCAGCGGTTTCAATTTTCCCAATGGCAAGTAAGCAGCATTAACAGTCCATTCTTATGCCTCCTGCCTTGGCCTTTTCCTGGTAATCAGCAGGGACAGTTCGGGCTGGTAGAGCAGGTTGTCCAGTGACTAAAGGGTTGCTGGTTCAATTTCCGCCTCAGACTGTCTGTTTTTGGCATGTTCTTGGGCAAGTCACAGAACCCCAAGTTGCCTCTAGGTTAGAATTTTAAATGAGAACTTATTCACAATTGTCTTACCTGCTTTAAATAAAGAAATAATCACCTTAACCTTCTGTCTCAGATTACAAGTTCTGCCTTGGCCCATCCTGCTTTCTGTTTGCCTGTCCCCGTGGCTGTTGTGTGCTGTGCTAAAACTAGATCACAGTCCCAGTTTTCCTGTTGCACTACCAGTGATTTGAGGATAATTAAACATCAATCCACACGACTCCTGTGATTTGGTGTACTGTGTTTGAGTTCTACTCATACCTTTTGACATTGATTGTGCGGCAATACTACTCTGAGAATGCCCAAGGTCAAGCCTGGTTACTACTTGGAAGGAAGACCAACTTGGAATACCAGGTTCCACAAGCTTACCTGTAAGCCTGTGGGGCTGGATTGCAAGTCAGCCCTACTCTAACTTGGATAAAATGGAGAAGGTTTGTGGCAGGAAGTGCATTGGTTCATAAAATCTATGCCAAAAATTATTTAAAAAGTGGCAAACCCCAAATAAGGAAAAAGCTGGGAAGAAGATGGAATATGTATTTTTAAATTACCCATAATCAATTCATTTTAAATTGTGATTATTATTATTATTATTTATTTATTATTATTTTTAAATGAATCTATTGTCTAAGTACTCGTATGGTACATTTTACATTTCCAGTATATATGTATATGGGAGAAAGCCTATAAGGATTCAATGTCATCTCAGACCAAGCATTTATAAAGCCCAATTTTTGGATGCAGATATTGCTTTGGATCTCATTAGACTGTGCAGGTGTACCTAATGTTGTGTCTGGTGAGCATAATTGTTCACACATGGTCTTAAAATGAAATATCCACTAAGTGAAGCTGACTCCTTAGGGTGTAGTTTTACAACTACTATTCAAGTTTTCATGTAAACTCCCAAGCGGAGGAGGTCTTGGAAATACAAACCAGAGTAACAAGCCAGGAGATCTCGCCAATGAGGTAATGAAATTCCCGCTTCTCCTGCCACCCTTCACCCATCCCACCTGCTGGAGTAAGACCATAAAGGCGCAGTTGTTTCTAAAGAAGCAAAACACTTTTATAACCCTGACCTCGTTAAAAAAAAAAAAAAAAAAAGTTGCCTTTTGGTTGTCTCTATCCTGATGGCTTGGAATTACCATTTGCTACTACGGGAAGTTTGTCACAGAGCATCAGCTGCTTTCTTGAGAGGGGCGGGGCATGGGGTCATGTGATTAGCGGTGTCACGGTCCACATGCTGGCAGGCAGTGGCAGCATCCTCCTAGACTGATGCTGTTGCCTTCTTTTGGGAATGAACCGTGAGAGGCGGAGAGAGAGCGAGAGAGAGAGAATGAGGAGGTGAGAGAGTACGGGGGAGGGAGATGAGCAGAGACGCACACGAGTGGAGAGGAGCTGAGAGGGGGAACAAGAGTTGGACAATTCCAGGCTTGCATGGTCGGGATACTCGGAATCTTGTGAAGGTAAGACTGTCGTCCATCCTGCAAGTTTAAGACTCGCGTTCTTGTCACTTTCAAGAGGTGTGTAGTACATTAAGACAAAATGACAAAAAAGTACGTATTTTGTGCAGTGATGGGAAGAAATTAAGTAGAGATAATTTTGATACTGTAATAGACTTGTCACATGCAGAATCTGAACTTGAGAATTTGTTTTTCTGATGTTTTAATTTTATATTTGAAAATACTAAAGTTATCTTTACTTTCTACTTCTTACCTTGGGGCTTGAGTTTTTCCTCAAATCCAAAACATGAAGACACATAGTCTGTTAAATTATAGCCAAAACTGACATCAACCAAAATAAAAACATGCATCTTCAAATTTTGTGATAGTCTTTTCTTGATCTGAAATGTGAAGAAAATATAAGTATTTATTTTTTGGCACCCTTTCCATAAAAAATAAAATAAAAAATGGGGCTAATAAAGTTTGATATTTTTTCATTGCTCTAACCCCTGCGTTTCAAATAAAGATTGGGCCGGAGAATAGATGGTGTGCTTGAACCAACATGCATATTGGTGCTGTGCTATGAAAAGTGTGTATCATTAAGTGTGTTGTTTAAGGGTACAAAAAAAAAAGTTTGGGACATACATATTTTGCATCAACAGCAATCATCCTTTAAAAAAAAAAAAAAAAAAGTCCACATTTTGTGAGGTCGCCCATCTTTACTTTATTTTGATTTTTTGGAATCAGTAATGTAACTAAAACAATTTATAATGTTTAAAAATGTTAAGTTACATGTCATCAGACGGCGTCAATATGCACGTTTGTTACTTTTGCACAATTGTAACTTTGAAAACATGCATATGGTGATTAAATATTGATCAAATGAATGTCATCCTGCCTTATGAAAAAAATAGTTTCTCACATTTTAGATAAAAAAAAAAAAAGCCTCATCAAATTTGGAATTGAATGCTCTCATTGGAAGGTTGGTTTCCATGAACCAGCCTTCTTATCTACATCCTATGGAAAAAAATATACAGCATGCATCTCCACATTTTATGATTTTTTTTTTGTTTTTTGTTTTTTGTTATCCAGCACTGATTTATGGCTTGCATAACTCAAGTAATAACTTGGTCGAAAATTGGTGCAGACTCGACTTGATTTGCTTGATTTTTTTGCAAAACCAACTGCTTGAAATTTGAAGAACAAGACTTGAGATTTGCTTACGACTTGCACATATTTCTGCATGTGTCTTATTCGTACCTCTGATCTGATCTGTATAAGGTGACAATAAAGTGTGAGTGGTTGCAATTAGTTAGAATTGATGTGCAGCGGTAATGAAGGTGTTTGCCTGAGCCGAGTGGACCGTCTAATCAGGCACTGACAACAAAACGTGTAAGGATAAGTGCAGGTTGCGGAGCTGGAGTGGAATGTGGAGTTAAGAGTAGCGTGAATGACCTTGGGGGTAACGTCTTGCAGGTGTGTGCGTTTATGCGCCTCACGTTATGACTGACTTCTGCTGGCGGACTACCGAATCTGCAGAAGGACTTGAAGTATTAAAAAATAAAAATAATAAAATACTCTGGTAGAACAGGCAGGCTTCTCACTGAGAGTAATTATCATAGATCAAATCTCAAAATGGTCTCGCCCGTATCGTGTACTCCTGCCTGGTGCCTCAGGTCAGCTGACCAGCTGCTTTTGGAGGTACCGAAGTCTAAATAGAAGCTCAGAGATGATAGGGCTTTTTCTGTTGCTGGTCCCAAACTATGGAATGACCTCCCAGTGCACATTAGACAAGCCCCTTCAGTGTCCATTATTTAAAATGTGCCTCAAAATAATTTCAATGAGTTTAATTTGTTTTTATTATTTTGAATTAATTTAACTGTTTGTACTGTATTGTTTTTAAAAGATGTTATGTTAGATCATCTTTATATATATATATATATATATATATATATATATATATATATATATATATATATATATATATATATATATATATATATATATATATATATATATATATTCCAATTCATTGCATTCACCTTTTTTATAAAAAATAAAAAATAAAAAAAAGATTTTCTGATTCAAAATGTTTTTGTTCCACTGCTATGGGGCAGAAGAAGAAAAAGAAAAGAAAAGAAAAGAAAAGAAAGGAAAGGAAAGGAAAGGAAAAGAAAAGAAAAGAAAAGAAAAGAAAAGAAAAGAAAAGAAAAGAAAAGAAAAGAAAAGAAAAGAAAAGAAAAGAAAAGAAAAGAAAAGAAAAGAAAAGAAAAGATTTTGAAAACCTTCACCACCCTGGCCTAAATAATCACATGCCTGGAAGAGGCAAAATATCAACAATAGCAGATGAATATCAAAGTTGAGGTACTAAAAATAAAATAGAATAACAGAAGGAGATGGAACAAGCAAAAGATTATTATTTTTTTTGTCTGCACTCCACATTACACATTTCAAACTTCAGTATTAGAAAAACAATGAATATTGTTTAAAAAAAACAAAATAGCATACATGATTTTTTTTTTTCAAACTGCATAGAAAAAAAATGTAATGCCACTGTTTATGTGGCCTAAAATGAATGTTTTGTATTCTATCATACTGTATAATGTTTACAAATTCTCGCTAAGCAATGCAAACTGAAAAACTGGGAAAAAAAAAAAATCCTTTCCAAACCAGCTATCTGGTCTGGTAGGATAAAAACAAACACTCCCACGATGGCTTTTGCTTGCTAGAGGTTGGACGCTCAAATGAGCCTTGATCTGATTTCATGCTCTGACTTTAGCCTGCAGCTTGGTATGTGTTATTGGTTGTCTTTTTATAAATACTTCTCTGTGATGTGGATGACAAAAACTGAGGAGGTACTTTTAGAAGCCAAGGTTAAGAAATGTGGCACACTTGGTTAGTGGTACAACTTGATGTTTGTCTGATGAAAATATGTTCATTTCCAGTCGAGGGGGGTGCCTACGAATCTGAAGGAAGGACCTTGTTTTGAGAATTTTCCATAGATTCATTAATAATTATTAGCCATTTATGTTAAATCGAGAGGTATCAAACTTTGCCGGCGTGCTCCACCCATACACAATTACAAGGAAAAAAAAGAAAAAAGAGCAATTAATGAACTGTAATGCCTTTGCGGTCAGCCACATTTGCTGATGCACTCTTTATTGTGATGAGACAAAAAATCCAAACCAAATATAAAATGGAATCATTGCAAGGAGCTTCTGTAGTCCGCCAACTCATGCCGAGACTCTCAACACACACTAACCAACTCCAGTGCCATTTACTAGGCTACACTACGCCCCTTAAAGGCACTCATCCAACACATTACGAACAATAACATTTTATAAACTACTTGTTTCTTTACATCCTCTTTTATATTTTTTTTATGATGTCTATACAAAACAGTGCTATTGTTTTATTTGTTGTTTTTTTTTCATTGAAAACAAAATATGGTGGATTTTGTGGTGCTGGAATAGATTAATAGTATGGGTCTGTATCTCTCCAATAAAATATGATTTAATAAGTGTGATATGATTCAAAGATGGTGATGAACTTGTCAGTACTATACATGTGGCATTGATTTAAAACAAATACCTTAAAAAGACGATTTGGTACATAACTCGAATTCTCGATATATTTTAAAGTGGAAGTATTTCATTTGGTTCGTTTGTTGCACTCGTTTCTTTTAAATCAGAACCGATTCAAATTGTTTTTAAGTTCATTTATGAAAATTGATTTTACACAGCTTTAAATTAAATTATTAGCTTGGTCACATAATGAATTAAACTTGTAAGTCAAGGTACCACTGTACGTAGTTGAAATTTGGTTAACCAATCAGACAAATCAGCAGGATGAGATTCTTTCTGAAGGAAACCTGCAAATGAGCCTAAATTGGCCACTTATAACCAAAATAGTCCTACGTGTTTTCCTGCATGGTTCCTTGAGACTTGTGGGTCTACTTATGATAGACATTCCTCTCCTCAAATTTCATGGTCGTCTGTGAAACCCTCAAAATGGTGAGTTACTTGGCCTGTTAACAACAAAGCCGGTTCATCAACAGGGCCGAAAATAGCGACATACAATACAGTGTATATGCATCATGTTTACAGTTGGCAGTGATTTTGAAAAAAAAAAAAAAAGGTGTAATGCTAACAGACGCTTAGCTCACAGGGGTGCCTGTTGTTTGTCTTAACAGGACTTGGAGGTTGATGGGTGGTTATATTTAGTGAGGAGCTTAGCTTTTAGGAGGTTAGCGTGTGGGGAGGGCCACTGTGTAGAGCAAGACTACATTTGTGTGTGTGTTGGGAGCTGGCGTCAGTGGACAGTTGAAGAGCTTGGCACTCCACATGCCAAACCGTGTGCGCGTGTTTGTGTGTGTAGAACAGGTCTATGGGTCTGGACAATCCACCCCACCCCATCCCATCTCCACAACCCCACGCCCCTTGCCTCATTCCAGTCAGGAATCTGCCCTTTAGTTTATTAAAAGCTGGTGAAACAATGGAGGGAGGTGAGGTCGGGAGGAGGAGGGGGGCAAATAGAACATCATGACGTAAACGGAGGCACGTTGCAACAGGGGAACAAATCATACAGCCGGGTGATGTTGTCCTTGGGAAAGACAAGTAGAGAAAGAAAAGGTTTTCCTTTAGGGGATAAAATGGGAACATATAGGTGTCGATTTTCTGTCTTCAAAGGAAGTGTGAAAGCTGGAACGGAAGTGGAATGTCGCCAGTGTGTAAAGGTACTAAATCTGAGATTCAACTTCCCGACGAACCCTTGAATAGACCTTTCCAGGGAGGCTGAGGAGTGTAATCCCCCTGTAGTTGGACCACACTCTTCTTAAGAAGAAAACCACCCCTCAGTATGTCACTCCAGAGGTACTCTCTTTGCGCCCATGTATTGTTGCAAAAGCGTGTCAACCAAGAGAGCCCCAGAACATCCAGAGCCTCTAGGAACTCCGAGCCGATCTGATCCATCCCAGTATCTTTGCCACCAAGGAATTTTAAACACCTTGGTTGACCTCAACCAGCGATAAGAAAGACCACCTAAAAGACCCAAGATTTTGCTTCTTCAAGCAAAAGCATGTGGGTGGGATTGAGGAGGTCTTCGGAGCACTGACCATCTTACGGCCACATCTCCGGTGAGACACCTCAACAATGAAGGCACGGAACATGGTCCACTCGGACTTAATGTCCTCAGCATCCCCCCGCAACGTGGGTGAAATTCTGTCAAAGGTGGGAGTTTAAACTCTTTCTGACTCTGCCAGAAGTTCCCTCACAACAATAACGGTTGACTTTTTAACCTTGGTTTCATCGGACTACAACATATTTTCCAGCATTTTGCTTATGGTATCGATCCCATGTCAAAAATGAATTTGTTTAAATGTAATTGTACAGGTTGTAGGTCACATCACTCGAGGATAAAGTTTGCAACTTATTTATCTTGGTCTCATTTTTATTTTTATTTTTTTATTTTTTTTATTTACTTGAATTCCTGAACGGGGTAGATAAGTGGTTGAATGTTATGTTTGATTTATTTATGATCTGAGAGAACCCCAGTAAGCAGCCTCCAATTTAGCGATTAAAACAAATGATGTTCAAACAGATAAAATGTCAAGACCTAAGTAAAATTGAAAGAGTCCTCATTAAGGCACTTCATGATGCTGGATGTGCACTTCTCTTCTTCATGACAGGTGATCTAATATAGTTGTTTCACACCGTACATTGGACTGTGCAGTCAATTTGGAGTCTTTGTTCTTGGTCTGTGTGATGTTGCAACAGACAAGACTATTAATAGTGCAGATGATTGATAGAACAAAAGATGAATTAGATATCTCTACTCCGTCCAAAGTCTAAAAAAAAAGTCTTAATAAAGAGACGCAAGTGAAACACTGACATTATGTGTCTAAATGGGACACCATGACGTCCCCCTCCACACACAAGCACACACACCACACTGTTGCAGCCATATGTCGTGTGCAAGAGAAGTTCGCGGTGTGCGCATGGATTCGTTCCACACAGCAGGGCACACGTATAAATATCCGCGGCCCACTTAACTTATGGCTTTTGTGTTGTCACATTTGCAAAGCTGCACTTGTCAAAAAGTAAGTTGTGTTTGCTCCGTGGCCCTCCACATTGCTGGGATGCTCACCGGATGGCACGTGGGGCAGGCGCAATGAGTCGGATCGTCACAGGGATCTGCAGCTTTATTGCACGGGTCGACAAGCCGGCAGCTGAGTATATTGAGTGCTCGACCGAGGATGGACCTGGTCTTTCAGGCTTAGAATTTTTGTGCCCGGATATTAGACTTGCATGGTGCGTGGTGAATCATCAAAGAGTATACCACAGGCCCATGACGTATGTAGGCTGAAACCCACCCATCTGTCTAGGATACCAGGTTCCAACTAGGACTAAATGAGCCAATTTATCTGGTTGGAGTTTTAGAAATTACAAGGCCTGGTATTTCCTACTCAATTCCAGACATGGTTCCTTGCGAGACTCTTTCGTCTATTCTGTTCTGATAGACACTTCCACCGAATTGTGTGTCATTCGGTAGAACCTGTGTTTGGCTGCTCTCTTTGCACCGCCTGGTGCTGTGTCCCTAAAATTCACATGCAGCAAGATGGCTGACAATGTAAACTGACAGGATATATGAAGTGAAAAAGCGGGATGCTATAATTTTACCAACGTCCATCACCCGTCAATTTTCGTCAATGGATTGGGGCGAGTTTGTTGTAATGTCGACATGCGGAACAATCGCTAATGCTAAATGATATATTGGTTGATTCTTCAACAGCGCTAAACAAGTCAATGAAGTGCACTCACCAGCTATTGGACGCTAGCTGTGCCGTTTACCTCGCGCTGGTCACGCAATGTCAATGAAAATATACCACTAGAAAGTTTAGCTTGCGTTGTGTAGGACTCCATTTCCTATGATTCTTAGAACAGACCTGTTAAAGTCCCTTTTAACTGGTTTATCGTATGAATCGTTATGACAACTGTATGATTGACATACACATGGCAAAATACAGGACGCCTGGACACGACCTGCTTAATAGCGAAATTCGCCATGACCCGGGATCCAAGGGAAGTCTGGTCTCCCTATGACAATGACATCTGCATTAACATGCCATGGGCCTGTAGCATCCTCAAAGATGACCTCGCAAAGGTGTTGCGCTCGCAAATTGACCGACCCAAAATAGTAATCATCAAGGCTGTAATTTATAAAGGCAATTTTAAATCATTATGACCATACTTTTATTTCAGAAAAGATGAGTGTGAAATGAGAAGACAGAAAAAGCAGGCAGGGTTGATGCTGTAATGTTTCTTGTACAGTATGACCATGACTACTCCATTAGCCGACAACCCGACCTCCCCCTTGCAAAAATTTGCCTCCCAGGGTTAGCAGTCTGACGTGCATTCCTGAACAAAAAAAAATAATAATAATGTTTCACTGGTTGACTATTATACTTGATTAATGTATGACTTCTCAGAGAAGCCCCGTGAGCCGCCTCAAATTTGGCAATAAAAAGGTTGAAGATGGTAAATCGTCAAAAGGTCACTGACAATGAAAGCACTTCATGATGCTAGATGCTATCTGAGATAAACAACCTCAATGGTCTAATAAATTTCTTAAGCGCTGAAAATACAAGACAAGGTTAATACTTGACTATCTATTATGAATATTGTACTACTGGCAGGTATTAAGTTTAGGGTTCTTTACATCAAAGATATTTTTACAATATATTAGTGCAAGGGTCGGGGAAAAAACTTGTATATAGGAATGAAAACACAAAAGCAAATGCCTAAAAGCAAAATTGCATTCCAGTAGTTGTTATTAGCGCCCGGCCATGTCCGTGTGTAGCGTATTTCCCACCTCAGCCTCCCCGTAGAGATGTCATCGTATCTGCTTGCCTTTGGTGTGAAACAACTTCTCATAACTTGGTAAGCCCTAAAGCCTCCCAAGCTGAGGGATACGGAGACAGATCGTCTTGCGGCTTTGTGGTTTGGCTTTCCTGCTTCTTCTTAATAATGCAGAGACAAGAGGCCACCCTTTGGCCAAGTTTTATTGAAAAGAAAATGAAGCAGGATTGGCAAATGCTAATTTTCTGTTTGAGTTACAATCCGGATGTGACAGTTACTACATGTTTCATGTTGTTTAATGAGGCTGGTGCCTGCGGCTCTCTGGATTTTGGTTGCAAATTAGTTCTGGGATAACAGAAATGTCACACAAGTCAGTTTAAAGAGCAAACAGAGAATATTTTCAGTGATGGGCTCATTTCACGGAATCATTCATGTCGTATTTCGTTTCAAAGGAAAAGTTACAAAGAAATGCAGAACACTTGCAAAGCTCGGGAATTAGAATCAGCACGGTACACTTTGAAAAAAGTAACCCCAACCATCCAAATAAAAACCTAGCATGAGTTACACTGAAATTCTGACAGTCCACTTGGAAATCTCAAAGTCCAACCTCAAAACACACCAGTAAATTTTAAACAATCAATATGACTGACAATGCAGACAATCGAGTGCAGTTTTTTATTTCTTCATAAGAAAGACTGGTTGTGCTAACAACTACCCTAATCTTCTAGTCTCAATCCTCAGTTTTAGTTAAAGTAAAACGCCCTGATTGTGTGGAAAGGATCTCTGACTTTGAATCATTCTTATGAGGACGTGATGAAATTTGGACAAGATGTATATCGCTACACTAGGTTGTTTTAATATCTTTTATACAAAGGTTCACTTTTTGGGGGGCTAGCTGCAAACATAAATTCCAAATACAGTAGACATGTACAGTTTCCTGGCTCACATCGAGGCAGAGGTATCATCCTGGCTATAATGGGTGTCTACCGATACCAGTTATCGTATCGGTGCTAATACCAGTCTTATTTTAAGGTATCGGTACTCACAGCGGTGACCGATACCATTATTGACTGCCCTCCTGCAGCCATTTTACGATCAGGTGTATTCGTCATTTCTTTTAATGGAAAAACAAACACATAATGGCACTCTGCTTTCATGTAATGCATGCAAGGTTTTTTATTTATTACAATGACAGAACACCTGCATGTAGATCCACATCTGCCACCGCGGCTTCAGTGAGTGACCATATATGCAACTACAAAACGCACGACTTTCTGGTGATCGGAACCCACGAATGAATCAGCACACCAGACACTGCACCCCCACTCCCCGGAATAAATAAATAAACTTCAGTTGCTGCTTCAGGTCTTTTCGGTACATTGCTGTTGATATAGCACCTCCATAATGGCACAATGCTGCAACTGCAGTTAAAATACATTGCTGCCAAGCTCAATTAACACACCTGGGGCGCTATGTTGAGCGATATCAGTCCCTCAGGTTGGAGGTGGCGAGCAAATTAAGTGGAGGTGGCCACCTCTGAATTTTGTACCCAGGAACAACCTTGAGTAGTCTGTAGTTGTCTTGTCTTGTTTGTCTTCCTAGTTGTAAATCTTGTGATTCCAAACTGAGGACTAAATTTTGGTCTCTGCTTTTTAGTCATAGAAACCAGAATTAAAACCATCTGAATGAGGTCAGAAGAACATTTTACAGATCAGCCTCAGAAACACAATTTGGATCAACGGATCAAATGTGGTATTTTTCCTGCATAGTTCTAGGTTCTTTTTAAGATATTTCTGTACAAAACAACACTGTAGCCATTCATTCATTCATTCCTCTTGATAACAAGGTTACAACAGCACATTGCTGCTGGACACACTACAAACATGATAGAACACAACTGATACCTAGTTTATTTCTCAGAACTTTTTATGGAGTACAGTACTTGAAGCCTGAACAGTGCAGTGTCTGTTTTCTCTCAAAGTTGTATTTACTCCACCGGATCTCAGAGCATGGGCTGCTGTGACTTGCATGAGATAATAGGTAATTTTCCTTTACCTTGAAATTTTACTGTGTTGCTTTGTCTTAAGTAGCCATTAAGTAAATTTGTTTACTTTAATTGATCCGATCATGGATTACTCACAATAATCCACAATAAAAGACGTTGTTCTGCTGCCAACCTAGCAATTGTTTTGTTTTTTTGAGGGGGGGGGGGGGGGGGTTAATGATCAAAGATAGAACCCAAGGTGACTGCGTTCCAACAAAACCGAGCATGAGCTGGGTCCAGCTGTTGTTTGGAAGCAGCCAGGCCAACATTAATCTGAGTCCAGTGCGGGAGTGGGAAAAGATGGTGAGGGGAAGCCGTAGACATCCATAAGATAACCAATGTAGCCAAAATATACCCACTTAAACCTTAGAAACATGAACATAAACTTTTTTTTTAAATAGTAGTGCAATGTCAAGTGTATCACTTTAAAAATAAGAACACATTAGCCCGAGCCAGAAATTGTGAGCTAATGTTCATTAGCACGCCTAATAATCAAAATGCTAAATTTTGGGCATAGTCATGGAATTTTAACATATTAATATAGGGGAAGTCAAACCAAACATATTATTTACAAATTACAATAATTGCAATTGTGACTTTACTACATCTTTGTGTCGGTGCCTGAGGAATTAACCATCCGTAACCCTGCATTAATGGGGGAAAAATTGGCAGCTTTTACAGGCAGAGTAAAAGTGACCAGTATTGAGGAACACATGATAAAGTATAAACTATTGAGGCAGTCTGAATTTATAGTATTTGAGTAGACAGGAATTGTTTTGATTTACCCCTAATGCTTTGCAGCAGAATACAAATTGCGCATTTTATTTTATTTTTTTGTGTGTTTGTTTTTAAATGATCACATGGTTGTTTAATCAAACTGAACTCAGACAACAGTCAACAGACAAGCAGAGGTCAGCGGGTGTTAGGCCATAATTGGAGTGTCGTTTGGTTTTCCAGTTCTCTCTGCTCGTAATGGCGCTGTCATATGTCATCTTAATGTGAACTTAAAGGCCACAGGGCATGTACATAGCGTACAGGATGGGCAGTAGGGTTCAATTAAAGCTCAGTAGGAAATTTCCATGAGTTCCCTCCTGAGGCTAAAGCCTCATTTATGCTCTAAAAATAGATGCATTTGTTTTGAACATTGTAAACGTCACAAAAGCACATCAACATTAAATAAAATACAACTAATTTTCATCAGGAATTAACCATTTATCTGTTTTCACAATTTTTTTGGGTGGCATTTCCAAACATTTAGAAAAGTTAAGTAACTCATGGTAAAGCACCCCATAATTCATGACAGTCATGACTATTGGAGATGATTGTCAGAAGTGTGGATGACTGAACAGAAGTGATGCTTCTGTTGAGGCATGTGGAGCGTTAGTTATTGATTTTTTTTGGTAGATTTCTACTTCCTGTTTTTGTTCCCATTTCTATTGGCGTAAATAGATTATTTTCCAGATACTGTATTCGCCAGCTTTTTTTTGTTTGTTTGTTTTTTTAATGAACAAAAGACTTTGATTTTCAGCTTTTATAACTGTTATATAATGTATTTGAGTCCATCTGTTTGTGCCATCTGACAATAAGTAAAGTTGAGTGAAAATATAGACAGCTATGTTATCCTCTTGCGCTAACAAGCTAACCACTTGACTGACTAGACTCCATGTATCTAACATATAATATAAATGAGAAAATGGATTTTGTTACGTTTAAAGTGTATCTAAGTTATTATATATTTTCTAAAATGCTTCACACTCATATGAACTTTAAGTGAACTACTTTGCACCCATTTCTTCAGATGAACTGTACCATACAGTGTGGCTGTGTTAAATGAGTCACACCGTCTCGGGCAGAAGCGAAAACGAGAACTTTCATTGCTAATGGATAATCACATGCTTACTTGCAACAAACTTACATCCATGCAGACAGACATGTTATTCTAAAATAATGCAGCGTTGCACTATTGCGCTTTCCCCACCACTTAGTAGTGCAACGCTATTTTTTGTAACCAGATAGGAAACAATCCCAAATAAAAAGAGAGGAAGCAAGAGAATTGTCAGAGCATCTTTGCCAGTTTGTAACTGACAACTCTGCTCTCCTCGCTGCGAGTAAAAACCAAAAGTATTGTCTTCTCATCCTTGTTTCTCTGTGTTCAATATGTTTTGGTGTGTAAACCTAACCGATTTCTATAACAGAAGTAATTAACATCTACTGTATCTTAAAATGGCAGACAAGTCATTATTATGTATCTACTGTCTAACATGTTTCTACTTGGCCATAACTACACGGAAAACTTCATATACAACAATGATCACAAACACAAAAGCTACCTGAATGACCCCTGAGTTCTATAACAAAACAAAAAAAATGCTAGCAAGTCTAACGAAGAGAGCAGTTTTTGTGTAGGGTTTCGTGTTGAAGTGAATGCGCTTAAGGTGCTGATTGGTGTTGGCGGTAATCTATCTTGCAGCTCATTTCAAACATCCCGGCAAGCATTCATTTGAACAGACCGCATGCCAATTCTCTTTTTACCTCAAGCGAATGGCGTTTGATTTGAAAGATTTGGCCAAAAAGACGTTATTACACTTTTATTTGAACTCGTTCGGAGAGGAAAATCAATGAATTCACAGCAGGGAGTGCTCATAAAAAAGCTGAATGATATGATTTGCCATTCATGTGCCAAACACTCAAATTCTCCCACTCTACATAACATGATATGTTAAGTACATTTTCACAGGCAAACGAAGGACACATATACTTGACTATTTACCACTACCATGTTTTTTAAAGGTCCCTTAACAGCAACAACCTTGGTGGGTTGGATAGTGGACAACAACATGATGATGAGGAAATGCCCCGAAATATTTTTTCTCTCTCTTTTTTTTTTTTTTTTTTTTTTTTGCGGAGTGTATTAATACCACTCAGACCTGAACAGTGGATTCCTTCCATAAAACAGCAAAAACAATATTTTAGGAATAGCTTTTTAAAATTCACAACGAGAAGTGTTAGGTCGGCCAACACTCCTCCCTGTTGAAAAGCCTATTTGACAAATACATCAGTGGCAGAAAACTGTGGGATTACAGTTGACAGAATTACATATCCACAGCAGTTAATGGGTTATAGGAGCAATTTACATAAAAATGTTACTTGGGTGACGAAATGTCTTATACAGTTAATAAAGGCACACAATGACCTTCAAACGGACTAATTCTATTTCTATTGTTTCCTTTGGTAAACAGATTGTAAATTTAAATCAATCAGAAGTATCAACTAAAAGCTTACAGACCCTATTCTTAAACCTCTGTGACTATGTGCCCCCCTCTAAGACCTGTGACCCGAGACATACATGCAGGCCACTTCTTAATTCACAACACATTGCCTATTAGCACAGCAGCCTCAGCTGAACTAACTGCAGCTCTTAACGCTATTGTCTGGAGGACAGTAAAACTGTGATCTTGGAAAAATACTCTACATAAATACATGTGAAAATATGCTGTCTGACTTGGTGGAGGTTTGTTGCAGTTGTGAGAGGTCTTGTTGGGAAAACTATTTGTTTTAATGAAAAAGAGAGGAAAGGGTTTGGCTGCAGGCTGTTTGCGCATGGCTTAGGTTTCTCTTCCATAATAAAAAAACCGGAGACGTGAGCGTCAAGGGGGGCATCCGCTAACAGAAACGACAGATTTCACGATGCGTCACAAAGTTCGTGCATAGTGCAGTAGTGACTTAAGAGAAAAAATTGTATTGTTAAGCAGCTGTTCAGTTTCCTTCGTTTCCATGTAAAATGGTTATGTTGATGTTCGTTAAGCCTAAAAGCAATCACTGTTCTATGTGTAAGGCCCCGATACAGAATGGACGGTTGAAATAGACCCACAAATCTACAAGCATTAGAGATACTATCAAACACGTAACAGAGGTGGGACAGTGGCTGTTTTAAAAGGGAATGCTGGAAAGGCAGGACTATGGTGTGAAGCTTAAATCTGGCACTCACCTCTACTGCATCATGTTGAAAGCATGTGTCACTCACTGTCCAACTATTTTATGTCACACCTTACACTGACATTGGTGTCATCTAATTATGTGTGAGCAAATCCTGGCTTGATCAAGCTGTATAAAAAGGGCTAAAGATATCTTTGTGTAAGTTGTGTTGTCCCGTTTTCATTCAGGTTGTACATTTTTGTTTGACTTTTGAACCATATATTTCTTTCATTTTTAGGTCAAAGTCTTTCCATTCCAAGCACTGATGTTATGCTGTATATTTGTCCTCAACCAGACTGTGTTGGATCAGGACAATTGGAGATGGAGAGGCCCTATGACGTGAACCCTCCTCCAAGTTTGTTTCTACAGCATGCTGGACTTGAAGATCCATTATCCAAGTAGTAAACAGTGAGCGAGATCAAGGCATCATCGTTTTTGACCTCCTGAATCCAACTTGTGCAGAATACTTGCCGGAGAACCTTGAACAAACACAACAGTGTCGGAACGCCTTGTAAGGACCCAGCACCTGAGGGTGGTCCGACCATGAAACCTTCAATCAGAGTGGGCCCGCCCTCTGGCCTCCTGCTGGTCCTTATGTGCTGCCCCCTGCTGGGCCTGGTGCAGTCTGCCAGCAGCAACAAGGCCAGCGACAATAGACGCCCCTTGCACATGAGCGACTCGGACCCGCAGCGCTGCATGAGGCATCATTTTGTTGAGACAATCAGCCACCCCATTTATAAGTGCAACTCCAAGGTAAGACAGCAAGAATGACATAAAAACTCCACTTGTGATTTAAATTTCCACTGTGGTGGCTATTTTTTGGTAAAGTTGTTTAAGCTAACACAATCAGTCCACTCTGGAAAACATTTTTGTTCCGAGCATCCAATATGCACAAACAGAAGCTACTGCCAACACAATCAAAGGGCACTGAATTTGCCTTGCATTTTTATAAAAAGGAATATGCGGAGGTTATGTTTTCTATGGTTTGGATTTATGCTTAGTCAGGGGTTGAACAGAGGGTGGACCTGTTCAAAATACTTTGGCTAAGTCAAATGCAACTCCCTTAGCACTACACAATTATAAATAATAATAATAATAATAATAATAATAATAAAATAAAAAGGGTGAAATACAACCTTCAGTCAAAGCAACACCTTCTAGACAGTCTGGAAAGTCATTTGTATTAAGTGGTTGCTGACTCACCTCATAGCACAAAGGTCTTGAGTTTGATCCCGTGCTTGTTGGTTCTTTTTCGGTGTGCTCTGGCTTCCTTCCACAGTCCAAGGGCAGGCATTTGTTGAAGACTCAACCCCTGCTCACCACTATTGAAATAGAAACAGACAAAAATTGTGTCATGTTTCATGTAAAAACTTCTTAAAATGGCTCTCATAGTGAAAAGACCCTCATTACTGCATTTTCCAACTTTGCTATAGCAGGCAGCGAGTGCCAGTAAGTCACACAAACGAATAAGGTTGAAAATTGAGTGTTGATTTACCGTGAATGTGAGAGATACATTACTCTCCGTAACTAAATTCCCAACCAAATACACACATGATGAGAATATTAATAATTTGGATGAGACCGGGATGATAAGCCAATATTTTCAGCAGGGGTTGTGATTGCTAACTGAATTCACACTGAAACTTTTCAAAAACCCAAAGAAACAAAATCTGATCAGTTTAAACTAGATCGTTCTTGTATAAACTTAGCATTAATTGATCATGTGAGTGTTTGTAGTAGTCTGTCTTGAGATGGATGATCACTCCAACAGCCCATTTCTTGCACTTAGTAATTGGGTCTCTAGATCCTTACTATTTTGGAAAACTTGACTGACTATAAGTTATTCCTTGTGCTGTTTGCTTTACCATTGAAAATCCCCACTAACATCTTCCTTTCCCTTCAAATGGACTAGTACAGTGGTTCTCATTGGTCCTCGAATACCCCTATCTAGCCTGCTTTCCATGTCTCCCTCAGCCAACACAGCTGAGGATCATTATCAGGCTTCATGCAGAGCTTGCCGATTAGCTGCTCGTTTGAAACACCTGTGTTGGCTGAGGGAGACAGGGAAACAGGCTGGATAGGGGTACTCGGGGACTGCGGCTGAGAACCACTGTACTTAGTAGAGTCTGCTTGATAGAACGGAAGTGGTTGGCTGAATTTAGACTACATGGTTCAAATCACCCACTTCAGATTTTTCTGTTTCCTGGCAACACAAATGGAGTGTTACTCATGCAAGTGTAAATAGGGCTAAAAATCTGATAAGTATCTCCCAATGCAAGTGCAGCTTAAAAGCAGTTAAAGCACAAATTGGTTAGATGCCAACGTCACTGAAATTGGTGGCATATGCACAAAATTAATAAACACATTCAAAAACATTTGCCTAATATCTAATCAACAACAAACAAGCATAGTCAATTGACTATGATGTAAATATGCTGCATTAGTGGTGCATCAATCAACAATTCCACAAAATAACTGATGACAGTGGCCATTGTGGAGATTACCTTCATTTAAATAAATACAATAAATGTAGACATCCTGGATATGTGGCAGTTGAAATGTAAATGGAAATTGACAAATAGAGAAGGACTGGATACAGGTATTAAATTGGAACTGGGCACTTGGACATTGAGTATAAATCCAGCTTGAGAGTTTCCGGTAGAGTTTCTGCTTCCATGTTACTACACTTGGAACATTCTGCAAACTTCACTTTTGCTTGAAACTGGATGTGGATGTCTCCCAATTTGCACTGCATCTTCTGCAGTTTAACGGTTGGATTCAGAAAGACCAAGCAAAAAAAATTTAGGCCCAAAAAAAAAAAAAAAAAAAAAAAAATCCAACTGGATACAGTCTCGTGCAAAAGTCAATGGCAATTTTCTTGTCTTTTGTTTAAATGCCAGCACAGTTGTTAATTGTGCGTGAGCGATCAGGCGTTGGGTCTTTTTTTAATATTGTTGTCCTGAGTGTGTCGAGCAGGTGGCCCGAAGCACAGCTCAGCTGAGGCGCGGCGGCACACTCGCAGCAGGAGTCGCCCATTTTCTATAATGGTCCTCTGGGAATTGGCTCGGAGGCGACTCTTTTACACAATCCACCTGCACGCTCATTGCTCATTTTCTTTTCTCATACTATATGTGCCTAAGTATGTTTGCTGTGTCTGCACCTACTTTTGTTTTATAATCTAAAGAAATAATTAACATAATAAATGTAGTTTGTACACAGTCAATTTTTTATAATAAATTTTACTCGAGTCTAAACAGTGGAAAATTTACACTTGGAAGTAAATTTTATTCAGTGTTTTTAGTGGGTATGAGAGAATTTGCCTATCCCATGAAATAACTAGTAAAGATTTTTACTCAGAAATCTATGAAAATTTTGCAAGGAGAGAGACTGACTAAATTTTACTTGGTTTATCCATCCATCCATTTTCTTGACTGCTTATTCCTCACAAGGGTCGTGGGGGCTGCTGGCGCCTAGCTCAGCTGGCTCTGGGCAGTAGGCGGGGGACACCCTGGACTGGTTGCCAACCAATCACAGGGCACACAGAGACGAACAACCATCCACACTCACAAGCACACCTAGAGACAATTTGGAGCGCCCAATTAACCTGCCATGCATGTCTTTGGAATGTGGGAGGAGACCGGAGTACCCGGAGAAGACCCACGCGGGTACGGGGAGAACATGCAAACTCCACCCAGGAAGGTCCGAGCCTGGACTCGAACCGGAGACCTCAAACTGGGAAGCGGACGTTCTAACCACTCGACTACCGTGCCGCCCTACTTGGTTTATTAAAAAAAAAAAAAAAAAAGTGACCTAAAAGTTGAGGAACGGACTCACCATCTTGGTCCACCTGAGCTATGCCACTCTTACTGTTTGCTTATATCCAAACGTAGACCAAAGACATCGATTTTGGTCTCGGAGTTATGAATATTCCAGCTGACACGAGCGATATGCTAATACACAGTAGGACCTGCATGGCTCGGGGAGTAGGTTGGCTGTCTCCCAACCTTGTTGTGGAGTTTGTTCCTCAACCCTTGGGTGACTTTTCTTCTTCTTCTTCTTCTTCTTTTTTTTTTTTTTTTTTTTTTTTTTTAACTCTCTTCCAAGTATAAATTTTACTTTGTTTAGAGTGGGACCACATACTCAGTTTAGAGTAAAATTTACTCTACATAATTTACTGTGTATCACTCTTCATATGCTAATGACATATTAGCATCAATATTTTGACAGGGAAAGCTTAGCTATGAAGTTGCCACAGAGAGGTAACACTGTACACAGACGATGTTAGACTGAAATCCCCATGGACCATGATGCTCACCAATGGTGCTGTGAGCAAAAGTGAGAGCGAGAAGAAGATGGGGGAACATTTAAAAAAAAATAAGACAGGAACTGGAAAAGAGTAATAGGCAGTGGGCCGAGGGCTGATTGCATGCATTTGAACTTGGACTTCATTTTTTTGTTAACATCAGCTTCATTTTTCAACAAATGAAACAAAAATTGTTGGCACTCTTTATCTCTTGCACATTTTATATTGTTCGGTAATTTTTGGGGGGCCTTCTTCACCACTGCGGCAGTGTTCGTAGTCCAGGACAGATCTGCTGTGATGTGGAATGAATGGACTGGATCAGGGGTGGCGAGATCCCGTCCTCGAGGGCCGCAGTCCTGCTGGTTTTGGATATTTCCCTTCTTCAACACAGCTGATTCATGATCAGCTCATCATCAAGCTCTGCAGAAACCTGATAACGAGCCTGTTAATTGGAATCAGCTGCACTTCGAGTAGGGAAATGTACAAAACCTGCAGGACACCGGCCCTCGAGGACCGCAGTTTGCCACCCCTGGACTGGATGATCACTCCCCAATACTCGAGCTTGTGCACTGCTCTTGTAAGGAAACAAACTACGGTATGTTAAGGGGAGATGCACCTGCCAACTGAATGAGTGGCCATGTACAAACTTGTGCCAATGTGCAATCTGTCGCAATAGGTCATTTGAAGATGACTAACTCAAGTCGTTGTTGTTCATTTAATATTTTTAATAGTTAGTTCATTGATATGCTACTAAACCAGAGAGTATGAAACTAAATTGGACAATTATGTCCTTCTTCCTTTTTTTTTTTATTTTGCTGGGAGACCACAAAGGATCAAATTTTTTCGATCATTTACGTTCCTCTTATTTTCTCTCCTTTTATGGCCATTTACATTTCTGTAACACCAATAAAATAAGCTTAATAAACTAAACCGTCATGTCAACTTGTCACCGTGAGTGTGTGGCTTATCAAGCCATTCACTGACTGAAGCTGCATAGCCAGCTCCCACTTAAACCCGCATAACTTCCACCAATTTGGGTTTTCCCTCCCACACCATATATGACGAATAACATAATAGTAATTTGAGATGAATATTCAGCGACAAAGAAATATAGCTTCAGGTCTTGACTCTCGAGCTTCTCAAGTGCTTGAGCAAGAACTTGTAAACAACATATATGCTAACATAGCCTACATGCTAACAGTTGACATGTTTACTCGTCATTTACATCGCCTAACTTTATACAACATATAAAAATAGCATCACTAGTGTTTTCCAAAAATATGTATACTTGCTGTGCCTTGCGCACTTGATATTTTTGTGTAATGTTTCGTTGTGTACTCACTGTAGAGTGACCACGAACAGCTGACTTGTGACCAACAGCTGTTGTATATCGACGTCTGCGATTGGCTGAATAACATCACGTGATTTGTAGCTTTACGTACTATTGGTTCAACGTACATAGTAGTCTGCAGCGTTTGCCTGCGCGTTTAATGACATTTACAACTTTATTTTGGGAAAAAGTGCAATAATTACAAGTGCCAACAAGCAAAATCTGATTCAGAAAAAAATAAACTTCTAAACATAAACGATCCAGGTCTTCTCTCACCAGGGATCATTAATGTGAAAAACTAAGACAGATACGCGGCCTTGGCCTACCGCTTATAATGACGATTAGCTGAAATAAGACTGAATACCTGTATATGGGAATAATGATGAAGACATAGAGAGTAAAATATTTTAATACTAATTGGAAGTGTTAGTAGAAGATTTAAACAAACATATTACTGAGCTACAGAAAATAGATCACTCTGACAATATGGGGAAGCCCACTGAGTATGTGACAATTGTTGTACAGGTATGTACAACTGCCCTGCATGTCAGTGCATTTAAAACTTGGGAAAGCACACCCAGAAAAAATGGAACTAACTGGGGAACAGACGCGGAGCGACATCCGTGCGGAAGCTGCAAGGAATAGAAACCATTTGAGTCTGTGTGTCAAGTCACAGAAGACATTGGAGACACTGCAGTAGCATTTGTTTCCCACATACACATTTATCTGTGGCAGCTTGCCACAAATGGATTTTGGACGTCACTAATAGATTTTGTCAATATAAGACCGTTATATTGGTTGGTAAATGACAGCATCAGCAGTGTGTGTGGCGTACGCGACACTGTCACCTAAGAAAAGAATTGTTGCCGCTCGACAGCCTGGGCTGAGGCCCAAGCTAAGACAAACGGTCTTAAAGTGGCGACAACACGCCTGCACCATGTCTATGTGTGTGCGTGTGTCCCAGACAGGCTTGTAGCAAAGTGGGTACATGGGTGGCGACACACAGCAGCTGACAGACAAACGTGACACAGGAGTCTGTTTAGGGAGGCGACAGGAATGCAGCAAGCTACAAAGCAGAATGTCGGTCTGATGGACAAGGCGGTAATCTGGCGCGTGCGCTGCTTTGCGTCACACGACTTGACATACTCGGTTAGAGTCGCGCTCCACACAAAGTCAACACGCGACCGTAAATTAGCCCCACACGCGGCGTGTCCAAGTGTGACCCCCGATCTCCCGGGTCAACTCGCCGCTATTTGAGTTCGCAGGTGCAAAGCCGCAGCTGGGAGATTCCTATTTGTTATTTCAAGAAGCCATTTCTTTTTCTCAGGCTCTTGAGCTGTATTCGAGTAGCTGGGAAATGTTGAAATCTGCCCAAACATAAACAAAAAAAAAACATGGCTGACAAGCATGATAAGCTACTATTTGTTGTGACTTTCAGCAGTCCTGATAACAAACCTGGACATTGAGCCACAAGTTCCCACCCTTACCTTTAAGTAATGATGCTGTGAGTGGCAAATCATCCTACAGTATGTGAACTAAGGGTGTCACGATTTCGATTTTTTATCGAAATCGATCGAAATTACGTCACGATTTCGAGCATCGAAATAGAAGAGAGGACACACGATTCGATGCCCCCCCCGCGCGCCCGCCGCCACCGCCACCTCCCAGGAAAGCAAATGAGACGCAGCCATTCAGCTACTAGCTAACGGCACTTGTTAGCTGACTTCTCCTGCAGTCATGATGGCAAGCGCGGACAGACACAGCAATGGTGCTTCAAGCCGCTCCCGCTTCTCTCGTCACCAGTTTGGAAACATTTTGCGTTCCCGGTGAGTTATGTCGACAACGTTCACGTTGTCGATAAAAAGACCACAGTTGCAAGATATGCTATGTGCGCGTACTGTACTCGGCCACGGTGTTACGCCCGGCTCGTCAAGGGGAAGGGAAGTAACACAATAACAGAAAATATAGAGTAGATAAACACGGGTCGACTTTAACATCTGAGTAGTTTTAATTGAAATTTCAGGCAGGGGTTTGACAAGGGAGTGAAAGTGGAAGGTGAACAAATAATAACCGCATTTGACAGAACTGACAGAACGGAGGAGAAACAACAATAACCAATAGGGGTATAATACACGGATACACAATAGCGTCGCGCTGGCACAGTCGTCCAATCGGAGTGTCGCGCTGGCACAGTCGTCCAATCGGAGTGTCGCGCTGGCACAGTCGTCCAATCGGAGTGTCGCGCTGGCACAGTCCTCCAATCAGAGTGTCGCGCTGGCGCATTCAAACTGAAGTACCATTATACGGGCACCAGCCGACACAAACACACACATACATACTAGGGGAGCGGAGCCGGCGGCGGGCCCGAGCCGCCAGCCGTAACAACGGGAAACACGACAAACATGACGGGACATTTACGCAGGCATCACAAAGATTTAGATTTATCAAATTCAACTAGAAGTGGGAAAACAACGGTCCAACCAACTATTTCATCCTCATTTACAGTGAAACTTCCACACACTTCAGCTCGCGCGAAACGCCAGATCCATAGGTCTATTTATAGCAGCAGACCTGCAGCCTTGGAAAACGCTGGATTCAAACATTTAATTAGTGTACTTGAACCACGCTACAGTATGCCCCGCAACTGTAAATGTTGGGATATAGTTTGTTCAGGCTGTATTTGTTCCATGACTTTGGATACAATATATTTTTTGTTGTTGTTGCACATTGCACATTATTTTAAGAGGAACGCACAGCACACTGTTGTAACCAAAAACAGTCAATAGATGGCAGGCACCCACTGTGACTTTTTGTTTTTGTTTTTTTATTTTTTATTTTACACTTCAGTAAGAACAAGACGGTTAACTTTATATTGTAAATAAATTCTTTGAATTTGATCATTCCTGCCTAATGTCAATTATCATATATTACATAAATTTACACAAAAATAATATGGAAATTGCATCACCTATATGTAGCCGATCTTTTGAAATAAGATTTACTGTACAATGAATAGAACCAATGATCATAGACTAGCCTTAGCCTACAGAAGCATATGCCTCTGTGTTATAAAGTGGGGGAGCGGGGAAAAAAAAAAAAAAAAAAAAAAAAATCGAAAAAAAAATCGAATCGTGACCCCAAAATCGAAATTTAAATCGAATCGTGGAGTTGGCGAATCGTGACACCCCTAATGTGAACAACTACATTGACAGAGAATTCACACTCATTTTCATGAAAAGGACATGATATACATGCGAGAGATGGACAAGTTGGATGATAATACCATCGAAGTTAGCAGTGTCATGCAAGTCTTGCAGTGTTATTTTCTGACACGTTAGCCATCATTTATGCCGTAAAAAGTAGGGGTGCACCGATCACAATTTTCCAGCCGATCACCGATCCCCGATCTTTTAAAAAGTTTGACCTGCCGATCCCGATTTTTGCAGATACCGTTTTTATTCATTGCAGGCAGCATATACCTTCAGTGTTCCAATCTTGTTTTACTGGAAAACAATGAACAACATCGAAGAATTAATACAAATGGGTTGTTTTAACTGCACATAAAGTAGTTCTCTCAAATAAAAATGAAAATCATATTAGTCATCTCATCAGAAGAGGACAGTGGTTGAGTTTTCAGACCTCTGAAGAGGGAGATGAAATTGGTGGAAAAGATTGATTTATTTTTAAGGGATCGGCCGATCACCGATTTTCCAAAATTAAGGAAATCGGGGCCGATAAATCGGCCGGCCGATCGATCGGTGCACCCCTAGTAAAAAGTATTCTTTATGGTGTTTGTTAGTTATTAAACTGTTTAATATCTATTAAACCGTAGCAGCACAAACGAATGAAATGGATTATTTCCCCCACATTTTGCGTGTGGTACGAGGCTAGCTTCGCCCGATAAGCATCTGATTCAACACTGCTAAATCTGAATCTATGCAATTAATGCCCATTTTTGCGTGACGTCAACACCAGGATCTCTATGGATAATGGGTAGTACTAGAAACAGTACACCACAAATGGCGTTTGGTTCATTTTAGGGCTATACATACATATATATTAGGGGTGTGAATTGCCTAGTACCTGGCGATTCGATTCGTATCACGATTCACAGGTCACGATTTGATTCGATACCGATTAATCCCGATACGAATTATTAGTCGATTGTTGCGATTTTTTTTCATTCAAATTTAGAAAATACTAATCAGTAAGCTTGTAGAGTGTAAGATTTATATGAAAATGTATTATTTATTTATCTGAAATTTCAGTCTTATAGAGGTTGTAATCTGTTTCATGTTTGAACAGCATTAAAATAAAATATTAAGGCTTAATGTTCCGTTCATATAACATTCTTCCATGCTCAAGGTGTGAATCCTAACCCGAAGTCAGACGTTTTGTTGAATATATAATAAGACATTGAATCGGTAAGACTACCGAATGAACAATTCTGAGCTCTCTTAAAAAAAAAAAAAAAAAAATCGATTCAGCCGCCTATTGAATCGATTCGAGAATTGCGCGATGTAGTATCGCGATATGTCGCCTAATCGATTTTTTGACACCCCTAATATATATATATATATATATATATATATATATATATATATATATATATATATATATATATATATATATATATATGTATATGTATATGTATATGTATATACACATATATCCAAACATGACGGTACGATATTACCACGATATGAAGGTCACGATACGATAATTATCATGATATTGTGAGGAGGTTGGCGATACAAAAATAAAAAATAAAAGGTCACAATATTGTAAAAACGTGAGCTCCTACTAAAAAAAAAAAAAAATTGTGCCTTTGTACATAACATCAATGCATATAAACAACCTACAATCTGTAATAACACTTAATATTGAGACACTTACTTGCTAATGCAAGCACACATTGAGTTCCTCCATATATTGACTCACTTCACAAGCATATTTCGTTCCCCTTCATCTAACCATTACCGTGGATTGTAAACATAGAAGGGCCAAAACATGCCTTGTGAAAATTAAACTGCACTAAAAAAAAAAAAAAACTAGCAACCACAGGGTGCTAGAACTGCACAAATGGAAACCTGACTTTTTGAACAGATGTTCTACTTTTAATATTGTGACATGACAACGACGATATATTGTGGCAGTTTTAATGTCGCGATATCACAATATTGCCGTTATCATTACATCCCTAGTTAATTATATTAAAAAAATAAATAAAATAAAATACAAATGCTGTGAATTTGCCAATAAATAAAATATTCTCAAATGTACATTACGTTTACATCTGAAATTTGAACACAGTGATAAATTGTAGACATATTTAACACTGCCGTTAATTTTCCCTATTGTCGCTCAAGAAAATTTGCTGAAATTTCCCACTTTCCATTTTCCTGGACATCACTGTTAACACCATTTCTGTGCTTCCTTCTCTGCTACCAGATGGTGCTTCTGGCACGCTGTGAGGGCCACTGCGGCCCAACGACGCGCTCCGACCCGCTCATCTCGTTCAGCTCCGTGCTCAAGCAGCCCTTCAAGAGCACTTGCTCCTGCTGCCGCCCGCACACCTCCAAACTCAAGGCTGTGCGGCTGCGCTGCGCTGGCGGCACTCGCATCACCGCCACGTACCGGTACATCCTGGCCTGCAACTGCGAGGAGTGCAGCTAAGCTGAACTAAGCAAGTGGAGGGGCATTCCCTCTCTCTCCCGGACCCTGAAAGACTCTTACGTGCCAACCGGCTTTTTTGGAAGGCCTAACTTGAACTGAATCCAATGTTCTCCATGACGACAAACAACTTTCCTTGTTAAAGAAGAAAAACAAAGTAAAAAAAAAAAAAGTTGGCTCATTTGTGAGTCAAGCCTTCATGGAAGCACCTGCACTGCTTTACCTCCAGCCCACACCCTAACCCCCATAACTTTTTACCCACTCCCCCCGCAGGCTTTCATCTGGTGATGTTTACCATGAGAGGCATTGGCAGGCAAACACGTTAGGTGAACTATAAAAAGAAGAAGTAATAAAAAAGGCAGACAAATAAAAGACAGAAGGCTGTGTCTGCATCTGCGCAGTCGTTTTGGACTCTTCACGGACTGTGTGACGTGCTTGTTAAATGTCGTCTATTTGAATCTAAGGTTCACATAATATCACTCTGGATTTATGCAAGTGTCCTGTATTGCGTCACTTGGAAGAAACTTGACCTTTCCTCGTGGAGTTCCCGCTAATCTGCTTTGAAGAATATGGAATATCTAACCCTCTTGTCCCATTTGTGGTTTTCTCCCTCTATAAGGAATTAAAATAACATTTTGCCAAACTACAGAATTGTTTTCATTATTAATTTGGATTTATTTATTTATTTCATTCAGTAAAGTCGTTGTAATACAGTTTACAAGTTTTTACATTTTGTGTGTAAATTCAAAAGTGGTATGTAAATGTGTAAATTGACTGGGCTCAGCCACGTAATTAAACTCAGAAGTCAAGTTACCAAAATAAGCTAATATAACTTGTTACACCTTACCCATATGCCAATTTGCCAAAACTATTTACATCACCCTGTCAAGAGACAAACGAACTATTACTTACCTTTCAAGCTAACTAGCAGCTTGCTATATGTACAAGCTATTTCATATGCTAGCTAGCAAACCAAATACTGTAGCAATATATGTAGGCTAACCAGCTGGCTCGCGCTCATCTAACTATTGTAAAACTTATACATATACTTGGAAGTAACTAATTCAAAGGCTAAAAATACACAAAACAAAAACTTTTACTTAATTTACCAACATGTTAACGTTAACTTACCTGCTTCGATGTCAGGGAAGAAATGAGATATGGGCACATGGCATGTTAACTATGATTGCCATTTTAACCGTTCATCGAAATATGTATACTGAATGCTGCACGGTTTTCTTGAACTAAGGTTACTTTTGAATAACATTTCTGATCCAATTATTCAGACCCCAAATAAAATACATTAGCTTAAATAAACATTGTAAATGCATAATTCAATCTACTGGTTATTAAGTAATTAGACAATTTAATTATTTCACATTTTACCTTGATACTTTTAATTTTGAGTAGTTATTTCATAGCCTATACATATATATATATATATATATATATATATATATATATATATATATATATATATATATATAAATATAATTTTATTTATTTATTTATTTTAATTCAATGTTGGCACAACGTTCCATAGGAAAAATGGGAATCACTACAGTTGAATTATTTCAGGCTTCTTGCTGCCCTCTACTGGCCATATGTTCCTCTCTCTCTACTTCACTCATCTTACATGTAAGCGAGCCTGACATTATTAAAATTCAATGCGATCCCCAATTATTACTATCAATGATGGTTCCAATACTCCCTCCTCTGGCTAATTTGCTCACTCTCTGTGGGGAGAAGGGCAAATTAATTGATGTAACCGCATTGAACTTTGTAAACATGCCAAAATTACCAAAATTGTCCAGAGCACAGTAGGAAACTGGGGGAGCGGCGAGGCAAGGCGAAGAAATGGGAGAAAAAGAGGTCGAGTATTTGCTCCTCTTGGTTTGTAAAATTAGATGTTGCAACAGCAAGTCACCTGCATGATTTGTTTGACAGTCATGATACAGTCAAGACATTTTATAAATTGAAGGCAATGTTAAAAATGATGCTATTCGACTTAATTTGTAAGCATAACGTAGTCGTGGATGGAGGGGGCGCTACTAATGCGTTTAATAAATCTTAAATGTGGACTTAAGCACTTTTCTTCCGACGAACACTAGGCTTTAACATTATTGCACTTAAAGTTTGGATGCAGTTATAATATATGCCACACCTAGTTCTTTAGATTTATTTTCTCTCTCTCCCTCTCTTTTTTTTTTTAAATCACAGTTTTATGTGATTCAATGTCACCATACCTTAGAGATATCCCCGTTTCATCCCCCAAAAAAGTTCAGATCATCCAATGAACGTCACATTCATTACATTAATTTACACTCTGGAAATGAATAAACTAACAAGGTGGACATTTTTAGCAAATGTTAGTATTTAATGAGCACATGGTGGACCTTCATTTACTGAAAAAAATAATATTCTTGAGCATTTCTAATGGTTACATATCAGGTTTAAGTTGCCATGTCAACAGTAAAAACAATATTTGAGAGTTTTAGACAGTCATATATATTTTCTTTTTTCCTTTATTCTAAACAAGAAATTGGAAATTGTCTTCTTAGCTAGAGCTATTTATGTAATCTCAGTGAGTCATGTTAAATACAGTCCACATATACAAGATTTGTTGTATTCTCTCAACTGGGAAGCGGGAGAGGCCGCAGGTCAACGCATGATGGGATTTGTATGTTTCTTGTCTCATGATGGCTTCCATGTGCACCATCTTATACTTGTGCTTGTGCTTATTTAAAAGGGAGAGAAAATTGACTTGTTGTTGTTGTTGTTGTTGTTGTTGTTGTTTTACCTCTTGACTTCAAGAAGATATGATATAATTTTGCTTTTCGAAATATAGAGGATGGAACCATATTTTTTGAACATGGCAAAGTTGAAGGTAAGAGTCATTACTTCAACCAAATTTTCTTTTCAGCTTTTATAGGGTGGATTTTGCTTATTATGACAAGTCGACTTAGTGTTGCTTATAGTGACAAATGCCTCTGTTAAACCATAGTCTTTTTTTCTTTTCTTTTTTTTTTCATGGACAGTCAACATTTCAGATGAGGCCGGACCAATGCACATGTAATAGAACATATCGAAATTAATAGTGTTTTTTTTTTTTTTTTTTTCAAAATGAGTGTTTTATTAGCCCACCACTAGATGGCAATCGTTCAAGTTTGCTGTGAATGAGAGGAAAATATCTTATGCAAACATGTCAGGTAGTAAGTTTTAATAAATGACCAAAATATGGGTAACCCATTTATTGCTAAATATTTTTTATGTAATTATGACTAAATGTTTTTGAACCTGAGGAGAACATACCAAAATAAAGATTATTTACATTAGTATACATTTTATTCAGCAAAATGGGGGAATGGTCATAGAGGGAGCTAAGGTTCTTTTAGTAATCGTTGATGTGGCAAATGCTCGTGTCTTTCTGCGTGGCCTTATCTGTGCATTGGAACTCAGCTGCCCAGAGAAGCTTAATTAAAAGTTTGAGTGTTTTGAAAAGTTATTTTCGGAGCTTGATGTCAACCTTAAAGTGTCCTGAAAAGTCCATGAACTTATTGTCTGTTTACGTAGTTGCCACATGAGTGGGCTGCAAACTCTTGTTGATGTTTTTGTTGGTTCATGCACTTTGAATTTACAAAGGCTTCCACTTGTGTGTCTTTCTGCGACTCTTCAGTCTCACTTTTGCAATCTACTGATGAAACTCGAAGGTCGGTTGCCTTGATCCTCTGAGAACATCCTGTTTGAGGTCCTGTTGATCCATTGTTAGATGTCATCTGCGTTCTCATGATGCCACAATGAACAGCAAGACGAAGAGGACTGCACAAAGCCGCATTTCACTACTTTTTTTTTTCTTTTTTTTTTTCTTTTTCTTTTTTTTTTAACTACTACAGTCTGGCATTAACTAGTTTCTTGGTGGAGTGAAAATGCGTCACAGTGTAACAGCTACCCTGTTATTGATTTTGCTCTCCCATGTTTGGGTACCATATAAAAACAGACTGAAATAATACTTCAAATCTATTGGAGACTATACACTTTTACACGCTATTGTATTGTTTTTAAATCTGTCTATCCCTGCGTCTATGAAACCTAGTGACGTCCCTGCAGTACACTTTGAGGTTGGCCATGGCGGCCGCGGCGGAGCTTATCAAATGTTCAACAAACAAGCCATGTAAGTTGAGTCAAACTGCTACATGTTGATAATGTGGACAAATGAATTGGCGATGTTAAAGGACAATACATAGTGAGTTGTTCATGATTGTGAAAAGGCGTCCAATAAAGAGACATCTGACAGTGTGATCATAAAATCAATTTAGGGCCCTAAGCTCAGGATGATATTTTACTAGGGGCGGTAACCTCTGGCTACCTCACGATACAATACAATATGCGATACAAGGCTCACGATAACGATGATCTCATGATATGACGATACTGCAATTATCAATATATTGCTCAGGTAATAAATTAAATCCTAAAATAACAATAATAATAAATAAAAATAAAATAATAATAATACAATAAATATGAATTAATAATAATAATAATAATAATAATAATAATAATAAAATAAAAACATAATTTAAAAAATTATAATATAATAAAAGTAATATAACTAAATATAAATATAATATAAATACATAATATAATATATAAACAAATATAATAATAATAATAATAATAATAATAATAATAATAATAATAATAATAATAATAATAATAAATAAATCTAAAATAAATAAATCTAATATATAATAGGGGTGTGAATTGCCTAGTACTTGACAATTCGATTCGCATCACGATTCATAGGTCATGATTCGATTCAATACCGAATTATCCTGATACGAATTTATAAGTCGATTGTTGCGATTTTTTTCCTCAAATTTAGAAAACACTAATCAGTAAACTTGTACATGTACACTGTAAGATTTGTTTGAAAATGTATTATTTATTTATCTGAAACTTCAGTCTTATAACTGTGAGCCACTGGTTGTAATATCTTTCATGTTTGAACAGCATTGAAATCAAATATTAAGGCTTAATATTCCATGAATATAACATTTTTCCATGATTTAGGTGTGAAGTCTAAGCCTAAGTAAGACGTTTGTGGAATATTTTTCCATCAAAAATTAATGTTTAAAAATCAATTTGGCCGCCTATTGAATCGATTTGAGAATTGCACATTGTAATACCGCGATATATTGCCGAATCGATTTTTTTACACCCCTAATAAAGGGGGTTAAAGAAAACAAAAAGTCCAGTCTACATTATTATATCTTGTTTTTCTTTATATTTTTTTCTGATTGCATGAACACTAAAAATAAAGGAATTACTGTACATAACTATTAACACCTTAACCTCAAGGAGCAAACCGTTGGACGGGATTTTCACTACTATAAACACATAGTAGTAAGCCTCACACTTTTTGCAGAACAATATTTGCAAAGCATTAAACACATATACATGAAAGACACCGAAGTATATCATAATGTCACTTTTTTGCAATTCCAAAGCACTGACAGACATGTAACCCTGCTCATGAGCCAGTTGATTAAACACACAAATTAGTTGTGCAAACACACGATTACATTATTGTAGACACAGCAATCAGGTTTGAGCGCGAAAGAAAAAAAATCAGCAGGTAAATAGGAGGTGAACATCCTCAAAGAAGAGGACCACATTTGTCAAATGAAATTTGTGCAACACTAGTTGATGTCATCAACCAGTGACGCCGAGGAAAGCTAGACTAAAACTTGCCAATGAGGATATTGCCTATGATTTTTACAAAGTTTTCCTAAGTTAAACACAGCAGTGTGTAACTGATTCAGAGTTTAAACTTATGCAACGTGTATTTCATATGGTATCATTAGATGGTTTATTGTGTGTATAGTTTTTACAAGTGTTTCATTTTGCACAGAATGTGAGATGTTCTGCATCTTGTGTTCAAAATATAAGCCCTGTTTTCTAAATCAGGATTAGGCAATCATAAAAAAAATAATAATAATAATAATAAAAAAAAATCGTAAACGCAAAATAAAGTGTTTGCATTCATAGAGGACAAAGGAAATCAGAAAGTATTCGTATTTGACTAAAAGTCAAAGAAATTGGATTCTTCTAAATTATATTTAAAAAATTGGACAAAAAGCCTTTCTTCCTTGAGGTTTTGTGTGAAAAATACGCTTGCTGGTAACAATGATGTTTTCTTTTTGCCCCTGATATGAGAATGGTTACGTAAAATAAGTTGAGGTCAGCTGTGTTATGAAATGTATTGTTGATATATATATTTTTTGTATTATTATTGTACTGAAAAAAGGTGCTTAAATGTTAAGTAAGTTGTTTCCAAAGCGTTAACTCATTGATTCATCACAAAAAATTATCGCATTAATCACAATATTAATTTTGACCGCAGATGATCCTTTAGCTTGACAGCGGATACGTTAAAGTTAGCACAGGTTGTGTTTGAGCAATAATAACTACATGCATTAAAGTAAAGTATTTAATAAATGTTTGCATATGTCATTCAAAATAGCCTATTTGTTTTAATCAATATATTGGGGTATTTTTTATTTTATTTTTTTAATTATGCAAGTAATGAACTGGTTAGAAAAAGAGGAAGATGAGAGTGTGCAGTGGATCAAAAAATGTGGAAGACATCCTCATAACATTAAATGTATAAAGAATTAACACATAACAGGTGCTCTTCATCAAATTTGGCGGGTAAAAAAATGTTTATAAAAAAGCCCTTTTAAATTAAGTGATTAATCATGATTTAATCAAAATTCTAAGATGTGATTACCGGTAATCTGATTTAAAAATGTTATAATTTGACAGCTCTAAATTTAACAAAAAGATAAATAAAAAATGCCTGTGTGGCTGTATTTCTTGAACACCACAGTCTATCCATGAGGTTGGTGAAAAAGCACAACAAACTATGATGTTCCTTGCGAACTGGGCCAAAATTGTAATATGCACCCCTGGTTATAAGTCTGATTCAATATTAGATGCAGTATTATATAGACTGAGCCAAGCTCAACATAAAGGCCCGGTCTGTCACTCCCGTCACTACATGTGTGAATGAGTGAGTGAAAAAAAAAACCCATCAGTGCATGCTGTCAAGGTGCCGCGGGAGTGATGTCACGCAGCCGACAAATTCGCCCGGCCCCGTTTGCGACACGTCACCCCCCGCTCTGCGATTGGCTGGAGGGGTGTAAACACTGTCCTTCCACAGAATGGATGGATGGATGGATGGATGGATGGATGGATGGAGTTCTGTCCAAATAGTATAGAGAGATCCAACATTCACAAACTGTTAGTGTCCCCAAACAGTAAACATTTAATACTGCATAAAGTTGATTCAACCTTTACTTAATTGTATCACTAATAAAATGTTCTTTGATACTAATTGAATCAGAGAAATGTAAAAAATATCCAAGTAATAGTAGTAGTACGTACTAAATTAACATTAACTTTATATGATTACCGGTAACTTTATCCAAATATTGATTAATATTTAAAGATATAGTTCAGCCACTTGGTAAATATTTAATTAAATATCATCTTGGCTTGATTACATTTCCAAATATTAAATATGAAGTTAATCCATTGTTGACTTAATTTGATTTAAAATTATACAAATAAGGCGGCACGGTAGTCGAGTGGTTAGCACGTCCGCTTCCCAGTTCTGAGGTCTCCGGTTCGAGTCCAGGCTCGGACCTTCCTGGGTGGAGTTTGCATGTTCTCCCCGTGCCCGCGTGGGTCTTCTCCGGGTACTCCGGTCTCCTCCCACATTCCAAAGACATGCATGGCAGGTTAATTGGGCGCTCTGAATTGTCCCTAGGTGTGCGTGTGAGTGTGGATGGTTGTTCGTCTCTGTGTGCCCTGCGATTGGCTGGCAACCAGTCCAGGGTGTCCCCCGCCTACTGCCCAGAGCCAGCTGAGATAGGCGCCAGTAGCCCCCGCGACCCTTGTGAGGAATAAGTGGTCAAGAAAATGGATGGATGGATTATACAAATAGTATTTATTAGGTAGATAAACATTGATAAAATGTTGTGTTTGTTTTGAATTCAGTATTTGGTGGAACACAACTAGCTTTTTTTTTCTTTTTGGTACTATTTATTCATTATTTATGTATGTAATTTTAGAGCTTATCCTGTATTTATTTATTTATTTATTTATTTATTTATTTATTTGGAGTGAGGGGTCAAAACTAAGCACTTCTTTACAAACATTCTGGGGGCGGAGTCTCTCTGGGGGATGCACGCCCCCCTCCCCGCAGTCAACTCCCGCCCACCCATGTCTGTTTATAATACAGATGCGCCCCTGCCATGACCGCAGCAGCTGCAGGCAGGCAGGCAGGACGACGAAAGCATCGAGCAGAATGACGGCATCCGGCAACACCTACGACGTGATCGTGGTCGGCGCAGGAATATCTGGTGAGCGACGCGTCACTTTGACACGTTTTAAGACACATATTGTTTACCTTAGCAACAAAGTAAATTGGCTTGTGTGTGGAGGAGACAACTGTTGCACCGTACCCTCTGCATACTACTACCGTATGTACCTCTCCCAAGCACATGTAGACGACATTTTATGCGACATAATAAGGTTATATTATGTGTGTATGATGAGCAGTAGCAGCAGAACGGCGCCTGTTGAATAAGAGCTCATGATCTACACACAGAAAACGGACTTTGCATTACATAAGAGCAGAAGGAAGAGGGGTGGATGGGTGGTGGAGTCTCTGTCTCTGCTATCCTTTGCTTGCTTGCTTAATTATTTCATATATCTAATTGTTTGTTGCTTAATTACACAGACTGTCATTGTCTTGCTGGGGAAAATTTTAAAGATAAAATAGCAGCAGTGTGCAAATCTACCTTTAAGTCATAAGTCATTCATATTGAGAAGCTGTGACTTAATGTCACAAGATTATATGAAAATAACTATAACAATCAACTCTTTTTTTTATATATTTGTGTTTCAATTGATTTATGATGCTGTTTTATGTATTTATAGTGGTATTTTTTTCAGTATTATTGCATGTTCCGTATTTATTTTGTCATTTTTGTTAAAATGGTATTTATTTTTATTTCTCATCCCTGTAATATTTGTAATATTTTTAAATTATATTTTGCTTTTATTTTTATTGAATGAATATATATATATATATATATATATATATATATATATATATATATATATATATATATGTTTAATCACATCTTAGGATTTTAATTAATCACTTAATTAAAAAGGGATTTTTCTCAACACATTTTTCCAGCTAAATTTGACAAGTACCTGTTATGTGTTAATTCTTTCAACATTTAATGTTATGAGGACATCGTCAACATTTTTTTTATCTAATGCATGCTCTCATCCTCCTCTTTTTTCTAATCAGTTAATTGTTTGCACAATTTAAAATGGGGGGAAAAAATGACCCCAATACTTCCATCCATCCATCCATTTTCCTGACCGCTTAATCCTCACAAGGGTCGCGGGGGGTGCTGGCGCCTATCTCAGCTGGCTCTGGGCAGTAGGCGGGGGACACCCTGGACTGGTTGCCAGCCAATCGCAGGGCACACAGAGACAAACAACCATCCACACTCACAAACACACCTAGGGACGATTTGGAGGACCCAATTAACCTGTCATGCATGTCTTTGGAATGTGGGAGGAGACTGGAGTACCCAGAGAAGACCCACGCGGGCACAGAGAGAACATGCAAACTCCACCCAGGAAGGCCGGAGCCTGGACTCGAACCGGAGTCCTCAGAACTGGGAGGCGGACGTGCTAACCACTGTCAAGCTAAAGGATCATCTGCGGTCAAAATTAATAGTGTGATTAGATTAATCTGCGCTACTACATGATTAATGCAATATTTTTTTTGTGATTAATTAATTAGTTAACGCTTTAACTTTGACAGCACTATTCGATTCGATTAAGATTTTTGGGTCTACGATTTGATTCAGAATCGATTTTCGATTTAGAGAACGATTCTTGATTCAAAATTATTTGTTTGACAATGATTTCTGCTGCAATTTATAGATGTGCAATGAATCGTCACAATCTACTCGGGCCTGTTTTGCAAGACAATGGACAAATGGAAACAATTTCTTTTTAAAATTTTTATTTTATTTACATTTATTAAGTTTTGAATAGTAAGGAGGGTGCTACTCTATGTAGCTAGCTATAATTTTATCGCTTTTAAAGTATATTCTGCCCTCCTAGAACAGACTGACAGTTTAGTAGACAGCATACAGTCCCTCAAAAAGAGTCCAGTGCTGTTTTGTTTCACCGTTCCGTACTCACTATGTGGACGATTGATAGCTGTGACTTGCTTCCTTGTATTTATTTGCACAACTCAACACAGTACAGCTTGTTATTCCTGGCTAATAGACACTACCTCACTTCCTGTAGTGTGTTCAACTTCCCTCGCTCTAATCAGTCCCCCAAGCAATATGAACGCAAACGAACAATGCTATTACACTCCAGTTGGGGTTAACTGAACACACAAAACGAAGAAAATTGCACACAGTACACACTTAAATGCAAACGCACTTTGTTTAGCTTGTTTCCCCGAACGTAGCTAGCTCAAAGCTAGCGCACACTGGAGAGTGCCATCGACTCGCTAACGCTAATTAGCGCGCTACTTGCGGCACGTTTATCCCTCAAAAGAACGGCTAGTCATACAAAACGCTTTAGGAATGCATACAGAGAATCATCTTCACATTACTCACCGGCATATGTTCTTCCTACACAGCAAAAAAACCTTTTGTTGGCATAACTTGATTGCGACCTTTTCCTTCTACTCCTACAACTTAACAGTGTATCAGAACGCGTGGAACCACACTGCCCCTAAGTGGCCAAATCGGCCATATATTAGGGATGTAAAAATATAAATATATTAGGGATGCAACGATACCGGCCATTATTGTGATATCGTAATATTAAAACTGCGACAATATCGTCGTCGTCATGTTGACAAGATTTAAAAGCTACACATCTGTTAAAAAAAAAAGTCAGGTTGATTTCCATTTGTGCAGTTATAGCACCCTCTGGTGGTTAGTTTTTTTAGTGCAGTTTAATTTTCATTAGGTATGTTTTGGCCCTTCTATGTTTCAAATGCAGATGAAGGGGATTGTAAAATGCTTTGAAGTGAGTCAATACGTGGAGGAACTCAATGTGGGCTTGTATTACAGAATAAGTGCCTCAATATTAAGTGTTATTAGAGATTGAAGGTAGTTTATATGTATTGCTTTTATGTACAAAAGCACAATCTTGTGCTTTTTTTAGTATGAGCTCTTTTTTTTTTACAATATTGAGACCTTTTTTAAATATCGCCATCCTCCCCACAATATCGTGATAATTATCGTATCGTGAGTTTCATATCGTGATAATATCATTAATAATAATAAGCGATTCTTGTGAGAATTGATATTTTATATTATAAAGTATTACAAAAAAAAGTAGGTTGTTGGTAGATTGTTTCTTTGTTACAACAAAGATTTTTGGCAATAAATCTTATGCCAAGAAAAGCCTTTTTATTAACCCTATAATGGTAATAAAATGGTCAGCAGTATATGAGTATATGAGTTACGCCTATAAAAATTGCAAAATATTGCTGTTGCCATTGACTCTTATTTAGTGCGAGGTGGATTGGATGATTAAAATTTAAATATCTTATTCACTTAACAACCAGTGGCCTCGGTAGCATGTGGAAGAACCACAAATAGCTGTAACAGCCTGGCATGTCATTCTCATGCTAGTCACCAGTCTGGCCACACAGCTGCTGTGGGATGTCATCCCATTTTTCAAGTTAAAAAAAACAAAACAACTGTCTGCTCAATTTATTAAATGGTTGAAAACATTGTTAGGAGAATCAGAAGCTTATTGATCCATTGTCCCCACTGAAAGCCATCAACCAATTACATTTGCTGCTTACACTTTCAAACTCATGTTACGAAGCGAGCTTTGTGTCAATATGCACCCGCGCCTCTTTGTTTTCTCAAGTTTTCAGTAGTGGGGTACGATATTGCAAGATTTGTGATCTGATACTGAGTGAATACAGAGCCTGGGAGATGCTTTTCTTTTTTTTTTTTCTTTTTTTTGTCGGCTCCTCTTGGCCGACGCCCTCTTTGTGCCAGCTTCAACTGAGTGTTCGTCTTTTCAGACAGAGACATTTAGGTCAGTGTCACTTCAAATTCTAGTCAAGTATGTACACAACACACGGTAGGGAAACAAGCTAATTCAATAAGACTAGCTTCATCCCCTTGTATTGTCACATTAGCCCCTTGTAACAACATCATTTGTTTACATGTAAAAAAAAAAACCCTCACGGTCAGCTCGATGACTATTTCCCTCCGCAGTTGAAATGCAATTGTCCTTTTGCTGCTGGAGACCGACGCCTCTGGCCAGCCAGTCCCTCGGGGGTGTGATGACTTTTATGAGGAGACATTAAAGCCTTGTGACAGCCGCTTATCACAGTGAGAAGGAGGAAGAAAGCTGAAGAAGCAGGGGGAATTTGGTCTTCCTGCTTTGTGTCAGCAGAGCGAAATCAAATAGGGGGAGCTAAAAGGAGTGTCAGGGGAATGTGAAAGTGGGAAGAGGGTGTAAGCACGGGCATTTTTAGACCCCTGCATTCCCATTTATCTATTATTGATCGGCAAGTCGGCAACAATACAGTACATGACCCAAATACATTTGTGTCAACAGTCATTTCAGGGTCATGATGCAAAATTGCGAACATGCAAACTACTAAGGGAACCCATTCGTGGAAAGGAGACAACACTTCATGTTTGCACTGCATGCAACATTCCTTCAATTTTCCTGAGATTAATTCAATGTGCAATGACAGAACTTCCATGTACCCCTGAAGAATTTGCTTTGCCAAATAAGTGTCAGCAGTTTACTTTGAGATTTGAGACTTTGGACTAATGACTTTTTACATAGACGAAGAGCACTGCAAGTTGTTAAATGGAAAACAGCTTGTGCTGTTATATTTATCTTGTCATCAAATTCCTCATTGGTCTACTGGCCTTGTGTTTCTGCATGTCAATATTTCAGTGGTGTTTTGTGAGGGCCAAAAGGGCCTCCTCTGCTGGACTAAACACTATCAGAACAATAGCATTAAAAATGCTTTTAACCTATGCACTCACTACCACAAGGAGGTGGTATATGCAGATTCATATGATACGCGGTGATAGTGTTAAGCAGCACAATGTAACAATTTGAATTTCTCCCTATCATTGAAATGCTCAATCGTACAAGTCAATAAGCAGGTGGTCAGCATCCTCATTCAAGGACATGAGACCCGAAGGGAATTGTAATTGGCCCAGGTGGATCAATATCGAGCCTCTTAGTATCGTGATTGAAGAGGCACACTTGTTTCTTACCCCGGGTTTTCACCGGATGCGGTTGCGGTGCGGTTGCGGTGCGGTGCGTCTTGACTGCGTGCTCCGGACGGGTCAATTTTTTTGTCAATCCACACCGGCTCTGCACAGCTGCGGTCCGGCAGCTCCGTCGCCGCCCACTTCCCAACGTGTCTCGCGGGACCGCGCGCGCGCGATCATGTGGCATTTCACAACGAGAGGTGGACTTCTTTTGATTTAACCTTTTCTTCTTCTTCTGCTATGAGATTCCATGCATCCTTTTTTTGGTTGTCCTTGTAAAGTATATTAATAACGAGAGTCGGGTCAGTGCGGGTCCACTCTTTATTTCTGTCTTCCCCATCCGGCTGCCGCTCAGTACGGCAAGCGAGACGGGCACAACAAGCAATCGCGAACATCAAACTCACAATACATTACAGTCCTTATAAAAAGGATGTGCCGTGTCATATATTATTTGGGGTTTTCCACCTCCAATATAAACCTCTCCTCGTCCATGTTCGCTGGTGTCTAAACCGTGAACGAGCACATGGCCCGGCGACGCCCACGTCACGTTTTGCTGAAAAACTTGCGAAATAGGAGCTGGCGAGTGTTTTATTCTGAAAGGTAACCGGAAATTTATTTTGAAACTGCCTCGGTCTTCCTGTCCCGCTCGATGTGTTTTGTGCTAGCTTGCCATTTGCCGGAGGCCTACCGCTGCGGCGTCCGGCAAAAATAGAAAATAGGTCTATCCTTGCGGAAGGCTTGCGGCACGCCGCAGGCCTTCCGCAGTCGACACGCAACGCACCCGCAAGCGGTGTAAACTGCACCATTCGAATGAATGGAATCTAATTGCTTGCGTCGCCGGACCGCACCGCAACCGCACCGCAACCGCATCCGGTGTAAACCCGGGGCTAGCTTGTAGTGGATTGTTTTTGTTTGCTTCCCTGGAAGAACACGCATCCTTTCATCTGAAAAAAAAGTCACAATTTGTCACATTTCATTTAGGGATCTAACGATAAAGGCAATATCGTGATACCATGATATTGAAACTGCAACAATATCGCCGTCGTCATGTTCACAATATTAAAAGGGAACATATCTGTTTAAAAAGTCAGGTTGATTTCCATTTGTGCAGTTCTAGCACCCTCTGGTGGCTAGTTTATTAGTGTAATTTAATTTTCATTAGGGATGTTTTGGCCTTCTACGTTTAAAATCTATGCTAATTCTCAGATGAAGGGGAACGTAATATGCTTGTGAAGCGAGTCAATATGAGGAGGAACTCAATGTGTGCATGCAAGTAAGCTCCTCAATACTGTTATTAGAAATTTGAGGTGATTTATATGCATTGGTGTTATGTACAGAAGCACAATATTGTGCTTTTTTTTGGTATACAATATTGTGACCTTTTTTAAATATCAACCCCCCCCCCCCCCCCCCCCCCCACACACACACACACACACGCACACACACCCCATCGTGATAATTATCGTATCGTGACCTTCATATCATCATAATATCGTATTGTGATGTTTGGATATTGTTACATCCCTAATTTCATTGTCATTTATTGGAATTAAGCAGCTGATTCAACTTCATATGTCTACTGAATTTGAATCATATCTTAACCCAATAGGCCTTTTCATTTGTCGGCAGCGTAGGTGTGCTTGAGTGTAAAAATTGAATCTTGATTTTCGTGCCTCGTTTAGCGTTTTTCGGAATTTGGCAGATCGCTCTGTGTAGTGCTGGGCATTACAGTGAAGGTATTTTGCTAGACGCATCTATCGCACTTGACAATTTGATGGCTGAAAGTATAATAAACTTTACTTCTGCTGGAATCACGTCTAAGTATTGGCACAGGTAGTATAATGTGGTTTTGGTGCATGTGATTGAGGTGCAGGCAGAAAAATTCCGAGTTCCACAGATGAATATGGTGGACGTCATCATATTTCATTCATAAATATGACAACAGCCTGCATCAAAGCCTCCGAGTCATTATAGAAATAAATAATGCATTGAACATCTTGTTATTGTTATCGCTATATTGTGTGTGTGTGTGTGTGTTGTGTGTGTGTGTGTGTGGGTGTGTGTGTGTGTGTGGGGGGGGGGGGGGGGGGGTGTTGTCATGTCTGGTGCAGAACAATGGGAGACTGGCTACTGCCAAGTGATTCCTTCTTAACCATTCGGCACGCCACTGTTGCCGAGGCAACGGCATGCCACTGTTTTTTTTTTCCCCACTGCTAAGCATGAAAAGGTGTGTGTATGTGTGAGCTGAGTTTGAACTTGCATGTAACAAAGGTGGTGAAAGCACGATTTAGCTGTGGGAGCAATGCAAAATATATGGAACAAATTCCAATATACAATATAAAATAAAATTGCTAATTGAATAGCTCAACACTCATCATTATTATGTACTTATTGTTAAGGTGCATTTATAATGGCCAGTGTCACAATATGTATTATTTAACCGGGTGGTGAAATCAGAGAGAGACCTGGCCAAAATTACAATAACACATCATCTCGTCTTTTATTGGTCCAAAGAATGGAAACAGGAAGAAGATTTGGTATATGAACTAGTGAGTGAAACACATAAAACACAAATCTAAAACAGCTGGCCTTTGTGGAGTAAAAAATTATACAGGAATGGGCAATGTAATAGGCTAGTGTACTGTGCATCATTAAATTGTTATTGCATAAATAAACAAATGGATCAGACTACAGTGAATCCCTGTTGATTGTAGGGGATACCTCCCAGATCTGTAAGGGATCACGTCAGTCAAATATTTGTTAAAATAATATAGTGTGGCCAGTCACTATAGCGACAAACCTGGATAACCCCCCCACCCCCCATTGATTTGCTCAAATTACCCAGTTGATCTGAAAGATGAAAGCTTTTACTATTGTATCCACCTTTTTATCTTGCACTTTCAATGGATAGCTTTGCATCCTAGATGATCTCAGTGTTTTTTTAACGTAAGAATAATGGGCTTTGTAATCAAACCAAACAAGATTTCTTATCAAAGGAAAATCCTAAGAGGAGGCTACTTTTTCTTTGTCCGGCGAATGGCTGCAGGCATAAACAAGCGCTGCACAGATGCTCTTTGTTTCCAAAGACAGACATTGACCTTTCCAACCTGGCAGGTAATAGCATCACTTTAATAGCGTGGATTTGCAATGGCTGTGTCCACGGCTAATGCGTACTCTAAAGCCTGGACGGGCTGAGTGTGTTTGTGTAAGAAAGGGCTGCTAGTTGGTTTAATGCAGCCCAAACTGTGTTTAAAGTAGTATAAACCTTTCCTGCTTCAGCGTGGCTTGTGGGATTTGAAAGCAGCAGGAAGCCTGAAAGTAAATTCAGGCCAAAGGCTAGGCAAACATTGTAAAATTGAATAAGATAAACATTTTTATTTTGACTTGTTTGATCAGTCACACAGTTAAATCCAGATCAAATATTTATTTTTAACGCGTTCCTGTGATCAGAATGAAGTAACAGTTCATTTGTGTCCCTTCACTTTTTATCTTAATGCAAATGAGTAAGCACATCACCATGGAAGTGCTATGGAAAATTAATAGATGGAATAATGGAAATAGAAATAATATGTTTACCTTACCTTCATAGAGCCTTTATTAACTGTCCAGGCAAAGTTTTAAATAATGTTTAAATAACCTAAAAATATTTAAATCACTGTTAATGTAAGGAATATAAAATGTTGAGTATTAGTAATTAATGACTACATAGTTACTTAACGTTTTTATTTAGTGTTAATTTCATCAACGAAAACACAAACAAAAATAATTTCATCAATGCACATTTTTCACTGGACTAAAACTAGACTAGACTAAAACCTTCATTAATAAACAGTAATTGGGACTATATCAGTATGCATTTTCGTCGACTAATGAAGAGGAGACGAAAATAATAAAAACTGGACTAAAATCTATGGACATTTTAGTTCATGAACAAAAACGAGATGAAAATTATTTGATTTTGTAAAAAAAAAAAAGAAAAAAAAAGCCAACATTCCAACAATAATGTTAATCCGACCACTAACTAATGCTTGCTAATTTACTAGCTTGTAGCATGGAGCCATAGTAGCCTCTTCTTGATATACTGTAATTGTGTGTCAAGTTGTTTTTCCAAAAAGATTAGAGAAAATTGTATGTGAAATAATTTTAGATCTGAAATGTTCAACACATCTTTCTGACAAAAAAAAATTACAGGGGTAAAATGATTGTCCTGACTAAAACTAGACTAAAACGTTGGCGGTTTTTGTTGACTAAAACTAGACGAATAAAATTATGTTTTTATTGTGTGTTCAGTGTTTTAGATAACCCTAAAAATAGACTAAATAAAATGGGAAGGGGTGGACTAACTGATAAAAACAAGCGTGATTTAAACTGGACTAAAAATGAGACTAAATTGTCACACAACTGTAAAAAGAAGTTATCTACATTAATCAAAAACAAACCAATAAATCAACCAAATCTTAAATGGTCAAGGTGAGTTGTGTGTTTCATATAAAGCCTTTTTTTTTTTTTAACTTCAGCAGAAAAAACGTTTGGCTAACCTATTATAGCTTTGAACGTGAGTACATATCCAATTCATGTGACTTGTGATTGTCACGCCGCCACCAGGCGTGGCGGCTCATGCTTTTATTTTTGTGTCTCTGTTTCCCGTTTTACTCTGAAATCCTAACTCTCCTCTCACCCCAGGTCACTTGCCCTTCCTGCCGCTCACTCATTACCGGTCCCCGCCCATGATTATCACCACCTGCCACCAATCAACCCACACAATAAAAGCCACCTGCATTCTCCCCTCCGTTGCCGAAGTGTCACCGTCAGTGCATGGAAGCGTCCACAGTCCTTATGTCCTCGTTCATGTTGCCTAGCGTTGTTGCCTTGTTTTTGTGCCTTTTCCTCCCTTTTGGAGCGCCTTTAGTTACCCCTTTTGCCTTGTGCCCTTTTTCCTCCCTAGCGGAGCGCTTTCTGTTGTCCCCAGTACCTTTTGCCTGTTTTTTCCTCCCTAGTGGAGCGCTTTTTGTTCTCCACTTTTTCCCCTCCCTGTTCTCCTCTCAGTTTGAGAGGAGACCACTGTTGGCCGGAAATAAACCTGCTGCCTTGGTGGCCTACCTTACGCCTGCGTCTGAGTCCTACTTGACCCCGCCTTGTCAGTACACTTCGGCCAGCATGGACCCAGCAGGCATGGTCGAGGCCGCACTGCAGAGCCAGGAGGCCCGGCTCAACAACCAGGACCGGACCCAACAGACCATGTTGTTCCGGATGGAGGAATTGACCAGCCAGGTCCACGAGCTGGTAGGCCTTTCACGGCGTCGAGCGCCAGCTCCCACTGGACAGATTCCTCACCCTGAGTTCTCTGTACCGACCACGCCATTCACCGGGGTAGGATTGAGACTGGCCTCCCCAGAACGATACTCCGGTGAACCCGGACGCTGTCAGACTTTCCTCACAGAATGTGACATTCATTTTGAACAGTTACCACAGGCATTTCCCACAGCCCGATCCCGAGTGGCCTTCATGTTGTCTCACCTGACGGGACGGGCCAAAACCTGGGCGACCGCGGAATGGGCCAGGGGTTCCTCGGTCTGCCAAAGCGTACAGGACTTTCGAATCGCTTTGCGCCAAGTCTTTGATCCAGAAAATAATGACCGAGAGAAGGCACGAGCACTGAGCCGACTTCAGCAAGGCAACGAATCTGTCAGCGACTATGCAGTTCGCTTTCGAACGTTGGCAAAGAGCAGTGGCTGGAACGCCATCGCACTTCACGACCATTTTCTGAAAGGACTCTCACCCGCCATTCAAGAGCTTCTGGTTCCCGTAGATCTTCCCGCGGACTTGGACGCCTTGATTTCCCTCACCATCCGCACCGATCATCGTCGCCGGGAACTGGCTAAGATCGGCGGACTCCGAAGGAGGGAGGAACCCACCCCCTGGTCACGACCACCGGGGCCCGGAAGGCCGCAACCCATCCTTCCTTCCCGACCTGAACCAGGAGAGGTGGACTTCGCCAGAGAGGAACCCATGCAACTGGGAAGGGCCCGGCTAACGCCCGAGGAGCGACAGCGCCGCCGCCGAGAGGGCCGATGCTTCTATTGTGGTGGTCTTGGCCACCTAGTGGGATCCTGCACCACGAAGAGCGGGTCACCGGTGAGTCCTCCGTCACCCCGACCCGCCAAGAACCACAGGCTCACGCAAATGCAGATAAACCACCACAATGTCACCACAAATCTGTCAGCCCTCATCGATTCCGGTTCCGACGAGAGCCTCATGGACTGGGAGCTCGTGAGGCAACTACGAGTCTCCACCGAGCCACTTCTGTCAACCATCCAGGCTCGAGCGCTGAACGGCAAGGAAACTTTCAGAATCACTCACATCACTGAACCTCTGGAAGTGCACATCGGACAGCACCTCGAGACCCTTCGCTTCCATGTGTTCCATTCTGCTTCCCCCACTTTGGTTCTGGGTCACCCTTGGCTGCGTCTACATAATCCCAGAATCGACTGGAACTCTGGAGTCATTCTGGAGTGGGGAAAGGACTGCATGACTCACAGATTGGAACAACCCGCACCCCGGAACACCACAGCCCAGGTTCACCAGGTGTCCCTCGCCTCGTCCGCTCAAGAGGAATACCCGAACCTGCACACCGTTCCCTCCTGCTACCACCACCTGCGGGAGGTTTTCAGCAAAACCAAGGCCATGACTCTTCCTCCCCATCGACCGTATGACTGCCCGATTGACCTGATCCCCGGATCAACCATCCCCAAGGGGAGACTGTACTCGGTCTCAGGACCCGAACGCCAAGCCATGAACAATTATATTGACGACTCCTTGAAGGCCGGCCTCATCCGACCGTCTTCCTCACCTGCAGGCGCAGGTTTTTTCTTCGTGAGTAAAAAGGATGGATCCCTACGCCCATGCATTGATTACAGTCCCCTGAATGACATCACTGTTAAGAACCGGTACCCCTTGCCATTGATGTCCTCTGTGTTTGACCAGCTGCAACAAGCTAGAATCTTCACGAAGCTCGATCTCCGCAACGCCTATCACCTCATCCGGATCCGCGAGGGCGATGAATGGAAGACTGGTTTTAACACTCCCCGGGGACATTACGAGTACCTGGTCATGCCTTTCGGCCTCACGAACGCTCCCGCAGTCTTCCAGGCCATGATTAACGAAGTACTCAAAGATTTCATCGACCACTTTGTGTATGTCTACCTGGATGATATCCTAATCTACTCTCCTGACCAAGCAAGCCATCGAAGCCACGTGGACCGAGTCTTGCAACGCCTGCTGGATCACCAGCTTTACGTGAAGGCAGAAAAGAGCCTGTTCCACGTCAACTCCATCTCCTTCTTGGGATTCGTCGTGTCACCCGGAAAAGTGGAGATGGAAGCGGACAAGGTCAGCGCCGTGCGGGATTGGCCCACGCCGGACTCACGAAAGAAGGTACAACAATTCCTCGGATTCGCCAACTTCTACCGGCGATTTATCAGAAACTTCAGCACCATTGCTGCCCCCCTGCACGCCTTGACCTCCCCGCAAGTTCGATTTAGGTGGAACACGGAAGCTGAAGGGGCATTCAAGGACTTAAAAGCTCGCTTCACTAATGCCCCTATCCTCAGAGTCCCTGACCCCAAGCGCCAGTTCGTGGTGGAGGTGGACGCCTCGAGTATTGGTATTGGGGCAGTCCTGTCCCAGCGTTGTCAAGAGGACGGCAAGACACATCCCTGCGCTTTCCTCTCACGAAAATTATCAAAAGCGGAACGCAACTACTCGGTCGGTGATCGGGAGCTCCTAGCTGTGAAGGTGGCTCTCGAAGAATGGAGACACTGGCTGGAAGGCGCCGAACTCCCCTTCGTGATTTGGACCGACCACCGAAATCTGGAATACTTACGCCAGGCCAAAAGACTCAACCCTCGACAGGCCAGATGGTCTTTGTTTTTTAACCGCTTCGTTTTCTCTCTGACCTACAGACCCGGCAGTAAGAACATCAAGGCTGACGCTTTATCAAGAATTCACGAGTCCGAACCACTGGAAGCCGAGCCGGAGACCATTCTGCCCCGGGACTGCATAGTCGGGGCCATGAGGTGGCAAATTGAGGACGACGTCAAAGAGGCACTACGGAACGTCACTCCCCCCACGTCATGCCCACCACGCCGACTCTTTGTGCCTGAGGAACTGAGGGCCCAGGTAATACACTGGGCCCATACTTCACGATTATTTTGCCACCCTGGAGTTCGCAGGACCGTGTATGCTGTCGCCCGGAGATTCTGGTGGCCGGCAATGGAGACCACAATCAAGGACTACGTAGCTGCTTGTCCTACCTGTGCCCGCAACAAGACGTCAAACCAGTCCCGGATGGGTCTACTCCAGCCACTACCAATTCCATCCAGACCATGGGCGGAAATTTCAGTGGATTTTGTGACCGGACTACCACCATCCCATGGTAAAACCACAATCCTCACAGTCGTCGACAGATTCTCTAAGATGGTTCGTTTCATCCCATTAACCAAGCTCCCATCCGCCAAGACCACAGCCGACATCATGATCCACCACATATTCAGGTTTTATGGTTTCCCCTTACACATCGTTTCCGACCGTGGACCACAGTTCGTCTCCCGATTTTGGACTCAATTTTGCAAAGCCCTAGGTGCCAAAGCCAACCTGACTTCTGGGTACCATCCTGAGGCCAATGGGCAGGCAGAACGGCTGAACCAGCAGCTCGAAACCGGTCTCCGATGCCTCGTCTCCCAGAACCCAACAACCTGGAGCAGGTATCTAGTATGGGTCGAGCTCGCGCACAACTCTTTGCCCACATCTGCCACAGGTCTCACCCCGTTCAAGTGTGTCCATGGCTACGATCCCCCATTCTTCGCCGAACTGGAAGAGGAGGTAACGGTCCCCTCGGTCAAAGCCATGATCCGTCGGTGCCACAAGGTCTGGTCGGCGGCCCGGACGGCGCTTCAACGCCAGGGAGACCGGGTAAAGAGGGCCGCCGACCGGAAGAGGAGACCGGCTCCAGAATACCGTCCAGGCCAGCGAGTTTGGCTATCAGCCAAACACCTCAGGCTCAAGGTACCATGTCCAAAGTTGGCCCCGCGATTTGTGGGGCCTTTTCCAGTAACCAAGTCCATAGGACCTGCCGCCGTTCGACTCCGTCTGCCACGATCCCTCAGAGTTCATCCTACATTCCACGTCAGCCAAGTCAAGCCTGTTCATGAAAGCACACTGGTGCCCTCCGAACCCGACCCACCCCCCCCGGAGATGATTGAAGGCGGCCCCGTTTACAAGGTTAGAAAACTTTTGGATGTTCGTAATCGGGGCCGCGGAAGACAATACCTGGTGGACTGGGAGGGATACGGCCCGGAGGAAAGGCAATGGGTCCCCTCCCGGTTCATCGTGGATCCCTCGTTAATTGATGAATTTTATGAAGATCACCCTGACCTTCCTGGGCCGTCAAGAGCCGGCCGTTGAGGGGGGGGTACTGTCACGCCGCCACCAGGCGTGGCGGCTCATGCTTTTATTTTTGTGTCTCTGTTTCCCGTTTTACTCTGAAATCCTAACTCTCCTCTCACCCCAGGTCACTTGCCCTTCCTGCCGCTCACTCATTACCGGTCCCCGCCCATGATTATCACCACCTGCCACCAATCAACCCACACAATAAAAGCCACCTGCATTCTCCCCTCCGTTGCCGAAGTGTCACCGTCAGTGCATGGAAGCGTCCACAGTCCTTATGTCCTCGTTCATGTTGCCTAGCGTTGTTGCCTTGTTTTTGTGCCTTTTCCTCCCTTTTGGAGCGCCTTTAGTTACCCCTTTTGCCTTGTGCCCTTTTTCCTCCCTAGCGGAGCGCTTTCTGTTGTCCCCAGTACCTTTTGCCTGTTTTTTCCTCCCTAGTGGAGCGCTTTTTGTTCTCCACTTTTTCCCCTCCCTGTTCTCCTCTCAGTTTGAGAGGAGACCACTGTTGGCCGGAAATAAACCTGCTGCCTTGGTGGCCTACCTTACGCCTGCGTCTGAGTCCTACTTGACCCCGCCTTGTCAGTGATTTTGTCATTGTTTCAGTCACAGTTATTCACAATATATTTTCCTCAGCTATACTTGACTTTTCTAGAGCCAACCTTTCATTTTTTAATGTCCCGCATATTCCTGGTAATCCTCACTGAAGTTTCCAATTGTGAAATTCCATGGCATTTTGGAACCCATCACGTCAGTGTATAGTGTATTTTCCGCACGGGTGTTTTGGGGAGTTTTGTGTTTTCAGGAACACATTTCCTATTTCACATGAACCAGCAACACTGATGGTGGTATGCACTGGAAACAGATTAAAACAAATGGGCTCCTCAACTGATATTGTCCAGGCAGAAACTGTGTATGTGAGTGCGTGCATGCGTGTGTGTTTTCCCACGCCCGTTTTCCTTTTCACTGAGGACAAGAGTGTGAACGGCTGCCAGAGTGTGAAACCCGCCCCCTTTTCTCCCATCACATGATCACCTGCTGTCTGACTTGTGGTGTGTTTCTCATGTGTTCATTGCTGCGGTTACCACAGGTCAGCACATTTCAAGTTGGAATATGAGTCAGTTAATCCTACTCCTTTTAATCCTATTGTTATGAGAGTAACGGAAGAAATTGAGATGAATGGTCAAAAGGAAACGACTGGGAGGACAAAAGTGCAGGAAGGAACTGATTGGTTGGGCACAAGGAGAGAAGGGTTAAACCGACAAGACTAGAGAAGCATACTAAGTAGAAACAAGAGTCTACATAAAGGATCACAACAACAACTTTTAACAAAAATAGAATAGATAGGAACCAAAACTAAGTTGACATGATTAACCAGAAAACTAAGCAAAATGCAGACTGTGTTGTGGCTGATTAGGTCATTTTGCCCCTTTTTCAGGTTTGAGTGCAGCCAAGCTGTTGTTAGAGAGCGGACTGAGGCCTGTGGTCTTGGAGGCCCGCGACAGAGTTGGCGGTCGAACGTTCACTGTGCGGGTAAGAACCAAATCCTGAGATATTACCCCGATGAATTTGTTGCTAACATGAAACAAAAGCAACTTCCATCATAGACCACAAAGTTGTTGGTTAAACATAATGGATCAAATTATAATCTTAAAGTTTATTTCATTTCTAGCTTAGCTTAAGCTAATTAGCAACATTAAAACTGCAAACAACCCATAAGCAAATCTTTGCGAAAGGCACCAAAAAAAGATGACCAAGTCAATGTTATAACTTTTAAGAATTCACTGTCTTAAATATATTTATATTATGTTTTGTTTCAGAGTAAGGAGACTCAATGGGTGGACCTGGGTGGGGCTTATGTCGGTCCGACGCAGAATCGCATCCTCCGATTGGCTAAGCAGTACGGTGTGAAGACATACAAAGTCAACGAGCAGGAGGCTATGGTGCATTATGTCAATGTGAGTGTTCACATATTCTTCCACTTGACTGTTTTGGGGGATGAAATATTTGTAGTGTTTCATAATGCTGGTTGATGAATGGCTGGATAAATGTGAGCTAGCTTTTGCTACAATTTAAATGCTTGGGGCACTGTCAAACATTTTAAGACAAATTTTGAGTCTGGCCCGTTATCATCTGAGCATAAAATCGTCTTCGCATTAGCACCACATGCAGATTATTTTATCATTAAAAGAGTAAATACAATTGAAGGACTCTGGAACGGGCTGAGAGTTAGCAGACACAAGTGTCATAGGAAGAAACACAGAGGAGCGAGGCTGTTACTGATCAGAAACAGACTCTTGTCTTCTTGAGGTTTTTGCCCGATGTTTGAATGGGGACAGACAGAGAAAAGTTATTAGTCCACAACAAAATTGTAATGTCAATGATCAGTGCTGTCGAAATAGCAGCAGTGGGGTGTTAAGCAATGCCATTCCAGTCCACATGAGGAAAAGACCCACACCTCTTTGTCTTGATATACGATAGTTGACTTTGTTGCACTGAAATGGCCTCACATCTAATTACGTTAATGGAGTAAAAGACAGACTGTGTGCCGCTTTGGTAAGTTCTGTTAAAAGGCACAGGCGAATAAATCCTGGCTCAACTGTTCGACCTCTGATGCACATCTTAATCAGGAATGCAGTGTGAAAGTGATGTAACTATAGTACCTCTCCATCCCGAATCGGTACGTTACACATTTTGCATATTTACTCGTATGTATGCGATCCACGCTTTATGAATAACATTTTTGGGGTAGGCCATATATGTTCATATCACCTTCACGAAGTAAAGGTAAGCGCTTCCACTCATCTAGGAAGACTTTCTAAGAGATTTTTCACAAACTCTGAACACACCATCCATATAGATCTCATGTGTACTCTTCTGCAGTATGATAGTGATGCCAATCTTTGCCTGAGGGCTATGATGCAGTTCATTCTTTATTGTGTATGAAAGGATTGCTGAAAGCTCTCAAAGAAGAAAGATGCCATCTTTCTTTGCTTTTCCTCCATATCTTGCTAGCATTGGGCGCGCCGCTGTCTTTAAACCTGTTTTCATCCTCCGCATAATTCGATTTTGTGCTGCTGCCATGTTTTTACCCCAGCTCTAAATCACATGACTGACTCCAGCGTGTGCTTCTTATCTGGATGTAGGCTAAGTTGCTCAGGTCAATGAATCATGTCAGAGAAAGACTTTGAGGATCTGCCATATACACCAAGAAAACTAAACATCACTGTTAGCATCAGTATGTTATTGACATGACCCACTGTGCGAATGAGTCTCCCCTAACGACTATCACAGGAGGATCCATTTGAAGTTTTCTGGCTAGTTCCCATGAGAGTGGGCCCCATCCAAAGCTCAATGTTTGGCACACAATATATTGTGGTGCATGTGTACAATCATATGAGGAATACCAATGTTCTAACGTCTAAATACTTTGCTCATAGTGGTAAAATTACCATTGCTCGATTTTGGTTGTTCTGCATATAAATATTAATGCTTGTGTTTGGTGTGTCATACATTGTTGTACTTTTAGTGTCAGGAAGGTGTCGTGATTTGTGTTTGTGTACATTATCTTTTGGTTTGTTTCTTGTTATGGCATGACATTTTTCACAAAACCCGAAAGTCAAATGATTATTGTGCGCATCAACTTCTGGTGTTCACAGCGAATAGAACATGGCGCAGGCAAAAAATAAGTCTGTATCGTACTGGGATGCTCTTCATGCATTTTAAACTTTATTAAAGCAGCTTTACCTTTCATTCGTTTTCCCTGTGATACAGAACTAAAATAGAAGTGGATTTGTTAGGGCTCGACAGAGTCGAGGAGAAAGCAGATCCCACAAACGCAGGCTCAGAGGAGGAAAAATACAATTCGCTTTATTTCTTTGGCAAACCGAGTGATCAAGCTTGCTCGCAGGCAAGACAATGATAATTACAAACAGCGCTTGCACACAGCAAGGAACGCGAATGTAACAAAAAACACTTGCAAACGGCAAGGAGCACTAACGTAACCAAAGACACTTGCAAAAGGCAAGGACATGAAATAGAGGAACACAAAACACTTGCAACCGGCAAGGACTACTCGAAATGTACACGGAATCAATCAACACGGAAATACAACAAAAGGCGACGCGGATACTCACACGTGAATACAAACTAAACTTAGGACGACAGCAAATTCAAAACTTATCAACAGGAGAACGCGGAGAACACTTGGACACAATGGTGAGCAAATAATAATCCGACAGCTGGCAGTGCTGCTCGGAGTCCTTTTAAAGTCCTGATTGCCAACGCGATGCAGGTGCGGGGCTGGGGAACGCCCCCCTCGTTATTGGCACTGGAACACAAACAAGAGCACAACAGGGCTGAGAACCGAACCATGACAGGATTTGAGCGATTCGGTGGGATTAAAGACCACACGCGAAAGTGTCAGATGCCCGAAATCCGAGGCTGTTCCAAGCCTTTTCCCTTGGATTAACTTTATGCCGCCTCATAAAAGGGAATCTGTGTTTTTGATCGATGCTGCTGCAAGTAAATGAGCCTTCTGTCATGTTTCAGTTTTGGGGGGTTGGGTTTTGGTTTAGTCTGGGGTGTTTATGTTGTCTTTTTGTCCGGTTTTGTCTCCCATAGCCTCGTCATAGTTAACCTCATCCACCTGTGTATGCCTTCCCTCCGTATGTGTTGCTAATTAGTGCCCTCTGTTTGCTGTGTTTCCCAGGTGTGTCTTGTTAGTGACTTGTTAGTGTTGTATTTAGTGAGTGGTGTTTGTTCATGCTTGTGGGAGCATTGTCTTGTCTTGTCCAGTCCAGTCCAGCCCAGTCCAGTCCAGTTGAGGTGTGCTAAGCCATGCTAGTAGTCTCAACGTCTGGTCAAGTTTCTCAACGTCTGATCAAGTGTCTCCACGTCTGGTCAAGTGTCCCCACGTCAACTCAAGCGTCTCTACATTTACTCAAGTCTCCACGTCTCCTCAAGTCTTCACGCCAATCCAACCCGGGATTTACACCGGTTGCGTGTGCGGTGCGGCTGCGGTACGGTACGGTGCGTCTTGACTGCATGCTCCGGACGCGTCAATTTTTGGCCAACTCACACCGGCTCCGCACAGCTGCGGTCCGGCAGCTCCGTCGCCGACCACTTCCCGCCGTGTCTCGCATGACCGCGCGTGATCATGTGGCATTAAAAACAACGACAAACACACAGAAAGTCTGTGGTCAACAGAGAAGCAGAAAGAGAGGTGGACTTTTATTATTTTGTGGCTTTCCACCTCCAATATAAACCTCTCCTCGTCCATGTTCGCTGGTGTCTAAACCATGAATGAGCACCTCGCACGTTGACTCCAGGCACACCCACATCACGTTTTGCTCACACGCTTGCGAAATAGGAGCTGGCGAGTGTTTTATTTTGAAAGGTAACCGAAAATGTATTTTGAAACTGCGTCGGAATTTCTTTCCCGTGTGTTTTGTGCTAGCTTGCCATTTGCCGGAGGCCGACCGATGCGGCATCCGGCAAAAATAAAAAATAGGTCTATCCTTGCGGAAGGGCTGCGGCACGCCGCAGCTGAGACGCAGTCGACACGCAACGCTCACGCAAGCGGTGTAAATTGCACCATTCGAATGAATTGAATCTAATTGGTTGCGTCGCCGGAACGCAGCGCAGCCGCACCGCAGCCGCATCCGGTGTAAATCCCGGGCAAGTCTCCACGTCAATCCAAGTCTGTCCACGTCAATCCAAGTCTCCACATTCTGCTAAATTATGCCATGCCAAGTCTATCCACGTCATGCCAAATCTGTCCACATCATGCCCAGTCTGCTCACGTCCCGTCCAGTCATTTATTTAGTCATTGAAAATAAAGCTCCATATATTGCCCTTCCCGTTTGTCTCCATGCCGTGTTTCTCTGCCATTGGGTCCATCTCCCCACCATCCACTACATCCTCGCTCCACACTATAACACCTTCACTGGAAACTTGGTCAGTACATACTGAGATTATGAGACACGTACAAAAACACAAACAGACGTTGCCATCGTCATCATTGAAAACAGACTATAATACTTCAATAAGGTACTTTATATCCTAACTATGAATTAGGCCAACAGAGTTAGCGGTTACCTTTTTACTTTATGAGAGACTGTGGGGGAGTGTGGGGGGAGGTCGTACGTGGCTTAATTTCAACTACGACCATTGGTAAACAAACCGATCCTATTGCTAGGGTTAGGGTTATTTAAGTATTATAGTATATGCTGCTTTAATAAAGTTTAAAACACAGGAAGAGCATCCCAGTACGATACAATGGCTTTTATTTATTAGTAAGCCCTGGATGCACAATGCAGTTCGAGGCGTGCGTCACGTCAAGTGGACCTAAACGTTTGACTCCGCCCACACGGATTTTCAACCTCAAAGCGCCTTTTTCTTTCTTTCTTTGTTGTTAAACTATAGCTCAGGCGGGTTTGTGTGCCATTTTATAACAGCTTATAACATATTATAACTCTAACCCTACCGCACCACGATTACAGCTATTTAGTGTTTGAACACACTGGTAAATGCCACGCACTTCCGACTTCCGGGTTTCACACATTAGCGCCTTTCCCAGCCACTGCTGGCCAGAAATTCCAACACTCACACCCTGTGACGCGGCCCACACGTCGAAAAACAGCAACCGGAAACCGGTTGTGTAAAACCCGGAAGTCGGAAGTCCCACCTGCTCCGTGGCATATACCCCATTGCACAACAAAAATTAAAAACGGACCAAAACACAAATAGTGACCTCAACCGTCCAGGAATGCGCTGGGAACATGTATTACTGCTCTTCGGCCTCATTCTCAAACTGTTTAGCTCCGTCCCGGCTGACTGAGGGTTGAGTGTTTGTGATTTTTGATGCTTCATATTGTGTTTTTAAAAAATAACTTTACGTATTATGAATAGCATTTTTGTTAATTTTCCCCTCTCATATTTGTGCCAAAAGTATGTCCTCCTTAGTGTTTATTTTAAATGGTTAAAAATTCAGCAATGTCATTACAAAACTTGTACAAATTATATAGCTACTCTTTTTGCTTGTATTTGATTGATGCACAAATGAATTCTGTTTATACTTTGACTTGAAATACTAGTTTAATGCATTTAATATGTGAAACACTCCCTTAAAACTTACTCATATTTGAATGAAATTCACACAAATATGTTCTATTAACATGAAAGCTGTGAAATAAATACATTTAAAAATGTCCCTAATTTCCTTGTAGACTTTTGGAGCTGCCAATGACCTGGAAGGCAAACTCCTTATAGGGGTGTGGTGGAAAGTTAGTGGACTAATATCGACTCAGCACTTGTGCACAGCCATTGTGTAATCAGGGACTAGCCTTGCTAGCATAGCCGCATTGCTAATCAGCTTTTCCTTGACAGATTGTGCTCCAAAAGGCCAGTGCTTGATTTCCTTATCAGCAGGCTTCTGAGGCCTGCAGCTGTCAGCACTGCAATCTTTCACTTCACTCATTGGTCAGTAGACTTTTTATTTGACATTTTATCACCTAATTATATTTACAGTTGGCCATATCACTCAAACAGTATCAGACAGGCCTATTGCCGCATGGTTAGAAACATCTAATAATTAAGTGCTAGTCTACTCTTTTATTGCCATGTCATCTGTGGGCTATAATTGGTTCTTTATACAGTATTCCAACAACGAGTGGCCGACTTAAATGTCCTTTATTGAAAAGCATTTTTGGACTTTTACTGTAATTCAACACAAAAGGGGTAAAAAAAAAATATTGCCACAACTCCCCGGAACATGAACATCGACACACACAACCTTGCGATCAAATGTCTGACTGTAATGGTCATGAAAAATTAAAGACGGCGAATTTGCCGGCTGCGTGACATCACTCAATTTGAAAGTACACATGGATTATTATTTTATAGATTGAACTCTTTGAAATGAATTCATGTGTGAGTGAGTGAGTGAGTGAGTGAGTGAGTGAGTGAGTGAGTGAGTGAGTGAGTGAGTGAGTGAGTGCGTGAGTGAGTGAAAAAAATAATAATCCGTGCGTGCTTTCAAATTGTCACGGGAATGACGTCACGCAGCCGACACATTCTCCCGGCCGCATTTGCGACACGCCACCCCCCGCTCTTCGATTGGCTGGAGGGGTGTAAACACTGTCATTCCACAGAAACGTCCCGCTGTTTACAAAACAAACACAAAATGGAAAAATACAGGCTGGGGGGCTGGGGGTTTAGGACAAAATCACCACCAGAAATGAAGACAAGCCCTGATCTGTAAATTGAGAAGTAGTTTGTTTGTTTGTTTAAATCCTGTATTTAAAAAGTGCCTTTTCCAGAGTGAAACCGGAAGATAGGGCCTTTAACTTCCTGTCCTCCTTTGTCTTCTGCCAACTGATTTGCTGGGGTAAGTCGGTTTGTTGGCAACTTCAATAGTTATGCAATCAAATGAAAGCTGTATCACTACTGAATAACACTGTAAGGCCAGTGTTATTAACAATGTGATTATGATTGTTTTTAGTGTAAACAGCACTGCTAAACTACTCCTAATAGTTTGATTACATACTTTAGCGCCACCTACAGGACACAGCTTGGGTACGTGTTGTCTTTTCAGCCAAGCAAAAGGCAATTGGCTGCTCTGATGTCGAAGCAGATGCTTGTGTGCATCCCCTCTCCCCCACTCACATGCTTGCCTTCCCTGTTCGTTTGCTTCACCACAATTGCCATGGAAACTTGTCTTTCTGTGGCAGCTGACATTAGAATAAATACACCCCCCCCCCCTCAAAAAAAATGGATACACTAAAATTTGACAGCTAAGGCTGTTTGAAAGCACTATATAAATAAATATGACTTGACTTGACTTCCACCCATCCATTTTCTTGACCGCTTATTCCTCACAAGGGTCGCGGGGGATGCTGGAGCCTATCTCAGCTGGCTTTGGGCAGCAGGCGGGGGAAACACCCTGGACTGGTTGCCAGCCAATCGCAGGGCACACAGAGCCGAACAACCATCCACACTCACAAGCACACCTAGGGACAATTCGGAGCGCCCAATTAACCTGCCATGCATGTCTTTGGAATGTGGGAGGAGACCGGAGTACCCGGAGAAGACTCACGCGGGCACGGGGAGAACATGCAAACTCCACCCAGGAAGGCCGGAGCCTGGACTCAAACCCGAGTCCTCAGAACTGGGAGGCGGACGTGCTAACCACTCTACCACCCTGCCGCCCTGACTTGAATTAAAATGTGGGGGGAAAAAAAAAAATCAATTATGTCCACAATGAATAAATATTGGTAACTAAATCACATGTACATAGATATTCACAGCTTAGCCACTCCTTAGTCTGGCTGCTCGGACCATGAGAAAGAAAATTATGTGGTCTGATGAGACAAAGATTGAACTCTTTGAAATGAATTCATGTGTGAGTGAGGAGTGAGTGAGTGAGTGTGTGAGTGAGTGAGTGAGTGAGTGAAAAAAGAAAAAAAATCTGCCTAGAGGTGTAGACTGAGGAGTTGTTAAAGTGTCTCTACATCCTGTATTTAAAAAGTGCATTTTCCTGAGTGAAAACGGAAGACCGTGCTTTTAATTATAAACAAAATAATTACGTTATCAAATTAATTATAAACAAAAATAATTACGTTATTACATTAATTATAGACAAAATATCTTCTTACTCTTGAAAGTGGCTCAAGTATCCCTTTTAATGTCTTTGGGTGACTTGTAAATAGACACTAAAGAAGAAGAAAGAAAGAAAGAAAGAAAGAAAGAAAGAAAGAAAGAAAGAAAGACATTGGACATATTTGCTTTTCATTTTCGCAGGGAGCAAAAGTTAAGCATGAAACAAATTGTGATAGCAATAACCTTTCCTTCAATGAACTTTCTCCCCATGAGTGTTAAGAAACTGGTCAAAAGTCCAACCATTGACAATAGCACAATATAAAAGTCATAAAACACCAAGTACCGGTCAGTAAAGTAGAACATATTTTGGAGCTCATCTAAATGTATTTTGTCATTATTATGTATTATATATTTAAAATGCATACGTTCTTCCAAAACTGTAGTACAATTTTGGTAACATTACTGAAAAATGTAACTTTTTTTTTTTTTTGTAGGCGTTTGTAGGAGCTTTGCTTTTTTTTTAGCTTTAGATTTTAGGTTTAGATTTTTGTAGGATGAATTATAGGATTTTTAAATAATTTATTTCAATTATGAAATAAATAAAAAATTAAGGAGAAAGGTTCACCACCTCTTGTGTAACATAAAGTCCAGCGTTTATGGCAGTCATGACTCTAAAACTTTCAGTGTCATTGTTACGCGTGCGTGTGCATGTGTGTGCTATCCAGACAATCAATAATAAAAACCAGTCTGTCATGTTATGTCCACAAGCAACGGCAGTGCAGTAATCCACTATTTGTTCATAGGTGAAATTCATTGAAGTTCAAGTTTATTGGGCACAACCTTAGGTACATTGTGCTTAAGGTCGGGACATGCTCAGATGCATGCTCCTTGTGTAACACGTGTAATAGTTCATAGACAGTGTCATTCAGAACAAAACAGTGACTTGCTGAGCCCATTTGCTTATTATTCTGCTAATCAAAATAGCAGCACTCAGCAAGCCACAAAAGTCTCTCAGTTGAAATATTTATTAGTTTTTTATTAGGGCTGTCAAAGTTAAAAGTGTTAACTAATTAATTAATCATGAAAAATTATCGCATTAATCATGTATTAACGCAGCTTAATCGCACTTTTAATTTTGACCGTAGATGATCCTTTAGCTTGACACATGATGGCTACGTTAAATGTAGCACAGGTTGTGTTTGAACAATAAACGGAACATGTTTTAAAGTGAAGCATTTCATAAATGTTTGCGTGTGACATTCAGAATATTTGCTCATGTCAAACTGTTGGGGTCATATTTTTTCCACTTTATATTATGCAAGTAATTAACTGATTAGAAAAAAGAGGAGGATGGGACGTCCTCTTAAATTAATTAAATGCTGAAAAAATTAACACAAAACAGGTGCATTTTAAATTTGGCGGTCAAAAAATGTTGATAAAAAGCCCTTTTAATTAAGCGATTAATCAAAATTTTAAGATGTGATTAATCTGATTAAAAAATTTAATCTATTTTTTATTCAAGCAAAGCAGCTTTATTTATATAGCACAATTCCTACACAATGCAACTCAATGTGCTTCACACAATCAAAAGCTCAGCACCTAAAAGCATTTACAAACAAAACAGTGAAAGAAATTCAAAGACAAAGAGAATAAATGTAGCTTACTAAAATTGCTAAAACAACACACATTGACAACATTTAAACACGTTTACAAACAACACCTTTAAAAGACATTTATAAGCAAGAATGTACAGTATAATTAATGATTGAAAGGCCTTAATTTTAACCTGGGTTTAAAAGTATTCACACACTTACCCCGGGTTTTCACTGGATGCGGTTGCGGTGCGGTTGCAGTGCGGTCCGGCGACGCAAGCAATTAGATTCCATTCATTCGAATGGTGCAGTCTACACCGCTTGCGGGTGCGTTGCGTGTTGACTGCGGAAGGCTTGCGGCGTGCCGCAAGCCTTCCGCAAGGATAGCCTATTTTCTATTTTTGCCGGACGCCGCAGCGGTAGGCCTCCGGCAAATGGCAAGCTAGCACAAAACACATCGAGCGCGACAGGAAGACCGAGGCAGTTTCAAAATAAATTTCCGGTTACCTTTCAGAATAAAATACTCGCCAGCTCCTATTTCGCAAGTTTTTCAGCAAAACGTGACGTGGGCGTCGCCGGGCCATGTGCTCATTCACGGTTTAGACACCAGCGAACATGGACGAGGAGAGGTTTATATTGGAGGTGGAAAACCACAAAATAATATATGACACGGCACATCCTTTTTATAAGGACTGTAATGTATTGTGAGTTTGATGTTCGCGATTGCTTGTTGTGCCCGTCTCGCTTGCCGTACTGAGCGGCAGCCGGACCCGGAAGACAGAAATAAAGAGTGGACCCGCACTGACCCGACTCTCGTTATTAATATACTTTACAAGGACAACCAAAAAAAGGATGCTGCATGGAATCTCATATCTTTCTGCTTCTCTGTTGAGCAGACTTTCTGTATGTTTGTCGTTGTGAAATGCCACATGATCGCGCGCGCGCGCGGTCCCGCGAGACACGTTGGGAAGTGGGCGGCGACGGAGCTGCCGGACCGCAGCTGTGCGGAGCCGGTGTGGATTGACAAAAAAATTGACCCGTCCGGAGCACGCAGTCAAGACGCACCGCACCGCAACCGCACCGCAACCGCATCCAGTGAAAACCCGGGGTTAGGGTTGACTTCTGTTGCAGCTCATGCCATTTGCATACAGCACAACAGCTACATGCTGCTTCATCATGTTTGCTTTAAAATTTGGACTCCACTAATTGCCCCGAGTCTGCAGACCTCAAAGCCTTACTGGGTTTTTTATTCGATTAGCTTTTTTATTTGAATGTATTAATAACCCAAACCATCCAGTGATTTATAGACAAGTGGCAGAATTTTAAAATATATTCTATAACTGAAAGCTAGTGTAAAATCTTTTGGACTGGAGTAACTTCTAATCTCCTTTTTCTGGTCAGAACCCGAGCTGCATCATTCTGAATGAGCTGCAGCTGTTGAATGCTCTGTTGAGGGAGTCCAGTCAGAAGACCGTTACAATAATCAAGTTCTGGAGATTAATTGATAAGCATTATTTGCAAAAATAAAACATTATTTTTTGTCTGTATGTAGCCTATGTTGACACCTGAAAATGTTTCCGGCAAGCAAAAGGCCAATTAACACATTCACTGCCAGCCCAGCAAAAATGCATTGCATCATTTGACGTCTTTTTCCGTCAAAGGCAGTGAATGAGTTAATTCATTGAAAGGTAGCATAATAGGAATAAATACAAAAATAAACTCTCCATCCATTGTGTCCATCAGGGAAAGTCTTACACCTACAAAGGCTCTTTTCCGTCCACCTGGAACCCCCTCGTCATGTTGGACTACAAGAGTCTGTTCAGGACCTTTGACAAGATGGGCAAGGAGGTAAATGCTGAACGCTCGCTCTTCTATCCTATATTCAATCAAAACTGACCGATTGTTTTTCCCTTTTGCTTTGAGATCCCCAGCGAAGCCCCCTGGAAAGCCCCTCATGCTGAGGAGTGGGACCAGATGAGCATGCAGCAGCTCATCGATAAAATTTGCTGGACCAGGTACCATGTCAGTTGGTTGCATTTGTATTGAAACTGTAAATTGACTGAGCTTATATCATTAGAAGTTAAACAATCACACATCTCACTAACAACTGTCGATTGGTGATGGTGGAATGGGTGTCCCATCACTTCACATCAACTTCCTGTGTATACTCTTCTTAACACCAACTCCTTGATGAGTGTTGCAAAGAAAAAAGGCAACGAAAAAGTCAAATGAATACAGCTTACAGTTACACAGTTGTAACACACCGTCTTGTGTTTGAAGGGCGGTTCGTCGCTTCGCCACGTTGTTTGTCAACGTGAACGTAACCTCTGAACCTCACGAGGTGTCGGCCCTCTGGTTCCTGTGGTACATCAAGCAGTCGGGAGGAACCTTGAGGATCTTCTCCACCACCAACGGGGGACAGGTATGAACTCTTACTGCAATGTGCACACTTTTACTGGCCTATGAGGCAGTTACGATTGAGCACTGTGAACTCTGCCTAGTAACAAGTGGCCATGCAAGCGTCCAATCTGAGCAGTCTTGTTGAATGATTTGTGTTGCTTGTTATAATGGTAGGAGAATGAAGTTGTCATTTTTAATTAATTTCAAAATTCCCACACTGTAATGAACGCAGCAGTTATTCTTCTCGGGAAATCTATATTCTGTATTGTGACTCTATTCTCATTTCATTATATGGTTGTTTACTATTTAATCATATAAACAAAAAAAATATTTTAATAAAAGAAATAAGTTAAAGATTCTTTGGTACGGTTTACATGTTAAAATGAGTTGCAGTCAGAAATACAAAACTTATTCAACCATGTTCTTTGTCGTCTCTTGGTTTTATCATATGCTTTATACATATTAAAAACTAATGGCCTATTTATTACAATGTACTTTGTTATGTAAATGTATCTAACATTTTTAACTGCCGTTTGGTGATGGTTTCAGTATATGCATGTGTAAAATAAATCTATAATAAAGCCAAATATATAAACCCTATGTAAATATATTTCATTTTAAATTTTTTATGTATTTATTCTAAAACAACAGTGCTTATTAGCGACAATATGTACAGTGGACCGCCCACGGTCTTTTTTTTTTCTTTCTTCTTAATATATATATGTAACAATATGTACAGTGGACCGCCCACGGTCTTTTTTTTTGTTCTTCTTCTTTATATATATATATAATATATATATATATATATATATATATATATATATATATATATATATATATATATATATATATATATATATATATATATATATATATATATGTATAGGCGGCACGGTGATCTAGTGGTTAGCACGTCCGCCTCCCAGTTCTGAGGACTCCGGTTCGAGTCCAGGCTCCGACCTTCCTGGGTGGAGTTTGCATGTTCTCCCTGTGCCCGCGTGGGTCTTCTCCGGGTACTCAGGTCTCCTCCCACATTCCAAAGAAATGCATGGCAAGTTAATTGGGCACTCCGAATTGTCCCTAGGTGTGCTTGTGAGTGTGGATGGTTGTTCGTCTCTGTGTGTCCTGCGATTGGCTGGCAACCAGTCCAGGGTGTCCCCCGCCTACTGCCCAGAGCCAGCTGAGATAGGCGCCAGCGACCCTTGTGAGGAATAAGCGGTCAAGGAAATGGATGGATGGATGGATATATATATATTTTCCCCCCAGGCATCCTGTGCTTGTTTGTTTTTGTGTCTTCCTTTCTTTCTTTCTTTCGTTCTTTCTTTTTTACTTTCTTTCTTTCTTTCTTTCTTTCTTTTCAAAATGCATGTTGCATTACACTGTGGTGTTTGTCATCTACAGCAATGAGCCTCTCTCATGGATATTGAACACGATCCGTCGTTCGATATATTTTGGGTGGGGGTTAGAGGGACTAGGGGAATGGACTCTACCCTTGTTGGAAAGGCAGGCGGGCTTATTTGAGAGATATTTATTTGTTAAGGGATAGATATTGGAACAAGAGACAATTTGAAATAGTTACTTGCTAATTGCTCTCTCCATCACCAGGAGAGGAAATTTGTGGGCGGATCGGGTCAGATCAGCGAGTGCATGGCCAAAGAACTAGGTGATCGGGTCAAGCTGCAATCTCCGGTCTGCAGGATTGACCAGAGTGGCGACATGGTGGTGGTGGAGACAACGGACAGACAGACATACATGGTAACACACCTTTTGTCCATGACGTCACCTCACACATACTTTCGGGTGGCAAAAGATTGATTTTCCTCAGATGGTACTACTCGTAAACAAACCCTTCCATGTCATTTGACTAAGGCAAACCGATTGAGGAAAAAAAAGTGTTTATTGATTGAATGCTGCTTACTAGTGTTGTTCCGATACTGATACTGGTATCGGCAGAGGTGCCGATACTGCATTAAAACAGTGGTATCGGTATCGGTGAGTACTCACAAGTAACATGCCGATACCATTAATTCCAATGCTAATATTGGATTTTGGATGCAGCACTGTCACTGATATGTGACATGCTTACTGCATGCCGATCGAAGATATCCTATTGGCCTTTGAATGCTCTGAACCAATAGCAGGACAGCTTTTTCATGTTGAGGAAAAAAAAAAAAAAACTATGGTATCGGTATCGGCCGATACTGCAAACCTGGGCATCGGCCAGTATCGGAACAACACTACTGCTTACTACTACTACCGACAAAGTTTATGAAGTGTCAGTCAAAAAACAGTGACATGAGGTACATTGCTACAAAGTTAAATGGATGGCTAGCCACAGGTAAGATGCCTCAAAAATAGACATGGTTTAAATTCAGACATAGCTAACATGATCACTCATGGGATGGCTCATTATTGCTTTTTGATGGTGAAATCAATTATGCACTATAGACTTCTCAGCTAGGCATCCACTTAATCTAAACTCATGGTCATGATAAAATCAATGCTTTATTCTTTACAATGGAAACTACTCCTTGTTAGCCTGGGCATAGACCTGTTCCTCGATTTAATGCACACGGAACCAACTGACCCTGAATTCAACAGATCCACTCAAAGCATCCCTTCTAAAGTATATTGGTGAAGTCTTTTACATCCAGAATTGACCGTAATTCCATCAACGGATACAGAATGGTCACGTGTTTCTGAGTTGCACTGCTCTCTTGTCATAGCTAAACAGACGTACAGAAGACTACAGCAGGCTAGAACAACGTCAATGTGGCGGTCATATTGGTAAAATAAACCACTAACATTGTGGCTCATGAGCATGACCAGATGCACTCCCTTTAAAAGTGGCTACTACGCCACCGGGCAGTCTTTCTTTTGATCCGCTTAACCCACAGGTTTCACTGCATTAATATTGAATTGTATTATTTATTTATTTATTTTAAGAAGCACCTAAACATTTTGCGTTATGTCTTACAGTACAACCCCAAACACAACAACTTTCTGTCATAATTTTCAGTTCAGGTCAGCGATATTGTCACTTCCTTTTGCCACCTGGAAGTCTGCTGGCAGGTCTATATCTTCATGTATCTTTGCAATCCCGTCACAGAGAAAAGAGAGATACAAGCACAATAAACATCTGTTGCTATTTGCTGCCATCTACTGGCTTTTTTTTTTTTTGCAACCTCCTCAGGCCAAGTACGTGATTTTGGCCATCCCGCCATGTCTCCATCAAAAGATACACTTTAACCCCGAGCTGCCTCCACTGAGGAACCAGCTAATCAATCGTGTCCCCATGGGGTCGGTCATCAAGTGCATGGTGTACTATAAAGAGAACTTCTGGAGGAAAAAAGGTGAGGGAGAACTTGTTATTTGCTTTGTATGTTTGTTTTTTGTTTTTCATCAACTTTGGGTGGGTTGTCTTCAGGTTTGTGCGGCAGCATGATGATCGAGGAGGAGGGGGCACCCATTGGACTGACACTGGATGACACAAAGCCTGATGGCAGCGTGCCGGCCATTATGGGGTGAAAATGGACGTCCAGACAAATAAGAAATGATAATACTGTGAACACTCACCATTGGCAGATGAACTAGGAATCCAAACTAAAATAAAGGGGGGGGGGGGGCACATTTAGGCCATAAATATATAACAATATAATGAAAACACAACGTACAGCTATAACTGTACATGTGAGAACATACTGTATTCTTACACCACTGTACAAATCTTTCATTACATATGCTCTTACTAGCTCTCATTCAAAAGGTCATATGTCGAGACCCAGCACAGCAGTCCCTGCACTCGAGTATACAACTGAACATTAAAGGTGGTTTTTAAATAATGTGTGGCAGATTTATCCTGGCTCGCAAATGCAGAAGGCTCTGCGGGCTGACCAAAGAAGAAAGGTATTGCTACCATAGCGACAAAAGATCAACACAAACTTTCACTTCCATGCCTAAAATGTTCTTTTGTGTTTAGGTTCACCAAGATCTGTGAGAGCTTCTCCAGAGCACTAGACACCGAGGAAGCTCTGCATGTGAGTTTGGAATCCCAAACAAACAAATGGAAGACTGAAATCATTTACAATCTATGTAAACAATACAGTATGGGCTCCATTTACTTTAAAGGTTTGCACACAGGAAACTGTGCACAATCTTGATTTCATTGGCGCAGAGTGTGGAAGCTGATCTGCTTACCATGAGTACGCATAACTGTAAATACCAAACCAAAAATTGCCATGCAGAGATTTCAAGTTGATTGAGTGGATGTGATGATGCAATGATAGTTTGAAGTTTGAAGCAAAACAACCCACAGGACAGTGTTGGGCACATCACCCTAAAAAAGTAGTTATAGTTATAGATTACTTATAAAAAGTAATTCAGTTAGCAATGGAGTTACTGCTTTGTAAAAGTAAGTAATTAGTTACTCAAAAAAGTAAATAAAGTAACTATGAGAGGGTTTATCGCATCAATAGAAAAGTGCATGGACTCAACTTCTTACAAAAGAGAGTGAATGAATTACAGTAGTTATTTACTGAAAATTAGTCTAACTTTATTGAGCGGCAGCATACCGACAGCACGCAGTCTCTTAAGAGTGACAGTGAACACGCAATATAGCACCCGCTATTTGGGATCTCAGTTAATCAAGCCATTAACGTGTGCACCAGGCGATCCACTACGAGGAGAAGAACTGGTGTGAAGAGGAGTACTCAGGAGGATGCTACACGGCCTATTTCCCCCCAGGCATCCTCACCCAGTTCGGAAGGTAAGCAGAGTGGATAAACGAGCTGTGTCCGTGGTGAACAGCGGTTAAAGTCTTTCCATGTCTTCCTTGCAGGGCGCTGAGAGAGCCGGTTGGCAGGTTGTACTTTGCAGGCACCGAAACCGCCACTGTGTGGAGCGGCTACATGGAGGGTGCCGTCCAGGCTGGAGAGAGGGCAGCCAGGGAGGTCAGAACACACAAAATATCAGACATTGTTGGAAAAGTGGAATATTTATGCTAGTTTTAAACATAGATACCTTGAGTATATATTCGTAGACAGACGCTCCAGTCAGGATTGAAGTTCATGACTTGATGAAGCAATAATATTAATGTTAAATAGTATTCATTGTTCTTTCTTGTTTAAAAATTACTTTGCGACTTAGAGAAACAACAAGGCTCTTTGCTGGGACCCATATTGTTTGCCAAATTATGTCTTTCTTGACGCAAATAATATTAATGCTAAATCCCAATAAGACCAAAGATATGTATGGCTTGACAGAATCTCCATTCTTCTGGGTCATGTTGAGTGCCTGGTGTCATGCTAACATTATTAGCATCATGCAATACCCTCTTACCTCCACAATATAACAAGATTGGCTGCCAATCCCTCACTATCACCAGGGATCAGCTTGGCTTTGTTTGCCTGATTGGAAGACATCCGACCTACCTTAATTCACTTTGATGCTAGAATACTGGAACCGGAAAGTCACTTGTGAATGCATCCATGTCTCATGTGTCCCGTTAAAGACCCATTTCAAGTTTAGTGCACTGCATACTTGGACCACTTACTAGGCTTTGTTGAAATAAAATTCCCTTGCGCCACAATTCTCTTTTTATATCGCTTTAGTCATCTATACAAAATTCATCGGTCTTTTGATGTTAAAGTATTTGTAGCATCCCTTTCTTATTTGTAGCATCCCTTTCTTATTTTCCTGACAACACTGAGACAGTGTGTCTCAAGTGTCTCTTCCACAAACACTCTTTGCATTTTGGATGAACACTTTATTGCAGATTTATCACACTAGTACAAATGTGACATGAATAGTTTATTGTAAAAGGAAACAAACTGTCTAGTCGCATTAGTAATACCACCGTCTGGATGCAGTGGCACAGTTGAATGATAGATGACGTTGTGATTGGTGGTTTACCAACATACGCAGGTTACACAGGAAAACTACAGTACAGTGAAAAAGATTTTTGAGAAAAAATGGAAGGCAATGTCTGTTGTTTTTACAATTTTGACCTTGTGCTGAACCACATTGTTTAGTCCAGTGGTTGTCAACATTTGTTTCAATGATAATCAATATTTCATCCCCTGTGAAAGTGAATAGCCTACTGAATGTAAATTTAATTTAAAAAAATGTGTGTGTATATATATATATATATATATATATATATATATATATATATATATATATATATATATATATATATATATACTGCGATTGGCTGGCAACCAGTCCAGGGTGTCCCCCGCCTACTGCCCAGAGCCAGCTGAGATAGGCGCCAGCAGCCCCCGCGACCCTTGTGAGGAATAAGCGGTCAAGAAAATGGATGGATGGATATATATATATATATATATATATATATATATATATATATATATATATATATATATATATATATATATATATATATATATATATATATATATATATATATATATATATATATATATATATATATATATATATATATATATATATATATATATATATATACACATATATATATATATATATATATATATATATATATATATATATGTATATATATATATATATATATATATATATATATATATATATACACATATATATATATATGTATATATATATATATATATATATATATATATATATATGTATATATATATATATATATATATATATATATATATATATATATATATATATATATATATATATATATATATATATATATATATATATATATATATATACACATATATATATATATGTATATATATATATATATATATATATATATATATATATATATATATATATATATACATATATATATATATATATAAAATTACTTATACATTTTCAATATATTTTAAAATCACACATACCTCCTGGAGTGCCGACACGTACCCCCATTTGAGAACCACTGGTCTAGTCTGTATGGTTCACTACAAAACCTATGTAACTGAATCATTTGATATGCAGGTAGGTACCATTTTCTGCTTGGCATTGCTGCTTGCCGCACATCCTCCGGTGCCCATGGGTCAGCTGCAGGGTCGTCAGCCAGGAACTACTCACTGACGTTTGGCTCCTTTAATCCATTCTGTGGTGTTTCTCTCAGCCTAGTGTAGTTTTTAATTCTTTTAATGGGTTACTCTGACAGGAAGGGGATCCCACCCCTGGCGAAAAAGGTGGTCTTGTCATTTCTGACTCCTCTTCTGAGTGACAGGCTACGGTATTTTGCAGATTTGATCTTCAGTCTGGCCCATGACATTAACTCGTCCATTCCTTTCAGCAGTCGGAATGGATGTACATGCTGCTGTCTGGAGGAGGCTGGTGAAATCGTCCATATAGCTCCTCAATGGAGGTAACCTCCAGCCAGCCAATGTTTTAACTCATTCACCACGAACAGGATTGGAGAAATGGCATGCCCCATTGTAATTCCCACTTCTAACTGCTGCCACCCGGTGTTGAAATCCTGGAGAACAAAGCACATCTGTGGATTACTGAAGTAATTTGCTACCATGGTCTTGATGCAGGGAGGCATGTGGAAGAATTCCAGGGCATAATTAATCAGCTGATGTGGAACTGATCCATATGTGTGAGTGAGGTCGAGCCAGAAGACGTGCAAATCAGTCTTCTCCCACTTGGCCCTCTGGATCTCGTCTCAGATCATTGTAGCATGTCCAATGCATCCTGGAAGCCTATGTCATGATTTTTGAGCAGGTAGGTACTCATCTTCTGGCCAGCACTGAGAAGCATTTCCCTTCAACGTTTAACAAGGCGATGTTCCTGAATTGCTCAATTTCCTTCGAGTTTGCTTCCTTGGGGATGAAGACTGCTACAGCCCTTTGCCACTAAGTTGGAAAGAGTTGCTTCTTTTTTTCAGAAGGTCATAGGTGCCAGAGGAACTCTAGCACATTGGGGCAGCAGTTTGTATAGAGGTTGTAGGTGCAGGTCTGGAAACTTGGTGTTCCTAATGGCGTTTTTCTTAGCGGGTCGCTGTACTGCCTTCTGACATACTGTTCCATTTGTTCTCTGGTGGTTTTCGAGCATCCCTTACTTTTTTCTGCTCTGGCAGTTGCTCAGGGATCCTTGAAGAAGCTGGTTCACTCTTCCTGCTTCAGTTTGCTACTCCTGCCGATGGATTTGGTTCTATGGAGCCTGGCTAATATTTGCCTAGCGTCCTTCCACAGGAATTTTAGACCTACTCTTTCTTGCTGGCTTGCCTTCTTCCAGTACGCAGTTGCCGGCGTCTTTGCACAAGCTTGGCAATCTCCTTTTCCCTCCTGCTCCATTCCCTTGGGGCAGCCCTCTCTTTGGAGATAACTTCGTCGAACCTGTCCCTGCAGATCTCGTACAGCCTGTAATGTCCCCAAACAGGTTGCACGTGCCCTCTACCCCACCATGCAACCGTTCCTCCAGGATCCTGGTCAGGTCTGTATCCAATGTATTGTATGCCATGCCTCTACTTTGTTTGACTTTGGCCATCTGAGCTTGTTCTTTCTTGCTGTTTTTTTAAGACTCTGGTTGAAGCTCTGTTCTGTTTAAGATGGTTTGGACTGGGTCTTCGATGCTCACATGGGGGTTAAGCCTCCACCCAAGGGCTTCCTTCTCATGTACCGTCTGTGCATTCAATAACACTGGGTCCGTTTGCGCTGTGGTTTTCTACTAGGCTTCTGGCCCCTTACTTTGGCCATCTAAGCTTGTTCTTTCTTGCTAGTTTCTTAGACTCTTCTTGAGGTCTCTGTTCTGTGTGAGATGGTTCGGGCTGGGTCTTGGTGCTCGCATGGGGGTTTAGCTTCCACTGAAGGATTTCCTTCTCCTGTACCGTCTATGCATTCAACAACATTAGGCTCTTTTATACTGTGGTTTTTTTACCTGGCTTCTGGTCACTCACTTTGGCCTTCTGAATTTGTTCTTTCTTGCTCGTTTCTTAGACTCTGCTTGACGCTCTGTTCTGTGTGAGATTGTTTGGACTGGGTGTCGGTGCTCACATGGGGCTTCAGCTTCCACCGAAGGGCTACCTTTTCCTCTACCGTCTGTGCATTCAACAACATTAGGTTCTTTTGTACTTTGGTTTTCTACCTGACTTCTGGTTACTCACTTTGGCCATCTGAGCTTGTTCTTATTTGGTGGCTTTTTGGACTCTGCTTGAGGTTCTGTTCTGTGTGAGATTGTTTGGACTGGGTCGTGATGCTTACATAGGGGTTTAGCTTCTACTGAAGGACTTACTTCTCCTGTAACGTCTGTGCATTCAGCAATGTTGGCTCTGTTTTCACTGTGTTTTTCTACCTGGTTTCTGGTCCCTCTTGTCTCACCCACCATAGCGGTGGCAGGTTGCTGTTGGCCGCCCTGACCACATGTTGCCTTCCCCTGGTGGATTCGCAGTCCTCTATACATAGTCTTTTCCCATCCGCAGGCACACTTTTGGTGGATTTTGTTCACATTAGCTGAAGCTCCGTTGTTCTCGTTGTACATTTCCGTTGCCATTGTCTTTGCCGTGTGGTCCGTCCTTTTAAGCCCATCTTTCATCTCACCTCTTGGAGGGCCTGTGAGTTGTTTTCCTTTTGAATTCTTCGTAGTTACTGAACTAAATGCTGTATATTTAAAAAAAAAAAAAAGAAAAAAAAAAGTAATTGTGACCTTATATTAGGTTACCTGTGGTTACATATTGTATTAACTTATGTGAACATTCAAGTCTGTGATGTTAGCTAATGTTACTTGACATTGTGACGTTACCTTATGTTACATCATGTTACTTTACATTACCTTACATCGTGTAAGGTACATGACAAATTCCAATTGACTTTTTTTTTTTTTTTTTTTTACATAATTTTAAAACAAACCTACCAAATAAATCTTATATAATCCGTGTTCGTTAGTCTAATAAAGCCTATTTATTTGAAATGAATAATCCTCAGGTTGATGTATTTAGTATTAATGAAGTATAATTATATATATATATATATATATATATATATATATATATATATATATATATATATATATATATATATATATACTCTAAATTAATAATAATGAGAGTATTTATATAAAATACATAAAGTATATTGTTTGAATTGCATAATAATTAGGTTACCTATACACGATAAATATACTGCTAAGTGGATTTTTTTTTTTTTTTTTTTTTTTTTTTACAGTTTTACGTTTTCGGGCTGAAACTGACAGACATCCCAAAAATGTAAAAAATACATAAACCTGAGGATTATGCATTTCAAATAAATGCCATGGGGTTTATTAGACTAATGAATATGTATCATACTGTATAAGGTTTATTTGGTAGGTTTGTGTTAAAATTATGTTAAAAAAAAAGAGGAAGAAAAAAAAAAGTAAATGGGTATTTATCATATAAAAATATTACATAATTCTTAAGTTAGGTTTGAAATATTTCTGTGAGTGTGTAGATTGACAGCCATGCAGAATTTATGGGGAATAAACATTTACGCCCCTGAAATAAAGTAGCAAGTGTTTTTAAGATGAAAAGAAAAAAAGTTAATAGTTAATAAAATATTTATTTAAAAAATAATAATAATAATAATAACCCACTGCCCTTAATGCACAATGACCACTATTTACTGTGCTGCAGATTTTATGCACGATGGGAAAAATCCCCCGCAGCCAGATCTGGCAGACAGAGCCCGAATCAGAGGTGAGAAGAGTCATCGGAAATTTTACTACACATGCTTAAGTGATACATGTTACTGAAGCCCCGCCTCTTCACCATCCCAACAGGAAGTGCCAGCGCGCACTTTCGTCACCACCTTCTGGGACAGGAACCTGCCTTCAGTAGGCGGCTTGGTCAAATTTGTGGGAGTGTCGGCCTTTTTGTCTGTCGCCACGGTGGCTGGCATGATCGCCTACAAGAAGGGCCTCATCCCTCGGTGTTAAATGCCAGTGCTGCTGTCTCATCACCGCACTTATACTAACTTTATAAGCGCGACTTTCCATGTGGAAAGAAGTGTGCTGACTGTTAATCCGTAGCTACATTTTTTTTAACTATTCATATGACAACCTGAATAGCTAAGCTATATAGATACCTCTTATCACAATAACGTCCATCTCTCTACATGCACGTCTCCGTTAATCCTCCATGCCGTTGCACTATGTGACTTTTTTTTTTTTTTAAACAAATCCTGCTCAAATATGCGTATCTGAACTTTTGGTGCACTGTGTGTGCTTTTTGTGCATCTGATGATTTTTAGGTGCTGATTTATTGTGATGATGCAGCAACTGTACCATTGCAGTGCAGGTTAAAACATAGGTTTTTTTGTCTTTGTATTCTACTGTATTTCTTGTCAACGTGTACTAATGGAAACAATGCACTTTCACGATACATCCATTTTAAACGGCTCTTTAGGACACGAGTGATTTCTCCTGTTGATTTTGGGCGAGTGGCAGGGTTTACCCTGGTCTGGTCTCCGACCAATCGTGGGGCACAGATAGACAAGCAAACACACCTATGGACAATTTAGAGTCCTTAATTATTAATCTCGAATGTGTGTTTTTGGAATGTGTGATGAAGCCAAAGTTTTGAGATTCAAACAACCTTTCAGATAACAACTATTCCAGTTTAAAAAAAACAAAACAAAAAAAAACTTGAGTTTTTGGTAGGCCACACATCCCCAATGCTGACTGGCCAATCAAAGCACTGGATTAGCTAGCGAAAAAGAAAAAGAAACAATACAGTATGTCACAAACATGGTCCTAAACATGTACTAAATATAAATTTATTGCAGGGATTTATTGACATAAGATAAATATGCTGAGTATTTTTAGTTAAATGAAGTGAGTGCTGTACGACTGTTAAGATTGCGTTTTAGTCGATGAAAGCATTTGAATGTATTTCTTGAACACTAATTGTACAAATTATACTCATCGCTTATTATTTCTTCTTCATTAAGTGGTATATTTTTATGGTCTGCATAAATGTGCTTCTTCTTGTGTCGCTTTAACGTCAAACATTAATAGGATCGGACACCCATTCATCATCAAGTTTTTTTAATTGTCAAAGCCAAATTATGAATAAAGGATGGGTTTGTTGGATAAACAGTTATTGTATTAAAAAAGAAAAAAAAGAAACCAATCACCTACTTGTATTGTACAATTAATGTGTATCTGTGCATGTGTGTGAAACTGTCTGTGTCAGTGAAGTTGTTATGGTTTGTTGTGCCTTTATTGAGAAATTATGGCGCTTTATTCATATTGTTGGATTTACTTAAGTGCCCGTGTGACTGAAAATCCCATACACCCCTCCTCATCCAGGTTCACTGGAAGTCAAAGGTCTGATAAGGAGTCAAATCAGAGGCCCTCAGTGGGAACTACTTTAATGTAACATTCCCTTAAAGTGTCCGTTGAACATTTTTAACAGACAACAAAGAAAGATTAGATCATTTTGCCATCACACTGCTTCTTCACAAAGTCCACCAAACAGATGTTGGACACAGTCCACACTTAATCTTGGGCTATTTTCATCTGCCACATCTTCTCCCTTAATTCCCTTAAAAACACCCTTGTACATGTACGTATTTGATTGCTCATATAAAAGTGGAACATGTAGGCTACAGGAGAGGGGAAAGTTACATTTGACTGCTTTTCTGTGCAATTCCTTTGTTGTTTATGTTATGCGTCGTAACGTAAGAAAGGACAGTCTACCATCTGAAAATGGGCTCAGTTTCTAGTTGCAGTAAGTACACAATATTACAATATCAAAGAATTATTTTTGATTGCTTGGCATTAGTGGCATAATGATGGAAATGTACAGTATGTTGTTTAATATCCTCTAAAAAAAGCACAGAGTCAGTGGTTAGCATCAGACCCGTCACCAGAGCCCAGGCTTAAGGGGGGCACATGAAATGCATGGGCGGGCCCAATTATTATGAATACCATACTGACAGCATTAACTTGCCCAATATATTTGGATAAATTTATGTAGCACTGTCGTGCATCTATCCATTGAATGGCGCCCGCTGACAGTATTATCATAGACCGCATTTACAGTACACACACATAAAGTAGACTGCAGTGGCGTCGTGAGTACGTTGACACCGCAGGCATATTGGATGAAGCAAAGTGAAGCTATTTGTAAAGATGCCTCCTTCTGTTTTTCCTTGGAGATGGATCATCAAGCCACAACTCATTGGATTAATAAGGAATTATTATTACCTTTGATTATCTTATCCCATTCAAAGTCAATCTTACTATTTTTGCCGATGTAATATTGCCACATCCAATAGGGCGGATGTGCTGACATATTGCTTCGAACGGGCCACCTGTTTGAACGGTGTCTGCAGCAGAATTAAAAAGGAAAGCAAAATCCTACCTCATAGTAGATGCCCAAATGATATGTGGGTCCCGTAGTTTTTTTTTTTTCCTTTTTCCAAGTGACTCTTTAGTTGCCGACACAAAAGTAGTTTGTAGTAGGCTATGTCCCTCCTCACTTGTGTTGTGCGCCAGCATCCTCAGAAACTTGCAGCTTCACTTGTACAAAATGTATATGACTCTTGCATTGCACGCCAACAATGACATATTTGTCGTGTATGCGTATAAGTCAGCGTAAGGCATACCTAGCATTATTTTCAGTATGACTGTGATGGCTCTTGCAGCTAAAACTATCTAAGACTAAGGCTATCAATCAAACAAAACCATACCAATATTTCTTCATATTGTGACATCTTGCAAGAATGCCGCCAGAAAACGTTACTTGGCAATGTCACCCTTTTTAGTTGTCTTGTACAAACGGCCACCGTTGGCCGTAGCCAAAAACAAGAACAATTCGGCGAGTGGCGAGCACTAGAAGCAATGAACTGAAGTAGCCAACACAAACGTAACATACCTCCGACACCGGGAGACCTGTGTTGCGTTTACTGAGACTCGTATATAAGAGTGCTAACCCGAATGAATGGAAAAATATAACAATAAAAAAAGGAGAACCATTTTAGAGATCCATGCCTCAAATGGGCGGGCACAATCATCTTGCTGGGCGGGCACGGACCGCTATGGCCCGCCCATGGTGACGGGTGTGGTTAGCATATCTGCCACACAGTTCTGAGGTTCCACGTGTGGTTACCGTTCGTGAAATTTTGGCTGCAGATGGTCATACAGAAGACAGAAGACGATATTGGTTTTAGACGCCGTGTCGCCATCTCCTGGCCAGTATGAGAAATGCTCGCGGTGACAACTTCCGGCAACCCCTAACAAAAATACGGGCCGTTTTTCGATATGTGTCTCCTGCAATTTATATAATATTTTCGTTTCTGAAATAAAAATTGAAAATCAAACTGTTATTGGACTTTTCCTTACCCGTCCCAAACAGCCATATGAGAAAATCAAGCTGTATTTCAGCTTTGGTGTTTCTATTTTAAAACGAAAATCAAACGAGACGTTTTTCTATTTTTAAGATCTGTTTCCAAACATAATATCTCGATATTATGTTACACTAGAGGTTGTGATAAAAAAATAAAATAAAAAATTGTACCATTGATCGACTGTAAGATGAGCTAATCAAGCCTTTCGATGTGTATATCCTTTTATTGATGAATATCAGAAACTCAGAAAAATGAATCTTTATTTTTCAGGAATTTTTAAGACCAAATGTCCTTCAATTCTGGAATGACCCATGTAGCCAGATTGTATATGTGACTGACTGGTAAGCAGTTCTGTGCGTATCCGCTTTTCACCCTCTCATGTTTTGGGTCTGTGGTGGTGTGATCTTGTTTTCTTTTAGTGTTTTTGGTTATTTGTCATGTATTCCTTGTCTCTTCCCATGTCTCGTTATGTCTAACCACGTCCACCTGAGTGTGCCTTCCCTTCCCAGTGTGTTGACCAATCAGCTCCCCAAGCCTCTTGTATCTTGCCCAGGTGTCTGTTGTTATCTCGTTACCATGTGTATTTAGTTACCCTGCTTTCTATTAGTTCTTGTTGAGTCATTGTTGCTGTCTATCCCATGTTGTCCATGCCATGCCTTGTTGCCCTCGTGTTTTAGTCGCTGTAGTTTGTTTTTGACCTTGTGAATTTGTATTTTGCAATTGTACCTTGTTTACCTTTTTTTTCTGAATTAAATCCCCTTTTTTACTTGCATCCCCGCCTTGCCCTGTTTTTGTTGTCCCTTGCATTTGGTTCCTGCCTCCGACACCCCCCAAACGTGACACACCCAAAGTCATGTGATAGGCTCCAGCTGACCCACGATCCCAATATGAACAAACCCCGGGGGGGAAAAAAATATGGCTATTCTTCAAAAATGTATCCAAATTCGCCCATAGACATCCCGCATCAACTGCAGCTTTATAAATATACACCCCAGTGGCTGCTATTAATTCCCCACACACGTTCCTGTGCATGGAAAGTGTCAAATGAAATCCGAGCATCATCCCTGCTCATCGTGTTTCTCTAGATCCCCTCTTATGTTTGTCGTATAATGGCTGTAATAAGTGTGCAGCAGCTTTTTAAATGTGGAGCAGGGTTAAATGGTGGTGTATGTGCTGAGGCTTTGCTACTTGACATATGGCACCTTAATTGCGCTGATCACTGCCATCTTAGCGCACAACGCCGCTGGCTCGTCCAATCACGGATTGACATGGCGCACTTAGTCAGCGACGCCACTTATAATGCACTGTGACATGTCGGGCTTGTTTGTTTTCATGTACACACACATACGTACACGGCACGCACACGAACACACACTGGCCTCTCCTTATGCAGCAGCCCTGCTCATGGTCGCAGCAAACTTTGCTGTGATATGAAATGTGACACTGTCAATTTGCCTCCCAATCCATCACAATGGGAATTGGATGCAGAGATGGCAACAGTACATGGTAGGTTGGAGGATTGTGTGGGGCCGCTACCACCCAAGTGCAACCGCACCACCCAAGTGAAATGTGCCGGAAAATGTTCCAAGACTCAGAATGTTGTTAAATCCATCCATCCATCCATCCATCCTTTATACCCATTAACTTTTCAGGGTCACGGGAGAGCTGGAGACTGTCCCAGTCCGTTGTAACAGTCACTTGCAAATGCTTGAATCAGGAACATGTTGGGAATCACCTGATTCGACGTGCACGTGCTTAGTTTTAGTTTTTAGTCCAAGTGAAAAAGTAGTGTCATAAATTGTGAGGGAAAGCACAATTTTGAGATAATAAAAGGTCCTCCCCAACCAAATTATTTTTGTGATTACATAGCATAGCCTGCTTTGAAGTTGAACTTGATAAACGTATATCATGTTTATTATGTGTTTAGCTATATTCCATTGTAATTCATTGTTGTATTGTTTTAACTACGGGTGTTAAAAAAAAAATAGATTCGGCAATATATCGCGATACTACAGCTCGCAATTCTCGAATCGATTCAATGGGCAGCCGAATCGATTTTTAAACATCCATTTTTGATGGAAAAATATTCAACAAAACGTCTTACTTAGGGTTAGGATTCACACCCTAAGCAAGTTATATTAATGGAGCATTAAGCCTTAATATTTTATTTCAATGCTGTTCAAACATGAAACAGATTACAACCTATTTGTTAAATACAGTGGCTCACAGTTATAAGACTGAATTTTCAGATATATAAATAATACCTTTTCATACAAATCTTACAGTGTACACGTGCAAGTTTACCGAATAGTATTTTCTAAATTTGAGTAAAAAATCGCAACAATTGACTTATTAATTTGTATCGGGATTAATCGGTATCGAATCGAATCGTGACCTATGAATCGTGATACGAATCGAATCGTCAGGTACTAGGCAATTCACACCCCTAGTTTTAACTGTTAAAACTAGCTCATCATTTATGCACTCAGGGACAGTAGGAACAAACTCCTGGGTTAAGTTTGGAAATTGATAAAATAAAAATACAATTTACCACAAGCTAAATTTGACTTGATTGCATCAGTGTAAATGTGATTTCTATTGGAAAAACAATTACAATCCAGCAACATTTGAGGAACGTACAGTTTGTGAGCATTATTTTTTATTTTTTTTGGAGGCTACCAAGCAAACAACTCGTTCAAAGTGCAGTTTTTATCTATGCGTATGGGTGCTATTCTCTTTTAGTATTTTGATAGACAGGTGCCGGTGCGGGGCGCAGATTGGGGTTGGACTGAATCTCGATAAACATTTGACTGAATTGTTTGACAGGAGTGGTCGAAACGTCCATTTTGAGCAGGGGGTCGGAGAGCCACGGAAGCATGCCCAACATGTTCAGGAGCCCTGTAAATTGGGGCGTTGTGGCCCTTCGACGTTGGTTTTGTCTGTCAATTGTGTTCAAAAGTAGTGGTGAAACATATGCTCCACATAGAAATAAGTGGGATTGGTGCAGTACCACATGTCTCCAGCAGAGGGTGGGATCGCTGTGTGGTTGAGGTTTGTATTTGGGCTTGAGTCAGTCGAGAGAAGGCACGAGGGTCGAGAGTGTAAATTTCGACGTTCAATCAAGTGTTAAATCAAAATAAGAGTGATTAAAGAATCATTAAAGCTGTCAAGGATATATATATATGTGTATATATATATATATATATATATATATATATATATATATATATATATATATATATATATATATATATATATATATATATATATATATATATATATATATATATATATATATATATAACAACTGAAGAAGAAGAAGAAGAAAGTGCTAGTCAACCTCCCACGTGTTGTGCCATTGGTGCTTTTAAGATGATAATCATAATCATTTGTTCAATGAGCTGATTTCTACAGTGATACAGATTGTCCCATGCGGTTGTCATATTTAGGAATGAAATACACTAACATCCACCACACGCATCCGGGGAGCGCCTGATCTGTGCCTGTGCTTCCATCAAATCTACCAAAATCGTGTTACACCACCTGCGCCGCAACTAGGACCTGCCTTTAGCTGGTCTAAATTCTAGTTCACTTTATGCCAACCAATTGTCAAGTGAGCCTCGGACAGAGGGCGTTTTTTATTGCAAGGCGCAACACGGTCTGCCAAATTACAAAACACAATAAAATAAATAAGCGATGTGCCATTTTTGACACCCATCACACGTGTGCCTGTCTACCAAAATAGGGCCGCATTTTCACAAGTAGGCTAAATGGTAGATTAACTCTGTAATGGATGAATTCACTTCACATTATTTGTTTTGTGAACAGTTATTTTGAAGTAAATAAATGGGAGCTTGATTAAGCATCCAGGAACAGTGTGTGTTCTTCCTTACACGCTCCACTGCATAAGAAAGTCAGGTCAGATAGAGGTAAAATGTTGAGAGGTTAAAGTAATGCGGAAGCACTATGGTGTAAACACAGAGCTCGTTTGCTCAGCTTCTCCTTTCTCAATAAGATCGGCCCCCCCGTTGGAGGTAAAACACTTTGATTATAGCGTAAATGACCCACCACCTTAAGTGCCCCCTGAAATGACACGAGCAACAACTGCAATTTTACATCAGTCCTGTGTGGTGAGGGGGGGACAAAACACAAATTCAGGACAATTTATGATAGCAATTTAGGTAGGCTATCCATAAATACAGGATTTTAGAGATCTTTTTTACTCAACTACAAATGGAAAAAACATTTGTGGTACCTTGACTTACATGTTTAATTTGTTCTGTGACCAAGTTCGTAATTCAATTTACTCAAATATAATAATAATTAAAAAAAATCTCCAATGAAATAAAATGAAATGCTATTAATCTGTTTGAGGCCCTCCCGCCAAAAGACAACCTCCATAAATGCTTTGCTTTCAATAAGTAAAAACGACACTGTGTTGTAAGATATAAAAACATAAAAAAGAGAACGTAAAGAAAGAAACTGCAGTTCAGATGAGATCCCCCGCTGCTCAAAATTGTCCATGGGTGTGAATGTGCCCTGCAACCAGCTCAGGGTGTACCCTGCTTCTCGCTCTAAAGCTTCAGTTACATTGCACCTGACATGAATAAAGACAAGAAGTATAGAAAATTAATGAATGAGGTTGATTAATCAAAAGTTGCTGATAGAAAGTACTCATTATGAAACCTTTGAAAATCACATAAGGTTCATCAAATGGTTGAAACAACCCAATCAAAGTGCTTTGAGGCAAGGCGTTTCACTTTCAGCTTGGCGGCATGTCAGCCTCACTCGCCCTTTTCCTTCTATTTGTCCATCTGTCCGTCTATCTGTCTCCCCCTGCAGACCTCTCCCTCACTGTTGTGGAGTGATAAATAACCGAAGTAAATAGCAAAGCCACCTGAGTCTGCCATGGTAAGAAGTGTAGGCAGGAGGGACAGTTGAGAGAGAGGTTTGGCCAGTCTTAATCCCCAGTGTGGAGTGAACGCAGTACGGCAGGAAGTCAAGCGCTGGAACTCAAAATAGTCTGCTGCCCATCTAGGCAGGTAAATGCTTCTGTGCAGGGAAGCGGCAAATGAGTGCCGGTACAGTCGGTAAGATAACCAGCAGTCTCTGTCTTATTCAACCCCGCTGTGTCAAAATGTCTCCCAATATCTTTGTAAAGGCAATATAGTTGATAGCGCTCTTGTATTGGCTCTCTTTAGATTGTACAGGTTGACCCAAAATAGTTAGTAAGAGGATACCCAGTAGTAGAGTACAGCGGAATCTCCAATGTCAAACAGCAGATCAAATGAGCAGCCAGAAATCTTCTGAAAACTCAAAAGTGTGCAACATACAAAATGGCCGGATGGAGGTTGTAATCCTTTCAGAACATCTGCTTTCAAAAAGATGACCAATCAGCAGGCAGATTGCAACTGGAGGCCTTTGGACATTGCTGATGCAAAAGGAGGCAGCCTCGGGACTTGTCATCCCTCTCTTACCCGTTCACGGATGGCAGCCCTGCGCTCGTCTCTCAGCCCTGACCCCGTTCACACGCTCTACTGGTCACCAGAGCCCAAGAGTTGATGTTTGTTGGGAAGAGGACTTCACTGCTATCGCTGATGCTCAGGTGAGCACGTGGAGAATAATCTCCATCTAGAGAGCATACAGGACTTTTAGATTTACTCAATTATTTGTCATTTCATGTTGTGATTGTAAAGTGCTGGTCCAGTGGCTACAATTGGCTTGTGTCCAGTCTAGGATGTACCCCGCCTCTCTCCCAATGTCTGGGATAGGTTCCAGCTCACCCGTGACCCTAATGAGGACAAGCGCTATGGAAAATGGATGCATGGATTTATGGTCCAGTGCCTCGTGAGACCAATCTGTTCCTAAGGGGGCAACAGTGAATCACCGTATGGGCACTAGGACGGTCCAAACATTTAATGCTTCAAGGCAAAAACTCATTTGGCCACTAGTTTTCTGTCAACTGTTGGAACATAATTGAATTAGAAATTAGCTAACTATTGCTGCATCGGGCATAGTTTGAAAGTTCGAAATTAGGGCAGTGGTTTACACACCTGACTTATGTGTGCAGGCAGTTCGCTTCCAAATCAATGACAATTTGATAACGTCACCGGTTGTCTCTCACTATATGCAGCCTACGATTTGATGACGACTAGTCCAGTAGTCTTCATTTCGCGCAACTTCACAGGGAATAAATTCCAGCTCCCTGTGACCCTAATGAGGAAAAGTGCTATTAAAAAAAAAAATAATAATCAATGGATGGGACTTCAAATATGTGCCCAGGGGCACCATTTGACCCCAAGGACAACATAAGTATCCTGCAGGCCTGTTCCAAAAACACTTAATCAGTCACAGTGATTTTCTAGGAATCATTTGAAAATCTAAACAATAGAAGAGATTATTGTGAGAGATCAGTAACATCATTAGTGTTAATGAATAATGAATAATTATTAATAACTAGGACTGTCACTAATCTTTTTAGAATTGATTATCCTATAGATTATTCTATCATAATTGCCCGTTTCAAGGCAGAAATTTCTGTCAACCAATTTGGTGGTCGACTTAGCTGAGTTAGCTAATTTTTTCCCCAGCCCTAATAATAACATACAATACAGGGAGTCCTCGAGTTAAGGCACACTCGACTTAAGGTGTTTCGACTTTATAACGGTTACGCCCAGTCCGCCATTTTGGCTGCATCCGCCATTTTGCCTCCTCATCCGCTATTTAGACCTTAGCTAGCGCTTGTGTACTTGTGGGAGTATCTTTCACCCTCTTTTTTTCCACATCAGCCTCCCCCCATATTTTCCATCCACCTCTAAGCAGTAATACAGCATCTTGTTTTTTTTTTTTTTTTTTTATGTAATATATTTTAGATTTTTTTTTAATGCAAATTATTTTGATGTAAATATTGACTTTCATGGGGAAATTCGACTTAAGTCGAAATTCTGGTTACATCGCTAGCGTAGGAACTTAACTCGAGGACTCCCTGTGTCATTAAACACAATTTGGGGCAAATTTGTTTATTCAGACGAGTGTATCACACTGGTAGCCCTTCACATTAACCAGCAGCTGAGAAGTAGCTCACAGGTGAAGGGTTTTGTATTTCACATGTTGGAGGAAGCCCGATGAAAAGACTGGAATAAATGTAAACGCCACACAGGAAGACCAGAGCGGCGATTCATACCCAAAACTGTGAGTCAGATGTGCTAACCACAAGTCCACCCTCGGCCGTCTGTGTATTAACACAGGAAGACTCTGGTCACATATTTTATGTTCTTTCCACACCCCTTTTCTTTCTTCTCCATCCTTCAACCTCCCACGTACCAACCCCAAAGTGTCTCTCAGGCCTGACATTCGGCCAATGAAAAGTTACACAGGGCATGAGGAGAAAAAGAATGCAGTGGGGGGAAAAAAACGAGGCCTGTCACAGCAGAGAGGTCACGTTGAAGGAGGAAGGTGTTAATGAAAGCACAGCAAAGGACGACGAGAGCGAGCGACTAAGGGTTGGCGATAAGAGAGATAAAGGGAGAGTTGTGTTTTGGCTTAACACCAGCCCTCCAGTCTAATCTCCCACAGGGACAAAGAATTTTTAACAAGGAAGGAGACGGGGGTTCTCGGTCCGTATCGCTGCTCACATGTCGATACGTTGTTTGTGTGTTGACTGATGAAAGGCAAGAAAAGCGCTAGATGCAAAGTACACCACCTCTCCACAGGGGTCTAATTATTGAAGCTCCAACCTCATTCTGCAAAATATTTCGTATAATTCCTTCTGGGTTTCCCAGAAAATATCCACCATGTTTTCTTGTTCTGTACATGAAGATAGAGTGGTGCCTTGAGGGTAGAGGTAGAAATTACTCTTACTGACAAACAATATAACATCATGATGATAACTCGAGACACAATAATTGTGATATTTTGCCATTACCACAAATACAGATTTTTATGTCGGCAATCTACAGTCACATAAATTTGTCCTTCCCAAAGCATATCCAGATCCAACAGTTCAAGATCCAAGAAAAAACTCAGGTAACTTGTCCCAAATTTCGTAGTAACCGTAAGCTGCAAGCTGGGTCAGGTTATATCCATCCATCCATTTTCTTGACCGCTTATTCCTCACAAGGGTCGCGGGGGGTGCTGGCGCCTATCTCAGCTGGCTCTGGGCAGTAGGCGGGGGACACCCTGGACTAGTTGCCAGCCAATCGCAGGGCACACAGAGACGAACAACCATCCACACTCACAAGCACACCTAGGGACAATTCAGAGCGCCCAATTAACCTGCCATGCATGTCTTTGGAATGTGGGAGGAGACCGGAGTACCCGGAGAAGACCCACGCGGGCACGGGGAGAACATGCAAACTCCACCCAGGAATGGCCGAAGCCTGGACTCGAACCAGAGTCCTCAGAACTGGGAGGCGACGTGCTAACCAGTCAGCCACCGTGCCGCCCAGGTTATATCCTTTCCATTTAAATCAATAATAATAAATAAATAATCGAGTCTGGGTGATACATTTACATCGATAGGCATGCGATCTGGTTTCCTACTCAATAGTAACTAATGGTTGTGAGTGATGGCCTGTCAATGTGGTGATGTCACAACAACCCCAAACATGTTAACAAGTATTACAATTAACAAGCCAAATTATTTTGGTAAATACAAGAATAGACACAAAAATGGGAACACCAGATATTTATCAAACTTTACAATATATGCGCAATTTTCCAATCAATACCTAGAAATGTTGCTCCAAAGGTAGCCTATACTTTAAGTGAACTGTACTATGACTGCACTGACTCAGCTTGCTGAGTAAATTTTAACTCTAGATAAATATACTTTACTTGAAAAATAGTCAGGTAACTTGTTGCCTTAAAAATTTCCAAGTAATGACAATTTCTGCCATTAATTTTACCCAGCTTGTTAAGTAGGCATTACTCAATGACAAAAAAAAAATAAAAGTTTTTTTTTCTGAATATCAACATCTTTCAAATCAAAGTGAAAGTCAAGTCAAGTCAAAAAGGTCTTGCGGTCAAGGTTTATTTATATAGCAGGTTTAAAATACTGTAAGTAAACATTGCCCAAAGTGCTGCACATATTAAAAATAATACTATGGTAAAACTGTGACTTTATGGTGACTTTCATTATGTTGTATGTGCTTTCACTAGTCTAAACATGGTTTGCGTTTGTGCGGAATATGAGTGACAAAAACTCCAACCGTATTTATCCATCTCATGGGACGGCCACTTTGTCTTGCACTTCCGGTTGTTGTCGACTGAAAATGACATCACGCTGCCTGTAAGGACTAATGCTGCATTCGAAGATGGTCGGAAGTCGGACTTTTCCGAGTTCAAACCAGGAAGTGTGTACGGGAACTTGAACTCGGAAATTCCACTTGCGAAGTCGGAAGAAAAAAAGGACCCCGACTTCACCAGCGGACTACAATGTGACGTCACTCTGTATGGCAAAACACAATTTACTTGAGTATAAAACTAGATAGCTCTCTTCATTCATAAATATTCAACATAACTTCACATAACGCGGCGTACGTGACAGTATTGCCGCTATCTCCCTGCATGAAATTATACGATCAACTACTAACTGTGTGGAATGCTTATGAAATAAGATTAAAACAATAAATGAAGCAAACGTGCAAAAAGGTAAGTTTTCTGGAGGTCAAAATATGTTTTGAGGACCAAAATAAAAAACAATGTATCACTAGCCGCCATTTTGGTTGTTTACTTTTGCCTCGAACGCTTTCAGGTCGGAACTGGGAAAAATGAACTCAGATCTATCCGACTTCCGGTCAGAAGTCCTCAAATGCAGCATTAGCTTGCTAATGTAATGTGACCAAACCCTGACAACAGTTGACAGTCTTTAGACTACAGAGATTAGACTAAATGGGGGTACATACAATATATTGTTAAGAGAATTTTTGATTTGATTTCCAATTTAAAGAGTTCCACGAAACTTGGACTGTGAAGACTGAGGGCCTCATAGAACTCTTGTCTCAGGCTCTTACTACCACAGTACAAGTAAAACATGTTCATGTTTAAATGAGTTGGGTAATTTTTTTTTCCTTACTTCATTCTATAGACCATTTGTGTTGGTTCTGGTATCAGTGGACACCACCTGGTGAGTTTGCACCTGCACTGAACCTCCAGCACTATGACCATTCAAATAAATGACTAGCCTGCCTCTTTCCTCTGGGGAATATGCTCGGCCAGAATGCAAGAAAGACTGCTCTGAGTGTGCTGGCATGCCCGTGTGCATGTGTGCTTTTTAGGAGGCACTCTTCCCAGGCGGTCCTAAGAGATAAAGCCCACTGAGATGCTCTTATGGCGGCACACACCAACACCAGCGAAATCCAATCCGTGCTTAGTGCCTGCGTCCCACCTTTTGAAGTTCCGACTTGGAATATTCGAGTGTGGTGAATCGCCTGAGCTGCTCTGTTTCCATCAGTGGCCTGAATCATCTCCCGACACCACCACCATCACTTTGTTTTTCAGTACTGGAAACTGAAAAAAAAAAAAAAAAAACGTCAATATTGTGGGATTTCTTAAAATCGCAAAAGTCACGTAAAATACTGTGATAAAATAACAGATGTTTCTCAGACATAATTAAATAAGGTAACCAAAATACAACAAATACCCATCAGTTTGATTCTGTGCCATTCTACCACACTGCAAACTACAACCATACAATACTTTCTTACAATATGATAGCTGTCATGTTTTGGTTCTGTTTGGGGTGGGTTTTGCTTTGTTTTTGTTGGGTTTTGAGTTTGTCATGTTTATGTTCTGATTTCCTTGTCTTCCCTATAGTCTCGTTAAGCCTTGCCATGTCCACCTGTGTTTGCCTGCCCTTCCTCATGTGCCAACCAATCAGCAACCCCTTCCACTTGTGTCTTGCCCAGCTGTGTCTCGTCGTGTGTAATTAGTGTGTGTACTTAGTTATCGGTTTTCGTTTCAGTGTTTGTCGGTTCATTATTCTTGTTTCCCCATGTCCATGCTGCCAAAGTTTAGTCTGCTCCTGTATAGTTTTTCCCGTCGGTATTTTGTTATTCTTTGTCACCAAGCCCTGTTTGCCACTTTAGTTTTTGTTTGATTAAATTCACTCCTTTTGCGCACCGCTGCCTCACTGACTCGTCCGCTCCTGCATTTGGGTCCACCACCACACTTCATAATTCCTGACAATAGCATTCATTCAAATAAGAGGTTGTCATGGAACATTACATGAATGAGATCATTGATAAAAGTGAGACTTCGCCACCACTCATATTGACACGTTTGGACTTTCAGCTGGAGAATATTGACTTTGATGACCTTAATATTGCATTGAAATAATTAATAATACAAAAACATCCATCCATTATCCGAACCGCTTATCCTTGCATTGATTTAGTTATTAAACTGCAGCAGTGAGTTACAAGGACGCTTGAGATTTGTATGAATAGAATTGCATCAGCATCTTTAATTTGTAAAAAAAAAAAAAAAAAAAAAAAACACAGGCTACATATAAAAGAATAGAATTTATGCAGACTTAAATCACGTTCTAGATCAGGTGATGTCAGAACTTTAAAATACAGTATGACAGAATTATTACAGCTGACATGTCCAGTGTCAACAAATAAGCAACCTTGAGCCACGTCAGAAGATGGATGAAGTCATTTGATAGGATGTTTCTGGGGGTGTGAGGTGCAGGAGACATGTTCCTGTGGCCCTGAGGCTTAGCTCATGGCAGATGAAGGTGATGAGCGACGCGATGAGCTCATCTTAAGCAGCCCCCCTCTCCAGAGGGAACGTTCTGACGAGAGCGCCGCTAAGGCGGTTGAGCTCTCGCCGGATTAAAATATTCCATCTCATCCCGACTGCTGTTGGGTTTATAGAAATGTCAGCGCCAGTGAGAATCCTCCCTCGTCTTTATCACCGTGTGCTCTTCCGCAAACATGCTCCAAAGTCATCAAATATGACGTTGCTGACGAAACAAACCTTGGATTTCGTTGGATTCTAAATGATTTACTGTAAACTATTATCGGATTCCAAATGGTTTGTATTACTTTTACATACCATCGTTTCATGAAACATGAAAAGCTGAAGTGATAGTCACTGATTTGTTTTCATATCAGACAGAAGAGAAAATCTAATGTTTTACAAGAATTCTGCTCATGAAATTGGTTAAAGTCAACCTTTTTCTCTTTTTTTTTTCTTTTTTTTGACAATATGTTCCATGAAGCCTGTTTAATATTGCATTAGTGGAATATGAGTTAAGCAGCAAAATCCAGCCATTTTTATCCATCTCATTTTGCCTTTTGCTGTCGACTGAAGATGACATCAATGTTGCTCAGGTCTCAGATAACAACCAATCACAGTGCAGCTTCAGAAAACAGGTGAGCTGTGATTGGTCGTTGTCTGAGTCCTGAGCAACATTGATGTCATCGTCATTCGACAGCAAGTGGCAAAATGGCCGCCCCCTGAGACAGTGGTGTAGTGGTCCCTGGATAAATAGGTCTCAATTTTCAACATCTTTTTTCAAGTGGTCTAGAAAAATGTCCTTCTTTAGAAATAGTGACATGTAAGAATTAAAAATCTGTCACTTGCTCACACACACTTCATTCAAGGACGCATCTGTTGAGGAAGGACGCATCTGTACTTGCTCCTGCACTCGCTCGAGAATCTAACTACTTGTTGATTTTTGCATTGGGATTTTTAACTACATTGTTGCAGAATGCCTGGCGGAAAAAGAGCTGACGAGAATGAGGAGATAAAATCTTCTCTTAAAAAACACAGTGGAATGGTGGCCGAATTACTTGAAATGAAGAAGAGCATTGAGCCACTTCTTCAGGAAATACAGCAATTGAAGACAGAGACACAGGAAAAAGATTGACGCATTGTTGCCTTTGAACAAAAAGTGGATGATTTGGAACAAAATCTTCATATCAACGATGTGATAGTCACCGGTATCAAGATCAAGCCGCGGCGTCGCCCTTTGAGAGCTGCGGCTAGCACGAGCACGGAAGATTCTGACCAATCTTCAGGGAACGAGACTGTGGAACAGCAAGTGACACTTCAACTCAGAGATTTGGGATTAACTGTTGATCCTGCGCACATTCAGATGTGCTTTTCGCTTCCAACTGGAGGGACACGACCACCGGCAGTTCTGATCAGGTTTGTTGACAGAAAGAAAAAGATTGCTCTTCTGAGAGACCGTCACAAGCTTCGTGGGAAACATGTCTACATCAACGAAAACCTCACCAAACGAAATGCTGACATCGCCAAAAAGGCTCGACAAATGAGAAAGAATGGACTTATCGAAAGCACGTGGACAAAAGACTGCCGAATTTATATTCAAACTAAAGATAACTCTGGTGTTAGGATTATTATGTATATATTATTCCATATTTTCTCTTTTATTGCATAGAGTTAATTTTAAAGCATATACTCAGTACTTCACTATCAGTTTGGGTTGCTGTATGTGTATTCAACCTAAGGACGTCTGGAATGCGGGAATGAAGAACTTCACACCAGGACAGGAGACAGCATTCAAGGATTAGTGATCAAAGGATGTCTTCTGTGTTAATGATTTGTGATGCCCCAACGCTGCTATTTCTCTGCCTCTTTTTGTGACCATTTGTTAGCGAACTCCATGAAAAGACAAGAAATGTGAATGTGTGTCAGAGTGGGCCAGAGGATTGTGACCAGCACACATCTCTTGCTCATCTCTCCTTGTACAAGTAAAGGTCTTGCTTTCTCATTTTAATAATGTCTGTCTCCACATTTGTGCAGTTTAAAAATGTCATAGATGGTGTTTAAACCTGACATCTGGTCAACTAAAATGCGGCTACTCTGCGGCTGGCGTGGGCCGCTCTGCTGGGTGAGCTAGGCTGGGCAGCGCACAGGAGTCATCAGATCGACAACGTGCTAGCAACCAGTGGTGCTACCTGACCAGAATCGAGGGAAAATTGCTTGAATCGCAATGGGCAGAATGCAAGCCGATCTACTCTTCTGGAAAGCACAACATGTGTGAAAGCTGATCCGAGGTCAGCGAAGACCCTACTGGTGAAAGAGAAGTATTGCGCTTGCCTTGGCTGCTCGCCTGGCGGGGTGGGCCTGCTGGTGGCGTCTGGGGACCGACTCACCAGTTCCAAATGACTGGGACTAGCCACAATCTACACACGGACATTCAAGATGAACTGAGCGAGCAGTGTCTGGGATAGTATGGGATGGATAACGATAAAAATTATTGACTATTCTAAATAATGTATATGATTGATGCGTTATAGTAATGGGTCGATGGGGACGGGTCTCGAATAAGCTTCGGCTTCTACCCGTCAGCCCTTCTTTCGGATGTCAATGTTGCAAATGATGTGATGTGACTGATGTAAGCTGTAATGTGTCCGAAAGGAAAAAATGAATAAACTAAACTAAACTAAACTAATGAAATTATCACGACTTGTTAAGAACAGTTTGGTAACACAAGCAGACTGATATAATGTAAAATGTATTTATCATGAGGCAAACATAAAGTATGTCATAAAACAAATCACAGTATTTAGTGAACAATGAACACAAATATTGAATGGCTGAACGATGTGTATCTCGGCGGAGTTTACGCAATACTGACTGAAAAAGAAGTGGGGATACTCCATATACCTGCATATAACCTGGACTACACCACTGCCCTGAGATGGATAAAAACGGCTGGATTCTGCTTCATAACTCATATTCCACAAATGTAATATTAATCAGAATGTCATATTTAGACTAGTGAAGACACATATAACATATTATAGTCAAGAAATGTTTAAAGTTGACTTTCACTTTAATGCTCAATTTGATTTAAATTAAATTAAATGTGATTAATTTGATTAAGACCCTACTGGGATAAATCCACTTTTTTTTTTTTTTTAAACAACACTGTGTTATTGACAGCACAAATGGATGTACGTATGCAATGATCAATTCCCCTGTCCAAAGGTTACAGTGCAAAGTAGTTTTGTGAAAACAGACAGACAGACAGACAGACAGACAGACAGACAGATAGACAGATAGACAGACAGACAGATAATATCAATAATACTTTTTTTTCCCCAAAAAAAATCGTGTTTTTTATTTTATTTTTATTTTTTTAACCCAAAAAATTCTTCTTCTTCTTCTTCTTCTTCCCAAAAAAAACACACAAAAAAAAACCTTCAGTATACATTTTACACAAAAATCTGGGGAAAATGGGGGAGGGGCGGGGGGTTCAATTGAAAAAACACATTCCAAATAAACAAAATAGTGGGGGAAAAAACAAAAACATTTTACGAATATGCAAATTTGCGGGGGTCGCTGGTCGGATATGCATCAACAGTAAGTTGTAATATCACCACTCACCATAGTTGGCAGACATGTTTTAGTTCACATCAGATGTAAAAATCCAGTAGGTCCTTCTATGTTTTGAGAGAGAGGTATTCATTTAATGTTTATTAATTGAGATTATAAACTAGTAGGTTGTAGTGCAGAGCATCATACTTAGAGCTGTTTCGAGCACATTACCTTATTTAGGTACATGATGGTGGCATTCGAACATAAATGTGAGACCATGTGCTATTTGGGACTTTTGGAGGGTATGATTACTGATGTTTGGCGCATTATTCGGAGAGCTGCATTTATCTGGAAGCTGTCATTTTGAGAAACTACTGCTGTTACAACAAATAATGTTGCATTCTAATAGTCTTCATTTGTTTTCAGCAGACACACCTTTTTGTGAAGGAACAAACAAGGTAAAAATAAATGTGTTTTCACCATTTTTCCCTCCACCACAAAATCCAAGACTTCTTTCAATTTCCTTAAAGTATCTGCTGGTGCTGAAGGGCAGATGAAATGGTGCAGAGAACTTAAAAAGCGTTTTTTTTTTTTTCATGGCAGTATTTGCACATTCAAAGCTTTCTGCATTTGCACTTTCATGTGCAGAATTTCGTCAAGGTCACAACACCTCTCTTGTGCAAACTGACTCATGCTTGAGTTGAAAGTCGTTTGCTCACAAGCCGAGAACATGATGAAACAGCAGTCACAGAGAAACTCTCCTCTACAAATTTAACTTGACTACTAGAGGTGAGAAATCATCTCACAATTTTTATCATAATACTTTTCCGATGATGCTAATCACACGCTACAAGATCAATTAGGGCTGAGAAAACATAAGCTACCGTATTGTATCCTATTATCCTGTCTTGAACTTTAAATTAGCTTCAAACATTTATTTGATATAGTCATAGTCTGATGTCACACTTGATGTTGATTTTGTGTTAATGAAGCACAATTTAAAATTAGTTAAAATATCAAATAATGCCAGTGGAAAACTCAAACCAAATAAAAACAAAACAAAACAGACAAACAAAAATATTTTAATATGTCTGTGACATGCGTTTTGTCAAACTAAAGAGAATTTTAGCACCGTATTGCACTAACCAATGCAGACTATGGCTTTCGTTTCATTACCATGACGACCTGGACAGAGCAAGGAGTTTGAACGAGGCAAGTGGCTTTTACTTGTGGAAGCGGAGCCCATTGAGTAGAATAAAAGCTTTTGTTGTTGCACAGGCAGTGGCAGAGGCAGCAATTCATACACTGATCCAGTAGTATTGCGGTGCAGGTGGCGCATACATGCAGCGAACACATCGCCAAATTATAATCCTCCATGCTCAGCCTGTCAACTTCCCTTGAACAATCAAGTGTCATCCAACAAAACTGCTGAGTTACTGAATTTTTATCTTTGATATAGGGTTCTATTGTAATCGACAGTGCATCTGCCCCATGGTGCAAATGAACAATCAGGGTCTACAAGTGCAAACGTCACGGAGCCAATGTGCTTCCATGTTGAGACTAGCGCTTGACTAGCACGCTGCATTTAAAGCCACAGTGTGTGATCGTCAGTGCCATCTAGTGGTGAAGTAATGAAAAATTCATTCAATTCAAAAACCCACTATTGATTTCAATAATATACTAAAAAATATGTTCTACCACATCAACGTACATTTTTATATATATGTGCCCGCTCCGGCAAAAGGGTCCGTCGGTATGCTCAATCTAGAGATATGGATGATATTAGACAGTTGATCTTTATTTGTCCATTTTGAGATTTCTCCACAAATGGGGTATATGCCACGGAAGAGGCGGGACGTGATTTTGCACATCAGTTTATTTCCGGTCCGGGTTGCGAAAACGCAACCATGGGGCACAAAGTCGGAAGCACAAGTATTTTTGACGCAGCCCAGACGTCGCAAACCGAACCGGAAACAAACTGTTGTGCAAAAAACAGTCCCTGCTCTTCCGTGGCATATAACCCATAGCCTCCTTGAGGTCACTAGTTTCATTTCCAAGCAGCACAAAAGTAAAAATTGTAATAGAAGTGTATGATAAGCAAGTACAGTATGCCTCGTAAGTAGGAGGCATGTTTTTAGCCTAGCTGCTAGCTAGCGCCGCTTCTTGTGCAAGTGGAAAAACAACCCAAATTTCCTAGCCTATAACGTAATTCACAAATGAGTAATATAAATGTTTTGAAGATTAGCGGATCTGCTAATGGATGGATGGATGGACATAGCAACCAAAAAAAGTCAAAACACACCATTGAGCACGAAAGTGAACTGAACAGTCATCCTACCTTGGAGCAGAAGCTATATTGTCATCAGTCTGGTTACCGGCAAATTGTCATCCAAACAGACAGAGATATTCTCCAGGGTCGTTTTCTTAATGAATCTGTGTTTACTTTTAATTCAAATTACTACATTCACACAATTAACAATGTCAAACTCGAGTGGGGGATGCAGCTGCGATGCCCCTGAGGCTGTCACTCTGCTCCTTCACAGACCGGAAAAAACAAAACAAACAAACAAATGAAAATTTTTCATTTTCTTCATGTGACCAAAAGCAGCTGAGACATCACATCCATGATAAGCTATCAATAAAGCACTTTTCACAGGCCACATCAAATGCGAATTGGCAAATAATCTATTGATTGAGACAAAATTATGAAATCAAATTTGCCACTGTGGTAATCTGACCTCATTTAAGTAAGAAAATACCACAACAAGCAACAATAAAATAAGCAAACTTTGGCTGATGCCTCAGCAAATGAATTGTAAGCTGAATGTGACGTTCAAAGTTGAGGCTGATTTCATCTCTTGAGAGGTCAAACTTCCAAAACGTTTAAAGGGCTAAAATCTCGGATGATGACCTGGCCTACTATTGGAATTGACTTTCCATTGACATTTTAAGAGTTCCTGAAATTTTCAGGTTCATATCTTTTCCCTAAGGTACTGGTTGCTATGGACATTTGAAAGATGAAAGTACCAAAACTTTAAACCCCTTTTTCTCAAAAATAGGGATTTCTACCTTCCAACATTAAAACTGCTGTAACTTTTTCCATTTTTGAAGTACGTCCATGTATTTAAATATAATTTTAAAGGGAATTAAGTGCAGAATTCGAATATATCAAAATCGCAATCTTGATTTTTTTGGCACATATGGACCCTTTTGCCAGAGCCGGTCACATATATAATGGTAGGTCTAGTGATCAGTAATTATATTACATGGCTGTAGTTTCACCATACAAGAGGCTGATGTGTTTCACCGACATTGTCCTACTACAGATGCCCAAAGGACAACTTTAACGAAACGAAAACGGACCCCGGCAACAAAGTGAAACTACTGCTAACTATTTAAACAAACTGAAGAGTCCAGGGCATGCCAGCATTTGCATTTGTGTTTATTTTTGTCATTTGCGATCCATACACGCTTGGAACCATGGCTGACCAATAGAAAAGGTAGCACATTTTTGCCAATGGAAAAGCCTTCCAAGGAAGCACAGGTGGTAGGTGTAGAATAAAGTGGACATCACGAGTAGACATTGTTGTCTATCCACAAGCATGAAGGAGGCAGCTGCTCTAAAGCAAAACATAGCATTTACCATTCATCTCATAGCCTGCTGCTCTCCATGTGCCTGATAAGCACCCTGCAGACACCTCCTGGGCTGCAGTCAGCCAGACAGATTAGCTCCCCTTTGCCATACTCACACATACTGCGTGTGCGTGCTTGTGTGTACATGCGCATGCCAGCAAAAGCACTAACCAAATGATTAATCTATTCTATCTGTGAAGTTCATTGGTCAGATTCACGTCAACAGGCATTGATTTCTGCTTTGATAGCAGCACCAGGAGAACCACTAGTCATGATGATGTCTCTTATGGCTTCTATACACCAATCCGACATCAGCCAAATGTGACCGATACCGACTGCGGCGACCGGCTGACTGGCAGCACATCACGTCGGGAAAATGACCAAAATACACACAGATACTCTATATTAAAAAGAAAGTCCACAGGCACCATTTTGATTCCTGCTAAATCATCTTTAGGTTCGAATTTAATTGTGATAAGACACCTTTGTGTATTTTTCCACTTTTAGCTGTGTGAAATTCCCTTTTTTACAAATCAGTATTGATGAAACTAACCCCTCCCCCCACAGGAAAATGATGACGACTCAATCGTGCTTCATGAATCAAGAACATAGCCTACCAACACAACACAATATGACACAAATTACTTCATTCTTTTTTCTTTTTTTAGACTTTCAGGTCATCCCTAACATTATGCCTGGTGAGTTCACATGTTGAAAACGTGAGAAATTGAGTGTGCGTGCATGGATTTGAGTCAAAGTGGCTGCAGGGTGAAGAATAACAGGTCCCCTCACACAGTTCTCGAAGCGAAAAAGATGATGAATTCCACACGCAATACTTATCATACAGCCTCTCGGCGTGGTACAGTTGACTCTCCACATGAAAAATGGAGCAACCTCTGCTCTAAACTCTACCACAGGGCTAAACGTAGGTAGTACTCTTAAAAACCAAAACGGGCAAAGGATATCATTAGGCAATGTCAAGATGGGCCGCTGATCTGCACCGATTAGCTTCTTCAAGCAGGAAATAGCAGCTCGCATGTTATATAGTATGTTACAGACGAGAGCCCATCACTCCATGCAACAGCCAATATGCTGTTTAGAAACTTTGTAAGGGATTTCTGTGAGTACACAACAACCTGAGAACACACAAACAACACCCCCCCCCACCCCACCCCCACAGTGCAGATTGGCCCACCGGCTGAGTTGAAAATGGTGTGTTGGTTGGAGATAAGATTTTCTCTGATGTCCTGATTCCTGTGATTCCTAAGCCAAATGGGCTTCTACTGGGGAGCGCCTTGAAACGGGGTGTTTGGCCTTGTATGATACTGTGAAAAGCTGAAGAGGTGGGTGGCATCCTAAAACTAAAAATAAACTATAGTAGATTCCAGTGTAGGATATTTCACCATGACTAATTCTGAGTGGGGAAAGTTGGAGATTTCTTCAAAGGCGCCACTAGAAAAGAAACCCTTACATGTTATTGGACGAAGGCAGAAGAAAAAGGGATAAATGGCTTGAATTATGATTATGATTATAGTGTTCTTCTCCACTTCCTATGTTTCAATGTGTTAAGTGTAGTGTTGTTCCGATCCCGTTTTTTAGCCCCCGATACCGATTCCGATACCCAGCTTTGTAGTATCGGCCGATGCCGATACCATACCGATACCTAAGGTTTTGTTTTTTTTCTCTCAACATGAAACAGCTGTCCTGCCATTGGTTCAGAACATTCAAGGGCCAATAGTATATTTTTGCTCGGCATGCAGTGAACATGTCACACATCAGTGAATGTTGTGCACGAGCAAGACACAAGATGCTGCATCCAAAGTCCTATATTAGCGTCGGAAATAATGATATCGGCATGTTACTTGTTAGAACTCACCGATGCCGATACCACCGTTGTAATGCAGTATCAGGCTCTCTGCCGATACCAGTATCAGTATCGGAACAACACTAGTTAAGTGTCAATTTTAAAGATGTCAAGTGAGGTAAATTGCATGATTGCATGGCGATTGACATTCATTGGAAATGCAACTGGATATGACAAGGTTTTAGAGGGGACCGATATAATACAATATAGTAGCACATAAAACAGGACTGGACAGGACAGGCAAGGGGTAGCGAGCATGGGTATTATTTTAGCTTTGGAATTTTCTTTTTTTTTTTTCATCTTTTTTTTTCTTGAAAAAAGGAATTTCCATTTTAGTTGTTTTTTAAATTTAATTAGTTTTGATTACTTTTCAGGGTGGTTCTGTTAGTTTTTATTAGTTTTAGTTTTAAGTGAGTTTTAGTTAGTTTCAATATTAGTTTTTGTTTAAAAAAAAAAAATGTGTATTACTTGTGTGCAATATCTAATAAACACCATGATAAAATGAAAAAAGTAATGCATTTCTTACCGAGCACTGCATTTCGGCTGAGTTAATTGAAAAAAGCAGGCGACCTGAGCCATTAGAGCCAAAAGTTAAGGACGCAGCATCATCTGATGGTGCTTTTCTATTGGCGGCTGCTAGAAGACGTCACTTCTGTGCGACACACTATCAAACTTCCTTATTCTAATTAATATCGCAAATAAATATATTTATCACATTTAAAATCAACCCCTAAGGCTCATGTATTAAATTACCAAAGACTAAAACGAAGGTCATTTTCACTATAATTATAGTTTTAGTTAGTTTTGAAAACGTAAAATGTAGTTTCAGTCAGTTTTCGTTTTTAAAAAAAACATTTTTATTTTATTTTGTTAATGAAATGTTTTTTTAATTTTAGTGTTAGTTATTTCGTCAGTATTTGTTAACTAAAATAACCATGGTAGTGAGCCAAGTGTGTGGCTATGCAGTAGTGTTGTTCCGATACCGATACTGGTATCGGCAGAGGTGCCGATACTGCATTAAAACAGTGGTATCGGTATCGGTGACTACTCACGAGTAACATGCCGATACCATTAATTCCAACGCTAATATAGGACTTTGGATGCAGCATCTTGTGTCTTGCTCGTGCACAACATTCACTGATGTGTGACATGTTCACTGCATGCCGAGCAAAAATATACTATTGGCCCTTGAATGCTCTGAACCAATAGCAGGACAGCTTTTTCATGTTGAGGAAAAAAAAACACTTAAGTATCGGTATAGTATCGGTATTGGCCGATACTGCAAAGCTGGGTATCGGTATCGGGGGCCAAAAAATGGAACAACACTAAAAAAATCGGAACAACACTACTATGCAGTACCTAAATACCATAAAGACTTGAGTGCAAATGAGAGTTAGTCATCTGAGTTGCTGTGCTGGCACAATGAGGATGGGCAGATTTAACCTCACCCACCCAAGAGGAAAGCACAGGCCAGGTTCTCGCTCTAACAGTGAATGAGCCTGGTCACAGTCGCCGATAAGCATTTTTCTGAGGCGGGGCAAACCTGACCAAACATAGAGTTGGAAGGAAGAGCGGACATGACGTTAGAAAAGCGACTTGTGGGCACTTCCCACATATTTTGAGCTAGTGTAGTTGCTGTAATTGATTAAATGTGCATGTAGCAAGTTTCCCAGTCTGATTAGTACAACCCAGTGTTTCTCAATTCCGGTCCTCAGGCCCCCCTAGCCAGCCTGTTTTCCATGTCTCCCAATTCCCAATGCAGCTGATTCCAATGACAGCTAATCAGCCAGCTCTGGAGAAGCCTAATAACGATCCTCACCTGCGTTGCAATTGGGAGACATGGAAAACAGGCTGGCTAGGGGGGCCTGAGGACCAGAACTGAGAAACATTGGTACAACCGTAGGCTATCCACGGTGGCATTTTCACCATAGAGACAGAAAATAAAATTAAAAGTACGCTGCTAAGAAATCGATGTATTCAAGTTAGGCGGCCTTAGCGAGTGGCAACGTAAAATGGCTGCCGGTGGCTTCACTTTTCACAACGGCATTGTTAGTCCATTCATATATTAGTTGGTGGTCTTGACACACGTCTTGCGGTGTCAGCTGCTGGTGTTTTAATGATGGTCTTTCTGGTCATTTAAAAAGCTGAGTTTCATGTTGAATGAACATTATCATATCACTCGCATGACATTTTGTAATTCTGCCACTGAAGAATGATGTTGATCACAAAGAGTATATCACAGCAGATAAAAAAATTTGATTGCACAAATAATTTTGAACCGGGCCGAACAGCGGTCAACAGCGACCTATCCAGACAGACTTTCTTTCTGTCTTTCAAGTAAGTGGGTATGGCTTGTCAGGCTAGGTGACACCACTCACGTTTAGGGACCCAGGACAGTCTGCCAGTGCCAGGGGCGGACTGACCCAATGGAGGGCCGGCGACCCGGGCCACGAAAAATAAATAAATAAATAAATAAATAAATAAATAAATAAATAAATTTTTGCACCCCTCGTGTTTTACAGTACATATAGCCAGTGCCACCGTGACACCCCGACCAGGAGGAGGACACGTGTTGGTTTGGTGGTGCAAACCTCAAACACAAGACATTTTCACCAGCTGACTCTGGGTGAGAGGCGGGGCACAAATAGACAAACAAGCTGTCACACTTGCATTCACTCACACATACAATTTAGAGTGCTAACCAGTCCGCCTGTGCGCTACCCAAGTTGTTCTCATTTTAAAACTAATTTTCCTATAGTAGAATAATAATATCAATTTAAAATGTTGCCATCATAAAACCGAATTGTGCAGATAATGTATTAACCATAATGTGGTGGCATGACAAAAGAAAGCCAAGAAATAAAGGCAGAACATGTATGGAGTTTGCCTTTAACACATCCGCAGTCCACACAAGCAAACAATCAGCAGAGTATGTCTTAAACCAGTAGTTCTTAAAGTGTGCTACATGTACCAATAGTGGTACACAGGCTCCCTCAAGTTTGACGAAAGAATCACTGAATACTGAAATTGTGCATGCATTATATAATGTTACATTTTCAACTATTTTGACTTTTATGTCTTCCAAAATTATCCATCCATCCATCCATCCATCTTCTGAACCGCTTGCTCCTCACAAGGCTCACGGGGGGTGTTGGAGCCTATCCCAGCTGGCTATGGGTGGGTTACACCCCGAACTGGTTGCCAGCCAATCGCAGGTCACACAGAGACGGACAACCATCCACACACACACAAGCACACCTAGGGACAATTTGGAGCACCCAGTTAACCTGCCATGCATTTCTTTGGAATGTGGGAGGAGATCGGAGAACCCGGAGAAGACCCACGCAGGCACGGGGAGAACATGCAAACTCCACCCAGGAAGGCCGGAGCCTGGACTCAGCATTTCAAAATTATTTGGGCAAAATTTATATTTATCTTTTATATGCAATGCAATTTAATTAATTGTCATAGTTTACAGTTTTTAATGTTAATATTCAAACTGTGCATAACGTTACAGTAGCTATCAAAAAAATATTAAATAAACCTTTTAGTAATCAACCAGTTTCCTTGTTTTTTGATGAACACATGGCCCAACTATGTGACTGTGCTTCAGTGTCGGTATGGTGGTACTTTGAGAGCCAAGTATTTCTTCAGGTGGTACTCTGTGGAAAAGATTTGAGAGCCACAGTCCTAAATTAAACATACAGGTAGTTATGTTTCATGGATGGAACAACAATACCAAACATTGCTGCTGTGAGGTTGATTAAATGTTCTACTCTATATGTAATAATCTTTTTTTTTTTTTTTTTTTAAATCCATGAATAAAATAACAAGCTCATCATCTTGGGTTTACAAACTGCTCAATTATTCATTTCACATTGGGCAATCATCTGGCAATGTATTGAACCCACCAAAGACTATAAACTATGCAACTGCAGTGTGTAACATAGGCTTGTGTTGGCCGCCCTGTCCCCTCAGACAATTAAACTTTATTTGACCTCTAGTTCAAAACGTTTTGTTTATCTCGTCGCGTGATTTGGTTCACATTTCTATCAGTCAAACGCATTAAAACATATATTTACAGATAGATTTATTTTAGAAATGACATTGTGGGTTCTGTCTTTCAGCTAGCTATCTTGGTTGAGATCCAAATCGTTGATTCACAAAACCAGTAGTGCCACTTCCTCAACCGCCAACTTCGCAATTGAATGCTCTAAGGCAGTGATTCCCTACTCGGGTGCCGTGGCACACTATGTGCTATGAGAGATCATCAGGGGGGTTCCAGAAAATGGTCTAATTTCACATAATTTGGCTGCAAATAAATATTGATTAATTAAGAATATTTCTTAATCTATCTATGACAACAATAAAATGACAGGCAGAATAATTACATTATTTTCCATTAGATGATAGAGGGTACAGTAAAGCTGTAAGCCTATTGCTATTTGCATACAACAGAATAAGTAATGTTCAACTAAACAAGCCCAGATTTTACGCTGAGTAGGCAAAATAAACTTGAGCATTATTTCAGTAAATATAAGGACCTTAGAAACTTCTCACCATGTCCCAGCATTAAAGAGCAAATCAATCAAAAAAATAAATAAATCAATCATCACAATAATGTTCTATTGCCCCACTAGTGTAAAAATGACATTTTGATTAGTATTGTATTTGTGGAACATTAAGCAGCAAAAAAAAAAAAAACAAAAAAAAAAAAAACACACACACACGTTTTTCCCATTTCAGGGTGTGGCCATTTTCCCACTTGCTGTCGATAGCGGAAATTGATATCAGTTGTTCAGGGCTCAGACCAATTCATGGCTCACCTGTTTTCTGAGTTTGGTTATGAGACCTGATAATGCCAATTTATTTGCTGTTACTTTGCTTTTAGTGTATTTCTATCTGATGCATTTGCTTGCTAACAGTTAATCAGAGCCGCTGTTTTGCATACTGTGATTAATGGCCCAATTCATTCAAATCATATCTAAAAAGAACATTGACACAAAAATATCTTCATTCTTCGCAACTCTAATCACTGTCATTCAGTTTGGTTTGTTCCTGCTTGTATTATGAATGTTGAGCAAGGTATGTGTGCATTTTTTTTTTCTTTTTCATGAAACCATGGATGGTGGCTGCTAAAAAATGACTTCTCACCCATGTTGTTTTCTTGCTGTGGTGTGAAAATATGGACATCGACTGCAAGAATCAAACATTGTATTTCAAGGACAGATTCTTATAAAATTCGTATATGACTCTTGCCGTGACCACCCCTGCCTACCACGTCTTTGCCATTGATGTTCATTGCATTGGTTCCGTTTGCTGTCTGTAATGTAAATGGATTAATGGAATTCTCCCTCCAAATTGTGGGCTGGTCGCTTTGGGGTAAATCATCACATCGGGCCCCAAAAGACGCGACATGGCTCCCCGGGGATCTGACCTGCAATAGGCTGGGTGTCGGACCAGTGAAAAAAGGTTGGATGAAAACTGACTTGCAAAGTAGAAACTTGCTGCTACGTGCTTTTACCAATACCAGAATAACAACTGCTAATAAAATGAAGCATGAATGTTAACTATAAAGTAAAAACTTATGTAAATGTGGATATGCATTTGGTGGTGTCCTTGAAATCTAATTATATTATTTGTGAAATACAATTGAAATTTGACACATTAAAATATACAAATTTTAATACTGAAAACAAGAGTGTTTATTTATCTATTTATTTATTTATTTTGCAAGTCTACGACACCACTAGGACTCCCCTAAGCCAATGGAAAAGTCCTGAGGAAACTGCGGCTCGTCAGCCTACACTGTTCTGTTGCGTCGCCATGTTGGCTCTAACTGTTTCACCCGGCCTCAAGGAACCCTGGGAATCCTCCCTGAGCCAACATGGAAGACGGCGGGGCGCAGTTTCACAACCGCTGCTCTGGTGGGCGGAGCATGGCTTTCTGGGTTGCTCTGTGGAGCTGAACGAACGGAAGACGTTGAGGTGGGGAAGAAAACGCGAACCCGGAGAGGTGAAGTGAAGTCAAGCGCGTCGTGGGGGGGAGACGCTTTTGGATTGTTCCCCGACAACTTCAGCTTCGCGCGAGAGAGGACCGACGGTGTGCAGCCACGTCCTGGCGGGCACGAAGGTTGTCAATCGGCGGCTTCTCGGGATGTGAAGCTCAGTGTAAACCCACCTGGACTCAAATTAAAGTGGACGCGAACAGCCGGCTAGACTGCTTGCAAGGCTGAGGCTAGAGACGCTTGCTTTCTTACACCGGAGTGTGCCATCGGGAAAACTGGGAAAGGCGGGGCCGGACTAGTGGTCTCCCACACCGGGATTACCGAGCTCCCCCTGCGCCGCTTCGTACCCAACGACGCAGCGGAATTCTAGGGGGGAGCCGGGGGTGGTCGGGGGAGCTTCCACGGACGTCAACCCGGGATTATCCACCGACGACACCGCCGCCGTTGGGTGCGGGCGACGTTTGTCAGTCATTGCTGTCAACGGTCACCTGGTCGTGGCCCTTTTCCCTCCCTGTTTGGAGTCTAACCCAGTATTACTCAGGATTTGCACCTTCCCGGTGGAACTGGGACTATGGCGGACGACGACATTCTCTTCGAAGATGTGTACGAGCTCTGCGAGGTGATCGGGAAGTAAGTGTTTGCATTGCTGTTATTCCTGCATTTTGCCTTTCCAATTAGAGAGAGCGCATATTTGTAATGTACACGCATTTAGTGGCGTCATTGTGGTTGGATCAATAGTAGCCCCACTGGTGTGTATGATCCCTTAATCCCTCTTGTGTCGACCCCTGAACTCGCTTGTAACAGTGCAGTGCATTTATGACACACAGCAATAAGAAATCTCATGGAAAACAGTTGTTGCATTCTCACTTTTATTGCCAACATGGGTTTAGGATCCATTACGTTTGCACCAGTGCACAACGTGATTGCAGTTGCTAACTTTCTGCACAGATTAAAGCGCACACAAGCATGCACACACACAGTACCCTGAGTCATGCACGCCACACACATCTGGTCATGTTTAGGGAGTGACGGCTCAGGCTCATCTCGGCCACATGGAATAACATTCATCCCGAATGTGTGCAGTTGTGCACATCTTTTCCATCTGATGAGCCGCACATTAACTGCAACTGACTCAAGTCGCCCTGCAATGTGATTTTCTGCTTCGATGTTTAACTGATAAAGAATGGAGGAACTTTAAATCGACAGTAGTTTACCCCCTTCCGAGTTGGTATCATAGCTGCACGGAGGCGGGAGGGCGTCCGTATGTAAGGGAATGCTGGAAAAGGGAGACAGAAGTGTGAAGTTTCACTTCTTCCGCTCTGTTGTGTTGAAAGCAAAGTCCGTTATCTAAGGCTGCCTCTTTCCCAGTGTATTTCAAGTGACACATCTTGGCTGTTTTTATGAAACACATGACACAACCCGCATGCACAGTAGGGATGTCACGATAAGGCCAATATCGTGATGTTAAAACTGCCACAATATCGTTGTCATCATGTTCACAATATTTAAAAGGAACATATATGTTAAAAAAACTCAGGTTGTGCAGTTCTAGCACCCTCTAGTGGCTAGTTTATTAGTGCAATTTGATTTTCATTAGGTATGTTTTGGCCTTCTATGTTTAAAATCTATGTTAATTGTCAGATGAAGGGGAACCTAATTTGCTTGTGAAGCGAACAATGTGTGCTTGCATTAGCAAGTAAGTGCCTCAATATTGTTATTAGAGATTGTAGGTGCTTTATATGCATTGCTATGTAGGAAAGCACAATATTGTGTTTTTTATTTTTTATTTTTTTATTTTTATTTTTTAATTTTTTTTAGTATGAGCTCTCTTTGTGATCTTTTTTAAATATCAGCAACACCCCCACAATATTGTGATAATTATCGTATTGTGACCGTCATATCGTGATAATATCGTATCGTGATATTTGGACATCGTTACATCCGTAATGCGCAGACACCCTCATTTCACATTAGAGAGAAAACAAGCATCAACACGAAACAATGACAATGAGGTAAACATGCATCCATTCATTTTCTATACTGCTTTATTCTGTTCATGTTCTGTCGCAGGAACTGGAGCCTATCCCCACTAACTTCAGATTAAAGGCAAACTACACTCATACTACACACAACTGCAATTGGGTTGTTTTTGTCACAATTTTGCCCCTTCTCGACCAACGACGTCAAACACCCGACAATCTTATGTCTTATAAGATTTCGTTGTCTTATTAAGATTATCCTTATGTGTGAAGTGTGTTCAGAGTGATTTTGTTGACTCTGCAAAATGTGACATGAACAGAATGTAGCCAATCAAAGTAGCGCTCTGACTGATGAATGAGAAAGCGCCAGTAAATAAAACAAAAAGAAGTATCCTACCTACCCAATTTTCATCCATTTTCATCATTTTCACTCGGGTCGCGGCAGTGCTGGAGGCTATCCCAGCTCTTCGGGCGGTAGGAGGCCTACCCATTGTCGTTTTTGTATAAATGTGGGTTCTCTAGGCGGCAGGAATTATTATTCAAAACAATTATTTCCTTTCAGACATTACCACGTTATAACACTCAGTCTCTGGTCTTCTTTGGAAACATTCGGCAACCATTTGGCGCATACCCGGAAGAGCCTAGTCATCTTCGTGTATGTGAAGTCATGTGATCAAGCGAGAACTTTCCCTCAGAGGACTGGATTCTTGAGATCCCTAGCTGTCAGTAAGTTGGTCTCTCTGTTTCTATTGTTTAATTGAACAGTCTCAGAGTACACAAAAGCCAAGGAAATTTAGTAGTGCTTAAATACATAAAACTCTCACACAAAACATGCTTTATTATTTGATCGATCTTGTAGACATATTACAGAGTCTGATTGTGTAATACTGACATCTTGCTAAAATTGAAATGTAGTGACACGAGGAGTGAGCTTTACCATCTCCTGAGATACCAAGTGTTATGGATTATCCGTATTTAGTTATTGAAATCATCGAACACTGCCGGGTTGCAACTTGCGCCCAGTGCTGGGAGACTGTAACTGTCACTGTTTATTCATTAGCAGAGAAGCTAATGGACGAGTTCTTTCGGATAATGTCTTGATGCTAACCCCGATATCGTTATTCAAATCAGGCAGCATTATGCCCGATGTCCAGTGAAATAATTCGTCACTGCTCATTGATTAGCTGTGGCGCTAGTGTACGAGTCTTGATGCTAACCCCAATCTCTGCTATTCATAACTATTCATATACTTTTTACCAGGTGTCTGGTGAAATTGTTTGATGCTGAAATGCGATTGAATAAGCAATATTTGTCCCATTCATTCGTCTTTCTGTCACCAGTGAGAGGTTAGCGGCTATAAGTAGGCGACGTGTCTGTGTGTTAACATTTTTAGTTATTACTTTACCTGTATATTTCTCTTGACTTAATGGCTTTCGATAGTAGAAAGTACCGTTCCATGTCTCTGTCTTTTTCACATAAAAACACTTCTACTGAACCGAAATAGGCTCACACCATCCTGCTGTCGGTTTGAATAAAAAACGGCAATGAAATGAGACAGCATAATGCAAATGAATATACATGATCGTAACAGCAACAAGTCAACAACCTGAATGTGCAGTGTGAGCAACTCTGTTAGCTTTTGTAGTCAGAATGTAAAAATACCACTTCTTGAATCGTACATGTGTTTAGTAAAGCAGGACTGCTTTTAATTCTAAGCCATTGCTACAAACTACACTGCTGCATTGTTCTTAGAATTGTGTGTGCAATTAACTCGAAACATTCCCTTGCTGCTGTGCTGATACCACCGGGATGACTAATAACCCAAACTGGTTATAAACGGTCTGTGTTTATTTTTTGACGGCCCATCCTCTCCAAGCGTTTATTCCCTTTCACAGCTCACCCTTTTTGTTTTGCAAAATAAGCTTTAGTACCTGCGCTACACCGGGGGAAGTAGCAGCTGATATCACAACGTTCAACGAACCAGCCAAGGAATGAAAGACTGTCGAGGGAGATGCTTTCTTTGTTTTTGTACACAACAGAGGCGCTTGAATGAACGCCGGAATGGAGTCTGTTCCTGCTGTGAGCGACACACGAATAAGCGAGCGCCATCCGAATGATGCCCTGCTTCGGGGTGCACAAACTTGACAGTCAATCAGTCAAAACCCATGTGACGACTCGCGGGTCTTCTAGAGATGCTTGACAGGCCGATAAGACCTGCACTGCATGTTTAGGCAAGCTTGAAAATGATGTCTTCAAACATATACGTGTGGCGACCCAATGGGATCTTAGCAGCGCCTTTTGTGTAGGACGTTTTGGACGGGCGCCGTCAGAGCTGACACGGGCCAGCAGAAACACTCAAATAAGAGCCATTTGTACAAACACACATCCGAGTTCTCTTACTAATTTAAGTGAATTATAGCCTGTAACCTTCCAGTACAAGTCAACCACTCTACTTCCTGCCACAGCTCTCTACTTATTGTATTTATTCTTGAGAAGCAGAATGAGACTATACAACGTGAAGAACACTAGTTTTATTAGGACCCAGTGGGGAAATCAGTCATTTCTGTACCACTACCAGGCGTCAATTATATTGGTATTGTGTTCACTACTTCAACTTAACTTTATAAAGGGGTGGGCCTTACAATTATTAAGTTCCTTTCATACAGGTGTTGACATTATCCGTATTTTTTACGTCTAAAACGTACAATCTATCAGCATTGTACATTAATGCAGTCATCATTACAGTGAATATTTAGAAAGCTGCCGTTGGGCCAAAACCTTTTACCTCCAAAATCAGGAGACTCCAAAAACGGCATATTTGTTTAATTTTCAAAGACGGCAAGCCGTTTTCAACACTTTCGATTGGTTAATAATTTGTAAAAATAACATACATGTGTGGGCTGACCAATAGTATATGATTTCGGAAAAAAAAAAAAGCTAAAGTGTGACTTATGAGGTTCCGGCCCGACGCCAGCAATATGAAAAAAGAAGAAAAAAAAACACTTCTAGGTGATAAATATGAAACAATCACATCAAAAACAGTAAGAGCAGATAACTGAGCAGCTCTTCTCGTGCCATGACGTGACAACATATATTTGTTGTCATTATGCAAATTACGTCATTTTGCGCGATTCATAAACTCAAAACTTTGTGTGACAGTAGGCCTGTCTTGCTAACACGTTTAGGACGATATATTTTCACAGAATCTATTAATAAACGATTTTTGTTTTTTTCCAAGCCACTGATATAATGATGTAAGTAAACATAATAACTCAAGTACATCCTTTTCAAAAATTAATTTTAATTCTGAAGAATGCTTAGCAGTTAGCACTGGCATTGAAATTAGGCCTGAACAATTTTGGAAAATAATCTAATTGCATTTTTTTTTCTCCGCTCAAAAATTGTAATTGTGATTTAATTTGTATTATAAATAAATAGAGATGTAGTGGCAAAACAAGATAAAAATGAGGCTCGTCAATTTAGGATGGATGATGCATCATAGTCACCGAGATGATCCAGAGACAGCCCATTTCTGGCCCATGCTGTCTTCTGGCACATTTTCCAAAATAAAAGCAGTGAATGAGCCAAAAGTTCACCTCTATTCCATCATCTCTGTTTATTAAAATATTGGTATATGAGTTGATAAGTGGCGACAATAATTCCTGTGCAAGCTATCCAGGTTCAATTAGAATGCAGTTGCCACATTGTTGACACCACCAGCCAGAAATCCATTAAATGATTATGAGGCCAACATCTGTCTCCACATGCTGGTAATGGAGCCAAGATAGCCATCACGCTGAAGATTTAACAGTCAACGCTGTCCTACAATGTACTGTATTGCTACAGAGATGATTTACTCCAGTAGGAGGACAAGGAATTTCCCTTCATTTGCATACTTCCTGATGTAGAAGTAGGCTTCATAAGAGCCTGGATGTCATTATGTAGCATCAGCCATCAAGGATATTTTGCTAACCGTATCAGATCATGATGCAACATTTATACAGTAATACATCCATCCATTTTCTTAACCGCTTTCTCCTCACAAGGGTTGCGGGGGCTGCTGGAGCCTATCCTAGCTGGCTATGGGCATCAGGTGGGGTACACCCTGAACTGGTTGCCAGCCAATTGCAGTATGCAGTAATCAATATGGATGATAATAATAATAATAATAAAAATAATAATAAAAATAAAATGAAATCTCATGGCAACATCTAACCATCCATTTTCTGTCGCACTTTTTAAAATAGAATACAGAAACAATGCTGTGTCTTTCATTTTTCGCTGTGATTTGATGGGGGGGTACTGCGAACATAGCTGCTTCATTTGTGCCATGACACAACAGAGGAAGGGCTGGACTCCTTCTTCTCATCTGACAGAAAAAAAAAAAAAGTATGAACAGTTGCTAGTCAGTCAGGTGACTGTTGGTGGTTGTGGTACAACTTTGCTCGTTCATCCTTCCAAGACTTTTTTTGGCTTGGCCCCAATATTGGAAGCTGGAAGCTGTGTTGTACATCTCTGGGTGGCCACAAACCATGATTAATTTTGTTTGTCCTACATTGTTTGCCACGCTATGCTGTGTGTGTTATGTATCGGACATAGTAAGCATATTGTCAACGGTGCGTGTCTTCCAGTTCAAATTTACCAGTTTGACCAAAAATGTGCTGTTTCCAATTCGCATTGTGTCAATCGTGCAGCCCAGCATGGAATAATGTAATTGTGTCACAAGAATTGTCCAATTCCCATTGGGTTACTAGTCTAGCATGGTTACATCTTGTGGACTGATAGCCACGAAGGAAATTCAACTTTTGAAGGATGTACGTGTGCATGTGTGCGGCTGTGCGCATGTGTGAGTGTGTGTGAATACCAAGGATGAGCATTTGTAGCAATCGGTTGATCATCAAGAAATCTGTCATGACTCATTTGTATGGAATTGATTGTTTAAATGTGTCTCGCTCTCGATGTAAATGATGTAAAACGGAGTTCACTGCTTGGGTGTCTTAACCAGAGGCACTGTTGATTCAGTATTACATAAATAAATGAATAAAAAATGATGTTACTCACCCGCTGCGCTGCATTTTTTTTTTTTTTTTTTTTTAACATCTGTTGCACTACGTCACACGTAATGGAGCGCACGAGTTGAGCAGTCGGTCATGTATAACACAGAAACCCAGCAAAGGAGTATATAACTTGCACACTTTTGCAAATAAGAGGCAAAACGCTCTTACATCTTTTGTCTTTCCCAGCTGTAGTGTAATGTAAAATAATTGGTTAAAGAGGAAGTCAAGTCAAAATTGCTATGTCAATTTGAAATCATATGCTATTTTTTAATAAAGAATGGAAGCGTAAAACACTTTTTGTTTTTTAAATCCAATTCATCCATTAATCGAAAAAATAATAGACCAATTGATTGCTAGCAATCGATTGCTGAGATCATTTTTAGTAGCAGCCCTAATATTTTTTTGCTCTGGACTCAATAAGAAAAACTACTACTACTACTAGGAGATCAGTTTGAATAAAATCTCAAGCCGAAGTAATTGTATATTTTCTGTTTTTCATCTGGTGACTCACGTCCCCCCATCATGAATCCACATTAAGAGGGAGACTGCTGAATAACAAACATACTTAAAAAAATTTTACAATCTAAGTTGACTGTAATGCTTTTGGCCCATTAGGCAGTAAGGTAAACAAAAAAGCTTGCACAATCCAGATGATTCAGTCAAAATGTTGATGCCTTTTTAACATTACTACGCCTGACTGAAATTTGCGTGATGACTGTAGACGAGTGCCGAGGCGGGCTGTCCTCATCAGCTGGTTTTCTCTTTGTGCTATTAAAAATACAGTGACGCAAGATGAACTGGGCATTGTTTATACATTTTGAGGACAAGCCGGTTGTGAGTTATTAAAATGTACGGATTAGGACATTGAAGTGCTTCATAATAATAATAATAATAAAAACCATTAAAAAAAAGAATATATTGGGCTAGTGCGTTGTGACTGAATGGGGTCCCGAGCCTTGTGGGGGACATGCATGTTGTGTCGTTGCCTCCAGGAGGTCTTTTGTGTGCGTGCGTGTACATGTGTGTGCGCACAAGCAGCTTGTATAATATAATCTTAGCCACTCTGTTGGGGTTCTGAGGGTGGGAGAAAATGTGCTGAAAGGCTGGTTCCGACACGCACAATTACACATAGATGATATAGCAGCGAGATCTCACACTTGGCCACTTAAAATATTTATGCATTCCCATCAAGCCGGAACAAACTACCCTGCCAAAACTTTGCTGCTCTCAGTGGTAAAACAAACAGAAACAAATACATACAAGTCCAGTCACACAGTGTGACTGTGGACTCTTCCAAAGTTGCACACAATCTGGTTGTTCTTCCAAACAAACAAGTCATTCATTTTGTAGAAGGCTCAAATCTCTCACCTTCATAAAACCTTTATTAACGCTAAAGGAAATGTTTTAAGTAGGGATGTTCGATACCACTTTTTTTCAGACCGATACCGATACTCAGACCCTCAGTACTCACCGATACCAACTGCTGATACCAGTAGTACATTTTGACAAATAAAAAAAATCACTAAAAGATATTTTTAAACAAATATATTTCCTTTAATTTTGACCAAAAAAAAAAAACCCAGCACAGTCACTCTTCAATAGTCTTAACGCTCAAAATAAACCACAAAAATGCTCTTTTAGTTTAAGATTCACAATTTTGAAGTATTTCCAAACCGGTGAAGTTTTGGTGAAAAACTGCTGCAAGCTAGCGCCAGTTACAGGCAAGGAGGAGTCACTTAACGTCTTCCCCCTCTGCCATCGGTCGCTTGTACTCGTCTGCGTCACGAGTACTTGAAAAAAGGCTGGTATCGGCCCGATACCGATACGTGGTATCGGTACTCACCCATCCCTAGTTTTAAGCATCATATTGTTGATATTTTACAATAATTTACTTGCATTTTATAATAACAGTCATATGCATACCTAAAGGATAAGTTTATTATGCTGGACGATCAAAAAAAATTTTGTTAGTAGCTCTTCTGGTTTACCACCAAGCGGCATACCTGGTCTAAAATATGTATGCAGTGCAGAGCAAGGAGCAGTTTTCACAGATACACCGGGAAAATTTATTAATAAGCATGAGCTGATATGAGCAAAAATATCAGTGTTTTTTTTCATGTAACACATTCTATTTCGTTTTTAAACAAAATATACGGAAATTGGTACATTAAGACACATGACATGTTAAGTTTATAAGTAAATAAATGTTGATATTCTTCCTCTGCTTTCATTTTTCTTAGCAAGACACTGTGTCCAATCACCGGTGAGCTATTTTTGCATTAATTGAAGGCAATTAACTTCAAATACGCTAATGGTTTTTATTTTTTAGGTACAATGCTATTTAAAGTTAACAAGCAATATCGATTCTGATGCCTGCGTATCGATACATGTTTTGTAATGAGGCCCGCAACGATATATTGCCGTATCGATTTTTTGAGCACACCCCTATCAGCCATCATTATCATTAAGCGCATCCAACAATAAGTGGCTAAAAATGATCCGGTGTCTGTAAAGGTTGCCTACATTACTTTACAACAAAACTCCACATTCCTCATCAAAAGTATTGTAAAAAATATTTTGGGTAGAGGTGAACAGCCTTGCCCGGCAAGATGAATTCTTGCATTATTTTTGGGTTCACAAATTCCCAAGAATACATCTTGCCGTTGATTTCCACCGTTGATTTCCACCTGTGATTGGTCCGAACCCCAGTGGTTCGTACCAATCACAGAGCGACATTGTGTTTGGTGGCGGGATATGCGGCTGTGATGAAACCAGGAAGTCAGCGCCGACGCCGGGGCAAACAAACAAACGAACAAACAAACAAACAAACATACATAACATGTACGAATGGATGCTGCAATTAATTCTGTTCTTCCAGAATCACTGTTTCCTTGTTGAATGTTGAACAGCAAGAGGCGCTTTGTGCATTTTTAGCTGGTAAAGATGTTGAAAATGGCTTGCTCTCTTTGATGATGACTGAATGGCACATTTGAACAATGCGTAGAGTTTCTGAATGGTCGGAGTCAAGCAATGTGTACGGAAAGAATAATTCAGAATGTGCACATGTTTCAGGAACAGGGATTTTTGGGGTTCTTGGTCTCAGTTTTTGTAAGATAACCCCAAAAAAATGCAGCTTTTTTTTTTTTCTCCTTCTTCATGATGCATTGTTTTTTTAGATTATAGTTTTATGACCATTGAAAAGTGTCATAACTACAACCACTGCAGTAGCTAACTGGAAAACAGGAAGATTGGTATATTGTAATAGCAAAAATATAACCACCAAAGTACTTGAAATGATTGACACAAATGATAATCTGAATTAGTTTGAAGCTGGAAGCTTTGTTAATGATTTCCGGTTTCCAAGTGAGTTGGGACTCCAGCGACGTTTATGTGATCTCACTTTTGATGTCATGAAATTATTCAAAGGAAGAGCTCAGCTGCAAAGTATAACCAGTAGGCCAACCATTTGTTGTCAGATTGGCAAACTTAATCTCTCCCTGTGAGCTCAAAAGTGCACTCCTCTTGCATGACTGAGGAGTTCCACGTTGTCAAAGATTCTTCCTAATATAAACTGCCTAAAAGCTTAGAGAGTGACAGAAGCACAGCAGCGTGACAAGTGACTTAGTAGTGAAGAGTCTGCAGAGGTTCCTAATCGCTGTACTATTATAAACATCATACTTTATGAGAATGAGTTGCTTTATAACTGGACAGGACTTTCTGCTTTTAATTTGTATCTTTATACCCTAGTACAACCGACATCACTTTATCAATGTCACAAAGTTGAGCGTGTGAGCACAGCAGCTTCCGTGGTAATTGACAAGGATCTGCTTTCATTTGACTAATGGTAATGCATTACCACCCATTTCATGCTGTGTGTGTTTAAATGCACACCTACAGAGATGCCATGTGTGAAATATTCGTTTTTGTGGGAGGTGCATTTGGATGAATGAATTAAACATGTCTGGTGTTTTTTTGTTGTTGTTGTTGTTTTGTTTTTTGTTTTGTTTTTGGTATAAGTCTTAGTATTGCTTTCCTGTTTCTTTCTTCTTGCTGCCATCATTCAATCTCCAGTACAGTTTCCTGGCAAGTAACACACACCATCACCTGGGATACGGTTTACACCCCACTGGAGAAGGAGACCCACTATATAGGACACGGAGAAAAGATATTTCCTTTGTAGAGCTCTTGGATGCCAGCTGGCTTCTGGAAAGTGTGCAAACAGTCAAAAGCCACACATGGAGATTGAATTGACTTACTGGGTTTCTATTCCACATTCTGCAAAGCTAGGTGTACTTTTTACATTTAAGAGGAACAACATTCAGAAAAAGATGATGTTGAGACACTAAACCTTTTATTACCACCATACAGAATATTTTAATGAATGTTTTATTGTTGTATAATTGTGATGTTAAGATTACCATAATAATATATAAATAAATTGAAACTCCTGACAAAGAATATCGACCGTTGAATTTTTAACAAAAGGCCAATGCCGATATGCGTCAAAATGCCAGACATTGGCGCCGATAATCGGTCTGGTCGGTAATCACTGTTTTATTGACTTTTTGCAGAAGTACAACCTCCCCTTCCTGAGAAGCCACATTGCGATTACATTTTTATCAATTGCCCAACTTTGCCAATTGCATTTTAGTTATCCTCACAGGTGCCTTTTTATAGACCTCACTTAATCCACTGGGGTCTGGGACACAGTCTCAATGGAAAAGCAGACCAAGGTCTTCCCCAAACAGTTTCCACAAAGTTGGAAGCATACAATTGTTCGAAATATCTTAAAATGTAAAATTAAGATTCAGGGACTACGAAAGATGCCAACCCCCCCCCCCCCCCCCCCCCCCCCCCCCCCCCCGATTGGTTGATTAGAAAAAGAGGTCTGTGAGTGTGTGCTGGTGGTGTATGTGGCATAATGCAATGAAAGGTTGATTAGGTCATAGCCCACACACACACTGAGTTGTACTGTGTGGGCTAGTCAACATTCTCTCTTTCTCTGGCCTGACAACCTAGTGGTCTGTTGACGGGGCAGCAGTATCACTTTATACATGCGTTGTCAATATTTACACTTAAAATAATCTTGTGAGGTCAGAGAGAGAGTTGTGTTCAGGACACAAAGGAATCTCGGTAGCCAAACACAATCCATCTGTTTAAGTAATATTTTCAAATTCTTATTTTTCAAGTAAGGAATAAATAAACAGGTAGAACGGTGGATGACTGGTTAGCACGTCCGCCTCCCAGTACTGAGGACGTAAGATCGAGTCCGGGCTCCGGCCTTTCTGGGTGGAGTTTGCATGTTCTCCTCGTGCCTGCGTGGGTCTTCTCCAGGCACTCCGGTCTCCTCCCACATTCCAAACACATGCATGGCAGGTTGATTGGGCGCTCCGAATTGTCCCTAGGTGTGTTTGTGAGTGTGGATGGTTGTTCGTCTCTGTGTGTCCTGCGATTGGCTGGCAACCAGTTCAGGGTGTACCCCGCCTACTGCCAGAAGCCAGCTGGGATAGGCTCCAGCACCCCCGTGACCCTTGTGAGGAGCATGCGGTTTAAGAAAATGGATGGATGGATGGATGGATGGAATAAATAAACATCATGCATAATTTGATTTGAAAATGTCATGTTACACAAAATCTAAAAACTATTCTACCTTAACTTTGATAACAGGTGTACTAAACAGCATGTTGATGACATTGGATGTTTTGAATGTGATTCCACTCATTTAACATCATGTGTATAACCTACTTGTCTCCTTTTTTATGCCCTAACAACCCTTATTGAGGCTGTCCCTTCTTTGAATATGTTTTTTACAATGGTTAAAAAATAAAAATAAAAAAAAATCCAAGCTTGCTCACTATACTAAGGTCGCTTGCCATCGTCCATGATGGCGGTTTTCCAGATTTTACTTGACAATGGTGATAAAAATTTGAATTGTGTGAAAAGTGCGCACATTTGTGGAAGTTTCCCTACCTATATACACTATCATATTATGACAAGTATTTTATATAACGCACACAGATTAGCTCGTGTCTGCATTTATCAGATTGGAAGTATGTTGTGTGAAAGTGTGCAGAGTTGTCCTGCTTTGCTTGGTGTTAGGGCTGCACAATATATCGAAAAAATATCGATATCGCGATATTGGCCCTTGCAATATGCATATCGCAAAGGCACGCAATAAGTTTTATATGGAATTTTATGCTTTTTATATGAATTTGACCAGTCAGATGCTAACTAAAATGTGCATCGCCATTCAATAGTTGAAAATTATCAAGACATAATTACAGTTCATTAACTAAGATTACATGAAGGTTGCTTATTTTGCCCCATGAAAAATGTTTTTCTTTCATTAGGTAATAAAAATGTAATTTCTTTCGGTAAATGTTAAATATCGCAATAATATCGATATCGCTATATTCAGGAAGTATATCGCATATCGCATGTTTTTCCAATATCGTGCAGCCCTACTTGGTGTTATGTATTAAAAGATAAAGGCAGATAAATGTTACATAGGTCTTCCGTTATGTTGCTGATAAAGCATTTTTGGGGGTTTTCTGTGTTAAAGAAGCATCTCATTATTTTTCTTAACATTAAGATTTACTACTATTGAATATTTCATACTGTATGCATGCAAAGGGTGCTTGAGGCTTACATAGCCTAATAGTAAAAAGTAAAGTAAGTCGCACTCAAATGCATGAAAAGCAGTCTCGTGTGAGATTAAAGAGAGTGGAAAGCATTCTTACAACAGTCGCCAGTGGCAGCAGGCTTGAAGGCCTGCTGCTAAATTGCTGTAATAGATTACACTTTTTCGCTCTGTTCAACTCTCTTCCTCCAGAGCTACTTTTATTTAGCTGTGATTCTCAGCATCTATTTAAAATGTTGCATTGTCCACTCTTTCAAATTCATAATCCTGCCCTTTGTTAATGTTAGAATTCTTGCACAGTCACTTAAACACCCATCTAATGGATTAGGACGGCGATGAATTAAGTGCCACTCTCAATTGGCATAATTCAAATATTTGTTGTGGTAGTGTAAAGAGAAAAAACACATGCTATTGAAATGGATTAGTTTCAGATTGGAAGTGGGCCTCTTACAAATGTGAAACTGTGGATAAAACTCTGTTATGTATTCAAGCTGTGCAATGTAGCGTAAACACAGATTGGATATAATATCCTGTCATTGTGATCTTGACATAATTTTTCATATATTAATTGCTAATATACACGCACACATTCTGTACATCTAACCTACAGCAAAAGCATATGTGATTAAATATGGTTTAAAGGCTACATTAGAAGTATGATGTTCATTAAAGATAATTAAAGAAAATAATTACCACTGTGGCGAGTGGGGTAATGCAGAGGTTACCCTTATTTCAATCAAAGAGCGGGAAGAGTCAGCCTAGTGTCGCTATGTAACATCATGTATTGTATTGTTTGTGTATTATTGTTTAATTAGGTTTGATGTTTGTGGTAATTATTGATATTCAGTTTGGCCATTTGCACATGCTGATTATTTTGTATGTTCCGTCAGTGTGAACATGACCATATTATTATATTATAGATTATGTCACATGAAATGTACATGTAAAGAAATACGTCTTAAATCTGAATTGGACACTTGAAGTAAATCCAGCCTAAACTAAGTTAGTGAGCTAATTGAAATGAATGAACAAAAGTGGTAAGTGCTATTTTTGGCATTTGTGTATTCCGTTTTCTCCCGATGAGATTCCCGTCAATTCACATTTGGGAAGCCCTCCAATCCAATCGGCAGCATTAAGATTATGCTTGTAAGCCCACTAGCGCGGGTGATCATGTGGGCAGATTATCACTTTATTGGAAACGCCCCCCTCTGTTGTTGGGGGGTGGGGTCAGACCAAAAAACAAAACAACATTGCTAGACGACTTCAGTTGTGTTGTGTACGGCGAGTAGTCTTTGATGTTTCGACTGGGGAAAAACAATCTGGACGCTTTAATCTTGTTTTCTTGTTAGTTTTTAGGAAATGGAATATTGTGACAATGTTAAAGTCCATAGACTTGTGCTCTTTGAACAACAACTAGCCTAGAAGCGAGTTGGTTTTTATAAATGTTCAAGATCTTTTTATGTTTTTGCGCCAATTTCGATAGTTATCAATGGCAAGAAGTGGTCAGCAATCTGTTCAATGCTATTCTTCTTGAGGCTATGTTCACAATGTATTGGCAGCATTTACAATATGTCACAGTTGTTTTATTCTTAAGAACATGGCTGCGTAACAGTGCTATATTATTTTGTGAAAGGGATAATGTATCAGATCACATACCAATGATAAACACTAATCACATAATCTTCAGCTCGCCTGGAAAAACAACCATATTGATTTGTGTGTTAGATAAATGTATTTGAGATAAAGGTTTTGACTACAAAACACAATCACTATCAGTAAGGGGGACAAAATATCGATGTATTAATGCAGAACACGATGCATATAAACCACAAATGTTTTACTTTGTTTTTCCATGATTAATCACGTTTCTGGTCACATTGTTTTGACAAGGACACCTTTAAGAGCTGATTACTTTAACTTTGATTAAATATTATTAATAAATATTACAACACAGTGTTTTTTTCCTTTTAGCAGTATAACATCTCATTGCTGTCTTGTTCCAACAAGGAGCATCCTTGTTGGGATCATTAAATAATTTTACCCAAATACAGATAAGGAGTGGAACAAAACATCAATACAAGTTATGTATGCTATATAGCTTGTACTACTTTATCAGTAGGGCTTTTGCAGAAGCATTGCCGATATTATATGGGTGGCGTAAGTCAATATTTTTTTAAAGAAAAGCAATGGCTCAGAATAACTCGTAAATTGGGGCACTTGTAAGTGGAGGTGCGATTGTATATTGTTCCGACTGGTGCATTCAATGCAGCTTGCTTTTCATAGTTTTCCACAGTACTGGTGTGCCGTGGAAAACTATTTTGAAATGGTTGTCTGTCTGTCAGCGTTGTTAGCAGTGAAATGAACTGCACCCATTGCCTTGAGCTGAAAGCAGTGCCATAGTAGCAAGCTAGTTTGTGTGGGTGTGTTGCTGCCTGTGTGACAAGGACAGCAACAGGAAACCTAAATCATTAATTTTAACGATATGTGTGTCTGTGCATGTGTGCGTGTCAGGTTGCAAGTTAGTGTCTGCTGTCTGCTGAAAAGATGTTTGGTAATGTGCAGCTGCTTATGACAAAACCCCACATAGGTGTGATGTCAATGAATACGAAGCAGGTGAAAGATAAGAAGGCAGGGAATTCATTGAATGGCGTGTATAAGGGAGAGGGTGTACAGCTACATTTGGCATGGTAGCATTATGGCTGTGTTGACATACTGTCAAGCAGATGGCTGACACATGTGCCACATGGTAAGCGGCACAAGCACACAAGACTTGTGGAGGTGAGCAGGGCAGGAAAAAAAACAAAGTGTCCTAAATCAAGACACCCCGAATGTCACACAACGATGTTCAGTTACCATGCACACACGCGCTATGTAAACTAAAGATCCTCCTTGCCAACTGTTATGGTGACTTTTGCTTATTTAAAGAACACTTAAGAAGGCACCACAGCCATTAATCATTTATCAAGTTTGTTTTTTCAATTCTTGCTACACACTGACTGACTTTACTCGACATATAATTACTAAGTTGTCTGGGGCTTTATGCCCCTGGCAGGGTCACTCAAAAACCCCTTATGATGAAGACAAACATTGCACTTTGTTTTCCCTTTCCCACATGTGCGTAACTGGGGCCCTCCTTTTGAGCCAGTCCTGGAGGTGGGACTCTGTGGCGAGTGTCTGGCACAGGCCACAGAGGCAATGTGGCTTCAAGAAAATTACGGTACACGATCCGGTGTCTCTGGAGGGGGAAGCAGTGAAACATTAACTCCGTGTACAGTGGAGATGGGGTGCAATTGACCTCGACTTGTGACGCTATGGAGGGGAGAATACTTGCAAGACCTCCTCAATTCCACCGACACGCCTTCCTTTGAGGAAGCAGAGTCTGGAGACTGAGGTGGGCTCTCCTATTGCTGGGGTTGAAGTCACGAGGTGATTTAAAAAGCTCCGTGTTAAGGTCTATTCAGACGTGCTGGAGAAGAGAGCCCATCAGGAATTCAAATGTAGGATTCAGTTTAGTTTAGTTTTTAGTTTAGGAGAAGCAGTGTGGTTTTTGTCCTGGCTGTGGAACAGTGGACAAGTTCTACACCTGACCCTTGACAGGGTCATCACGTGTGCTTTGGAAATCACCCAGCCAGTCTACACGTGTTTGATGGTCTCAATATTGCATCTCTGCTTTTTGCAGATAATGTGGTACTGTTGGCTAGCCACAATCTCCTGGAGTGGTTCACTGAGTCTAAAGCGCGGTTGGGATGAAAATCAGACCCTCCAAATCTGACATTATGGTCTTCACTCAGAAAAGGTTAGAGTGACCCCTCCAGGTCGAGGATTAGATCCTGCCCCAAGTGGAGGAGTTCAAGTATCTTGGGGTCATGTTCACGAGTGAGTGGAGGATGGAACGGGAGATCAACAGGAGGATCGATGCAGCGTCTGCAGTGATGCAGACTGTTTTGGTCCGTCGTGGTGAAGAAGGAGCTGAGCTAAAAGGTGACTCTCGGTTTACCAGTTGATCTACCTTCCTTTTCCAACTCTTGGTCACGAGCTGTGGGATCACAGTGTAAAGTGCCTTTAGATAACTTCTGTCTCTGTGCCGTTCTCACAGTCTAGACAAGGCGGGAAAACCTGGCTTGTTTTAGGCAGTGTGAATGGGGGTTTCCCTCTTATCAGGTTCCAGTAGCAAACATGAAGACAAGATGGTAAATATTTGAGCGTGTTCATGCGTCATGTGGCCATTCACGCATTCTGTCTATCATAGCTCTAGCAGACTGTCCGCTCCTTAAACCTCATCCAGTGACCACAAGAGGGATGCTTGCATTTAAGTATTTCTTCTACTCTACTGGGCTCCGGCACCCCCGCGACCCTTGTGAGGAGCAAGCGGTTAAGAAGATGGATGGATGGATTAATGGATGGACGGACGGACGGACGGATGGACGGACGGATGGACGGACGGACGGACGGACGGATGGACGGACGGACGGATGGATGGATGGATGGACGGACGGACATAACAGTGCCAGACGCTGCCCACTTCATAATCTGCAAAAAGGGACTACAAAGAGACAGCCCTCCTTCCTTCCTTCCAAAAGATCTCCTTTTGTCAGAGCACACGTCAGAGAATCAGCATCTGCGCTCACGCCGCTGACAGCTCAGAGAGAGGAACAAATGAGCAGAGACGCTGTACAAGGACACGAGTGGGAGTGACACAAAGGAGTCAGAGAGTCTGTGTGTGTCAGTACTCACACATAAATACAGTCTCTTGCATACTTTTGATGGGCTGTTGATTCATTGGCACCAACAACAAGTTTGTAATTGTTTCCATCGAGTGGCTAGTTCAACTCAACATGATGTTGCATTTCAGAAAGGCAGAGCGTTATCTGGATTGTTACCACTCGGGGGTATGTAGTCGAGAGCATGGCGATGAGGAAGCACATTTGTCTTTTTGGCATTCCTTTCCAATTGTCCACCAATCAGCCTTTCTCAAACTTAGTCTGGGTTCACAAGTATACAATCGATAATAGGCTGGACATGATCAGGATTTTTTAAGCTAAGTATCAGTGCTGTCATAAAATTTACACAATGCCAGGACAGGGGGTTGAAGTCTAACACTGGACACTGTATAAAAGCCACAGGCGGATAATTGTGGATTCTTTTGATGCAGTGACTAAAGAGTCATTGATGGGAGAAAGTGTGGCGGTTTAATCACACAAGCAACATTAACGTCGGTCCGCTGGTCTGGGGCTTGTATTTCTGTTGCTTTGCCTTCCTCTGCTAACAGTGTAGCGTAATCACTGTTTAAGTCTAGCTTCTGTTCTTTTATGTAGATTTAATCATGTGACACCTGTGGTATTACACGCCCAGTGATTGCGGAAAGCCAGTTTCTCACCATAGCCTGTTGCTGTTTGTGCCTTGAAAAAGCACAACTTTAACAAAACACTATTGTCAAGAGAAGGAAACAGAAAGAAAGAGAAGAACTGTGATGCTCAAGAAGCTTGACTCCAGCTACAGACTTCCTCTTCTTGAGTGATGTTTTTTAGTCATTTGCATTTTTGTTTGTGTAATGCTGGTCCTTAAATACTTTAATAATTGTAATTGATAGGGCTACCATTTAAAAATGCTTGTCGGAGCCTGCACAACCATTTATTTCCTTTTATCACCTGAAACATTCAGACGTGCAATGATAATGATCTCCAAACCTGATTTGCACGTTACCACAGACTGTAACACTCGTCAGACTAATTAAGGCAACATGCCTTATTTGTATTGTTTGGTTCTTAAATTTCAAGAAACATGATCTATTTAAACGTGCTTGGCCAGCAAGCAGCACGCCACAAATTCACTGCGACACTAACACCATATGCACACACAACACATACTGTATGGTGGCCCAAAAGCTGACCTTGCTGCCATCTGTGTGTGTGCGTAGGGGTGCGTGTGTGTGTGTGTGTGTGTGTGTGTGTGTGTGTGTGTGTGTGTGTGTGTGTGTGTGTGTGTGTTATATGAATAAAGAAATTGTGGGTGTTTGGGTCGCAGCTACACCTGCTGTGAGTTCAAAGACCTGGTTATATCTGTTTATGATGCAACCCGTGTTGCTGGCCGATATAAACGGTTTATTCAATAAAAGGTATAAATTTTGTCGAAGGTTGAGATTTTGACTACAGTCATACCGCAGTAATGCATGTTGATGATGTCATTATATGGCGAATGTTGATGACATCATCGTATCTGCGTCCCACTTTGCACACGGCTTGCGCTCAGTATAACAATGGCGTCAAGCACAAAATCCACAGAGCCGGAGGAATTTATTAAAAATAGTGTTTTGCAGGGGTGCACCGATCACAATTCTCTGGCCGATCTCAAATCACTTATAAAGTCTGACCTGCTGATCGCAATTGTTGCCAATCCCGTTTTGTTTTTTTCACAACAAGCAGCATACACTTTTAGTGTTCCAATCTTCTTTTATTGGAAAACATTGAAAATTATTTGCAAAATAATACAAATGGGTTGTTTTAAGTGCAAATGATGTAGTTCTCTCAAATAAAAATGAAAAACCTATTAGCCACTGACTTTTACAGACTTTTAAAGAGGGCGATGAGGTCGGTGGAAAAGATCGGTTTATTTTACTGGATCAGCTGATCACCGATTCCCCAAAATTAAAGAAATCAGGGCCGATAAATCGGTGCACCCATAGTGCTATGTCAATTATTTGGACATGGTTCGGATTTGAAGTCAGACAGCGACCAGAAACATGTAATTTGCCAGATTTGCCGTGCGACCCTGCTTTCTAGCAAAAGAAACATTTGTTTTATCATCTTAGAAGAAAACATGTTACCGAGTAATAGTGTCAGTGCATGTTGTCATCAAATACGGGACAGAAGGCAAACGTTTGCCCTCCTGCCAAACAGCAGACCTCAATTGTGCAAGCTTTTTAAAAGGGGAATCCATATGATAAAAAGAGCATGCAGTGGACGTGCTGTTTACAATGGCCACTTGTGCATGCCCTTGTGATCTTCAAGTGCATACTTGCTCTAAGCCAGTTACACTGTTTTCAGTTAATATATCATCAATATTTTTTGTTTGCACTATTTTGCACCAGAGAGTGCTGACTTTTAATTATGATTTGAGATTTTCACACTGAATGTTATCCAACGTAAATTTATTCTTTCATTGTTTTTTTTTAAATCAATTTATAAAGGACTATGTAAACCAGTAAGCAAATTATTTATTTAAAAAAAAAAAAAAAAAAAATCCTATACTGTGATATATATACCTTTACCGTGAAGGGATGCAGTTTATACCGTGATAAGAATTTTCAGCCATATCGCCCAGGCCTAATTGTGACCTCTAGACTCCGTCAGGAAGCCTGTTGAGATACTCTCATGCATCCATAAGAATTACTGACTACATTCAGAAGACCTGCACAATCAAATGAGATCTAGTCCAAAAGATCTTGAAAAATGGTTACATTTTGGGATGATTTTTTATTATTTTTTTAAATTTAGAATCAACTCACCCTCCTTACCCATATATAATAATTAGGGGTGGGAATTGCCTAGTACCGATCGATTTGATTCGCATCACGATTCATAGGTCACGATTCGATTCGATACCGATTAATCCCGGGATGAATTTTTTAGTCGATTGTTGCGGGGGCTTTTTTTACTCAAATTTAGAAAATACTAATCAATAAACTTGTACATGTACACTGTAAGATTTGTATGAAAATGTATTATTTATTTATCTCAAGTCATCTTTGCTTAAAGTTTGAACCCTAACCCTAAGCAAGACATTGAATATTTTTCCATCAAAATTTAAAAATCGATTCGGCCGCCTATTGAATCGATTTGAGAATTGCGCGCTGTAATATCGTGATATATTGCCGAATTGATTTTTTTTAACACCCCTGATAATAATATATCATAATAGAATATATAATATAATAACAATATGATAATAAAGCACACTGAAGTAGTGATGTCACAAGACCAAAATTTGGGCTTCTGTACTTGCATAATTGAGCTTCTGTACTTGCATAAAACACCTCGGAGCACACTACTGATGTTTTGAAACATTTGGTTATGCTTGAAAGTTTACATACCTTTGCGGCATGTAAACTTAAAGTGGGTTCAAGGAAATATTTGTGGCTGTGTCTTCCGGGAGGATTATCTTCATGATTGTTTCTCGATCCTGTCAATCAATATGCATAACGACATCATGCGTGCTCGTTCCTAGCCGCGCATGCGCACTTCGAGTGTTTGTAGCATGTAGCTAGCTTCGTGTAGTGAGCTTCGGATCCGGCCATTCATCGTTCTAGAGCTCCACCGAGCTAACCGCATACTTCGAAAATCGCTGAGAGCCGCAAGAGGACATCCGTATGAAGTGAGGCTGGCTGCAGAGTAGGGGTGTTAAAAAAAAATCGATTCGCCGATATATCGCGATACTACATCGCGCGATTCTCGAATCGATTCAATAAAAAAAAATCACTTTTTTTTTTTTTTTTTTTTTTTTTAAGAGCTCAGAATTGTTCATTCGGTAGTCTTACCGATTCAACGTCTTATCATCATTGCCTTTTTTTTTGTGTGTGTGTGTGAATCGATTTTTAAACTTCCATTTTTAATGGAAAAATATTCAACAAAACGTCTGACTTCGGGTTAGGATTCACACCTTGAGCATGGAAGAATGTTATATGAACGGAACATTAAGCCTTAATATTTTATTTTAATGCTTTTCAAACATGAAACAGATTACAACCTCTATAAGACTGAAATTTCAGATAAATAAATAATACATTTTCATATAAATCTTACACTCTACAAGCTTACTGATTAGTATTTTCTAAATTTGAATGAAAAAAAAATCGCAACAATCGATTTATAAATTCGTATCGGGATTAATCGGTATCGAATCGAATCGTGACCTGTGAATCGTGATACGAATCGAATCGTCAGGTACTAGGCAATTCACACCCCTACTGCAGAGACTGATTAAGATGAGCTCGGACGTTAGTTACATTTGAGAGGCGTTTTCCCGCAGGAGAGCTGGTAGGATGGTCTTCCGCATGCGCAGTTTTTTAAAATTGACAAACAGATGTTTGGCTTCCACTTTTCGAGAACATCATTGAATCCACCTTTATGAACACAACTGTAATGTAGAAAAGCTAAAAAGCACTTAATGACACAAATATGCACATGCACCTCTTTACACGTCAAATTCAACTTGTGAAAATATCAAAACAATTGCCACGGTATTTTGGATTTTATGGGCATTTAAGCCATTTTCTCACCATACAGCCCGTTCACAAGTAACGTTCAAGCACAAATTATCCACTACTGTACAAAAGTATTAAGGCACTAAAGGATTTTTTGTTTATTATTAGGGTTTATAAAATCTCATTGACTACTTTTGGGGAGCTCATGCGTCCCATATACGCTCACCAACTGTCCAATGGCTGTAAATATGTCCCTACTACATTACAATGACGGCCGAACGTTGACATTGTCATATTAATTGGTGAAGAAAAAAAAAGGGGAAAAGAAAAGATCAGCACCAATGGACTTTTTGGACTTTTTTTCTTCACCTGTGAGGAGCATTTCCTCATGCTCACGGCATTGAAGTTAGAAATTATGGTAGGCTATCGCATTATTCATGTCCCCTAAAATTTGAGATACGGTATTGGTACCATACCGGTACTTGGTGCAACACTACACTGAAGTGAAAGTCATCCACCTAAACTTGAGCGCAAAGCGTTAATTTATGCAGCTCAGGGTAAAAGGGGGGTTTATTTCAAAGTCTTCATTAATTTTAGTGGTTGCAAAAAAACATACTGTGTAGATCATCCTATGAGGGAGTCTCCTGTCAAAGATTTCGAAGTATCAATTCTCATCTTGAAAGCGCAATCGCTTGTTTACGTCCACAGCGGTTTTCCCAAGATAAAAAGCACACCTGCATCGTGAAAGGCTAGCCAAACTGGACATGTCAAAGACACACCAGCGCCGGTTGCTCTGCTGAGTTTCCTTTCCCGCCTTCTGCCGCCATGTATAATTCATATCCCTACAGGCAATATCAGGCAGGGTTCAGATTGATTGAAGCCTTGCTACACGAGTGCGGCCTCATTAATTTGCAGCGGATGTGCCGTCGCGAGCGCCCAAGCTCAACTTTTGCACTGCAGCATGACATCATCGGCCGAACACTGCAGTGGTCAGTTGCACGCAATCAAGCCAGTGATCAGATATTTACAGAATTAACATTTATTTCATAGAGCTTCTCAAGCTGCGTGTGTGTGCGATAGGCCTTGAAATGAAAGTATCTGTTGCTTTGCCTGGATGAGATGTTAATGTCTTAGCGCCCTGAGCAACACACCGCCATCCAACATTAATTTTAATGCAAAGCTGTCTTTTCGGTCTCGGATAGTGCCTGAAGCAGCTAATAAAGATTATGGGAGAACACAAATATTGATTCAAAATAAGTAACAGTTCCTCCTGACTCACAGTGTACCAATTACGGCTCTAACACTTAAGTAAGGGTTCCAAAAAATATTATTTCCTATCAATATATAAGCTAGTGACAGACCGAAATGCTTCCCCCCAAGGGGCCTTTACAATTATTGAAGCCAATATTCATTTGCAGACAAAAAAAAAGGGGGAGGCGGGGGACCAGTGTCAAACTAACACTTTACTTTGGTTTAATTGCCGTTTAAAGGTTAGGGGAAGTCAACCCAAAAAAATTGCTTTACAATAATATATCCCATGCAATGCCACTTGTCTCAACATGGTACTCTATTCTGATACTGCGGTTGTGGAATATAAGTTAAGCAGCAAAATCCACCCTAGTGCTGTCACTAACGACTTTTTTTTTTTTTTAAATCGAGTCGGCTATCAATTATTCCATCGATCAATTGACTAATACTCCCCCCCCAAAAAAAATAAAAAATAAATAAAAATAAAAAATCCCCCCCAAGTTTTTATTTTTTTCACCCCAATTTTTTTTCAATTTTTTTTTTTTTTTCAATTTTTTTTTTAAGTCCACTAAGGTTGAACCTGAGTTGAATTTAGTGGATATGAATACTCATTGTTCAAGTTTATTGTTCATATTTTTTTCCTCAGAATGGAGTGATTCCATATTTATTTCCCTGCACTTACACTTGCTCTATAAAAGTAAAATTTACTGACTGGCACAATGTTTTTTCTTCATTTCTTTTAGTGTTTCTGAAAGCCAAGATATTGCACTTTGGAATGACCTTACGACTGTTTCATGCTTTTTATCTGAGTTTGATCTACAGAGTAAAACGTCTGAGTGAGTGCTCGTCCAAGACTGCTGATTCCATACATTTTGCTAGGGGTTGTAGCTCCGACCAATGCATTTTTGTGTCGACTACTTTTTCTGGTCGACCCAACCAACTTGGTCGAATTTTGTTTCCAGCCCTAATAATATTGTAAATATACAAGAACATTTAACATATAGAACTAACTAATTTTTGGCCCTATTGAGGTTACCAAAAAGGCGAATAACGTCATTAGAATAATAAACACTAGGGGTGTGAATTGCCTAGTACCTGACGATTCGATTCGTATCACGATTCACAGGTCACGATTCGATTCGATACCGATTAATCCCGATACGAATGGTCACGATTCGATACCGATTAATCCCGATACGAATTTATAAGTCGATTGTTGCGATTTTTTTCATTCATATTTAGAAAATACTAATCAGTAAGCTTGTAGAGTGTAAGATTTATATGAAAATGTATTATTTATTTATCTGAAATTTCAGTCTTATAGAGGTTGTAATCTGTTTCATGTTTGAACAGCATTAAAATAAAAATATTAAGGCTTAATGTGCCGTTCATATAACATTCTTCCATGCTCAAGGTGTGAATCCTAAAAAAAAAAAAAAAAAAAAAAAAATCGATTCTGCCGATTATTGAATCGATTCGAGAATCGCGCGATGTAGTATCGCGATATATCGCCGAATCGATTTTTTTTAACACCCCTAATAAACACATAGATTTTTATCACATGGTGCTTAGGCCTTAATTACTCAGCCTTGACCTACAGTTTGTTAGTCACAGTGAAACGAAGCAACAAAAACAGCTCTGGCCAGTGTATGTGTAAATATGATATTTTCATGTCGAGCATTCTATAATGGATGCTACGTTATAGTATGCTATGGTATTGCCCTACATATTTGTCTCCCTGAAGCTCCGTTTTTCACACTGCATAGACTTTGGGAGTAGCTCCATTTATTGGCTTTAAATGCATAGACAAAAAGGGCCAAAAGCGAAAAAAAGATTAAGTCTTTTTTTAGCTCAAGTGTGACGATGAGAAATAGTGGGCCTGGCGGAGTTAAACGTAATAAGCACTCCTTGCAGAATGTGGAATGAATGCTCTCCTCATGGTCGTGTAGCACAGCGTGTCCAAGATGCTGCGAGTCGCCCCCCCACCCCCACTTAGCGGCGACACCACGGGATGTCTCCGACTCACTTTCACTCGGCACCGATGCAACTAAAGACAACACAGCGTGATGGTGTGTAATCGCTGTGTCACTACAATGTGTCAAAGCCTGTGTGTTTCTGTGTGTGCATGACCTCCTAGTTTGTAGCAGTGTGTGTGCATGGGGTGTGTATGTGGGCTAATCTTAGCTTTTGCGTTGGCTTCAGCCAACGATGAGGATTAAGATACATAAGCACACTAGCAGCAAGGCATTACACGACAGCCTGAGATATGCATAAAAGTTGTGAGAAAGTCACAAGACCAGAGTTAATTAATTAGGAGTTAAATCTTACTCACGGTACTGTGGTTTACGCTACACTGGATAAGACGGTATGAATGTGACAGTTGATGTGCAAATGTCAAATGACAATGCAGAAAGCAAAACAAAAGGCTGATAATCTTCTGTTCCACGTGAGCGACGTTGTAGGAGACAAAGCAAAGACACACGACAGATGGCAGCTTCGCTCTCACAAAGCGGACCTTTTTTTAAGGCGTTCCAATAAAGTAATTGTGAGGAAACAACAAGGATTACACCCTTTGTTTCTTTTTATGATTTCTAAGTCAATCAATATTATATATTAACGCTAAAAACGATTAACTGTGTCTTTTATATTTGAGGTGTGAAATGTAATTTCAGTCAATACTGTAGATAAAGATAAAAATACAAATAAAAAATTGTTCCATCGGGTCTTTTATTTAGGATAAGTGATTATTGTAAGTTTACAATAAATGAGTCAATGAAATATTTTTAATGGGATGGTGGAATCTTTGTCTATGAACTCCTGTTTCAATACCATCATCATTTTTATCATATTACTAGCGAACTAGTTAAGTGAATGAAGAGCCCTACATCTAATCTATAATTACTTGTTTTACAAATCTATATGGTACCTACTAGGGGTGTTAAAAAAAATCGATTCGGCGATATATCGCGATACTACATCGCGCGATTCTCGAATCGATTCAATTAAAAAAAAAATCGATTTTTTTTTTTTTTTTTTTTTTTTTTTTTTTTTTTTTTTTTTTTTTTTTAAGAGAGCTCAGAATTGTTCATTTGGTAGTCTTACCGATTCAACGTCTTATCATCATTGCCTTTTTTTTTTTTTTATGTGTGTGTGAATCGATTTTTAAACTTCCATTTTTAATGGAAAAATATTCAACAAAACATCTTACTTTGGGTTAGGGTTCACACCTTAAGCATGGAAGAATGTTATATGAACGGAACATTAAGCCTTAATATTTTATTTTAATGCTGTTCAAACCTGAAACAGATTACAACCTCTATAAGACTGAAATTTCAGATAAATAAATAATACATTTTCATATAAATCTTACACTCTACAAGCTTACTGATTAGTATTTTCTAAATTTGAATGAAAAAAAATCGCAACAATCGACTTATAAATTCGTATCGGGATTAATCGGTATCGAATCGAATCGTGACCTGTGAATCGTGATACGAATCGAATCGTCAGGTATAGGCAATTCACACCCCTAGTACCTACATATAAAGAAAGTCTCAGCTTTGTAACAATTGACATTTTACAGTGAAATCTTGGCAAGCTAAAAGCTAACTGCCTACATAGCTACCCATTTATGACTTGCATGCATCAGACTCAAGTTCTGCGGACTGTCAACCATTTTGTTTAAAGCATAACGTTCTTTTTCGACTCACCATTAGCACTAAATGAAGTAATGGTGATAGGCAGTCGTCTTGACTGAGTTGAAGTCTTTTGCTGCTTCCGAATGGCTCAGGTGGTTACTACCATGTTCGCAGATCATGAAGGATTTTGTGAACAATCGCAATATATTCAAACATTGAAATTATGGTTTGCAATGATTTGTCGTTTGATTTTGAGAAGCACTGTGTGCCATGTCAAAGCCAAATAAATGTGATACAAAAACGCAAGCATCTTAATATCACAACATCTTGGAATATTTACTGTATGTTCTTGCCATACTTGTTTTTTTTCCATCTGTGTGGTGTCCATGACAAAGCCAAACATAACGGAGACAAATGGAAAACTAATCATGCATTAAATAACGCCATTGTGCTGTCAGGTCAGTAGATGACAGTAACAGACATGACTGTGAGCCTCTCCGACCTCTCACCGAGGTATGGATTACATCTAAAGTCACTCTTGGGCAAGCGTTGGCGTCAAGAGTGTCATCTCATCATTACCGCCTTGAACTTGGACCTCACACTGGCTGATTGGGTTCTAGGGCAGACATGCGGTTCTCAGATGGACATCGGCGGGATAATAGCCAGGTAAAAAGGTCAGAGCTCTCATTTGGCTGCAAGGTTCACAAGTTGACTTTTCAATGCGTTTTGCTGTAATAAGGCATCTACAAGCGCAATCACATGTTTCGATCTTGGATCTTTGCTAGTACAGGATCTTATTGTGGAGTAAAAGGAGCCTTCGGTCAGAGTCACTTGCTGAGCATGGAGTTATTGTCAGGCTGCAATGGCAGACAATTGACTGTGGGGCATAGATTTGGTGTACTCTGCGTGCAGAGCCGATTGGCTTCCGGGACACCTTCACTGACATGTGGATCAATGCCAACTTGCACAGGAAATCCCATATACACTAGTGGAAGCAGAGAAATTGACTCCTCCACTAAGGCTCCTGTAAGGTTATTTTGTGCAGTGGTATTTGTCAGGCAAGGATCAGGAGCTCATTCTGTGCTGCAAGAGGTCTTTATTAGCTGCACCAAGTAGAAGGTGAGGTTTCCATGGCCATATGTGCATGCCGAATGGTTTTTGCTCACATTTGCTCACAAACTGTTTTCTTCATAGTTATTCTGCAGTTGTTAGTCCCAGCATTACTACCAGCTGAAGGACTGGAACACTGTTGAATACGACTTACAAGTTGAGCATTTTTCTTGTTGGGCCATCTTCCGCATTCTTCTGCTTCTGCTCTTGTGTTAATTACATTTGCCACCAAACTAGGTGGATTGACTCACGAAAATCATGAATCAACGAATCAGTTGTTTATTGCGTCGCGTTTTGAGCAGAACAATGCTGCCCTGAGGAGCTATTCAGTAGTAGAAGGCTGTGTTTCCAGAACTCGACTTCCCATAGCTGACATGTGTTGTCTTTCTTGAGACAGCAAACTAGTTCGGATGAAATCAACAGCATGTCTGCTGGTTGCAGCCAACCAGTTCACCCCCTCGTGCCTCATTCGCTTCAAGACGCCACAACAACAATCGGTTGCACACAATAAACGGAATCCATGATAAATTACGTGATTAATTAATCACTACTATAGATAGCCAAAGCATTCTGACCAAAGTTTGCATGACAAATCTTTTATATGAAAAAACTCCATCAACAATATGTAAGAAATATGTTTGTTGTTATTGTGAACTGCTGAAGGCATACACAAGTGATGTTTACCCTCTACACCAATTTCACCTATGTTCAAAAATATAACCGCTCATTTCCGTCCATTCCCTCCTGAGTGCCACGGTGTGTTTACTCTGTTTGGACCGCAGGCCATTGAAGTAGCTCTTGTTGCTTGATGTACAGAGAATGGCACTAAAAGTTTTGAAGTGCTGTTAAAAAAAAAAAGACTGTCCAATCTGACTGTGACTCTTAAGGACAAACTAGATACCAATGGTTAATATTGATTAATAATACATTCATATAAAGAACACCTTGAATCAAAATGCTGTAAAGATGTGTAAAAACAAGTGCAAGCCAAGAAACAACACCGATATATAAACACATGCTTGTAACAGGCTTTTATACAACCTATAAAACAGACACAACAGCAAACAATTGAGTCTTTAGTTTTTGTTTTAAAAACCCTGTCAAGCAGTTGCACCTGTTGACAATTTCACAGTCGGTGTGATTGGAAGAAAAATGCTTGTTCACCAAACGTCTTCTTTCTGATATTTTAGCACTGCAGCAGTTGGACTGCTTGCTCCCCTCCGAGCGCAGAGGCTGTTGTGTTTATGTGCACACAATTCTTGTGCTAATATGAATACACAGCCGCCAATGGCTTGATTGTGGTAAAGCAGCAATAAAAGCCAATCCGATATGGTCCTCCTCAGAAGTAGAGCATTCAGTGAAATGGAAAGGCCAAGCAAATGGCCCTCATGAGTCAGCAGAGTTGCGCACAGCTGCAACATCCCCGATAGCTAGTTTTTGTTTGACTTCACATGACAATGTCACAAATACTGTATATTCAGGACAGGCGCTGCTCAGCGCGGCAAAAATGCAAAGTTATCTGATGACAACCTTGCCATACATTTTTGTCAAGAGCATTAAAAACTTTACAATGAAATATAACTTAGTAGGGATGGGCAAATGAATAGATCATTAAAAGAATTGATTGATTGTGTGGGATTTACTGTTGATTAAATTCATCTTGAACCAACTGAGATGATATAGATTCATCTTGACTAGTTGGCGCACAAGCATGAGTTGAGCTGAAGCTAAAGTTGACCTTCATCCGTGCTGCTAGCACATTTTTTTCCCTGCAGTCAATCAAGGACAAGAATGTTTGTCAGATGCCCATACATAGTTATTGGACAACCTTTGTATGAGTGGTTTAATGTTTTGAAATGTTTGACTGACTTTCCTGTAATGTCTCTGCATCCAAACTAAGACGTGTCCACATTTAGTAATGACTTGCAATGATGAACACATGCAAAGACGAACACATACCTAGATATTTAGATAGGTTCCTCCCAGCTTATTACGATAGTTAGCACTTAGCAGGGTAAAGCGAAATTGTTTCATAAGCAATCAATTAAGTATAAACACGTGAAGTTCAGAATTTCAGGTTTTGGTTCAGCAGAACAGTTCATTTATTGTCAATTATCTGCTGAAAAACCTGACCATTACCAAAGGTTTTCAATACTTTGGTTAGTTAAACAAAATAAGAACAATATTATTCATCCTTCCATGTTCTTAACCGCTTACTCCTCACAAGGGTCACAGGGGGTGCTGGAGCCTATCCCAGCTGGCTTCGGGCAGTAGGCGGGCTTCACCCTGAACTGGTTGCCAGCCAATTGCAGGGCACACAGAGACAAACAACCATCCACTCTCACAATCACACATAGGGACAATTCAGAGTGTTCAATTAACCTGCCATGCATGTCATTGGAATGTGGGAGGTGTACCGACCCACATAGGTAGAGGAAAAACCCAGGAAGGCCAAAGCCTGGACTCGATCTTGCGTCCTCAGTACTGGGAGGCAGACTGTACTAACCAGTCAGCCACCATGTCGCCAACAATATTATTATATAATATAATTATTTGCTTGTCTTTAAAACAAAGGGAATGTAGGTGTGCTCAGATGTGATAGTATTTATTTGAAAGACAGTTGTGGCAGTCAATGGAAATACTTGTTGTCAGCCAATCACAGGGCACACATAGACGAACAACCATCCACACTCACGTCAGCGCCCAATTAACTTGTTTAAAAGAAAAGTGTATTCGTGTAGCACAGGATTTCCCCCAGAAAACTTGCTAAGCCCAATGGTTGAGGACGATTGGACAAAATTCTGCTCTTTGTCGGGGGGTAGGGGTGGGTGTTTGAGGACGACGAATTACATGTTTGTCGAAGTGGGGTGTGGGGGTGGCAAAAAAATAAAAATAATCAGTGATTACTATTTGTCGTTCATTGATCGGGGAAGTCCCAAGTTCAAAATTGTTATGTGTTTGTGTGTGGCGGTGGGAGCTTAGCCTGGTGGGGAGGCAAGGAAAAGCCTGCTGGGCCGCCGGGCAAATAAAATGCTAGAGGAAAGCCTGTTGTAGTGCAATACCTTATTTTGTCAGACTATATGTCACTCTGGATTATGTTGCACCGGTCAAAAATAATTAATGCATCATGAGGAACTGTAGAACCAAAAACTGTCAATTGGCCAATGCTTCTGGTGGAAAGAAGGTGGTGGTTGATAGAATAATTGTTGAATTAAGAAGAATTAACTAACAAGTGTGATTTGCAGAAGATGATTTGATTGATTTAACTATATTGTTTTTATCATACATTTGCTAAGTTTTCATAATCATTCATACTAAATACAGTGTTTGCATCTGGGGGAAAGGGTTTTGCCAGGCTGGCAAAACTGCTCTCAGAGATCTTTCGCCTGGAGACCAAAATAACGCATTCGCTGGCAAGCGAAAGTGCCTTTGCATGGAACGTGATGTTTATTGAGTTTCTGCAAAGTCATGCTCGAACGTCAAAGAAGAACCTGGATGGAGAAGATAAGCGGTATCGCACTCGGTTCCCCTCCTCTTAGTATTTTGAGTGTCAGGCAATCTGAATACAAAGAGAGGGTTCAGAGGGACTGTTTTAGAAGCATAGGTTTGAATTGTATGGCACAGTTCTCCTCTGCTCTCCTCGCTAGCGTGTTAGAAGGTTATTATGGTGTTAGCACAAAGATCCAGTTTGAATTCAATATCTGGCGCACCACAAAAATAAATTGCAGAACCAGCCAATATGACCATTAAGAAGGAAACAAAAGTGTGACTTATAGTCCGTAAAATACAGTATAGTATTATTAATGTAGTGTTCCGCTACAATTGCTTCAAGCAACGAAACTGACATCAGTATCTGAGTTACTGTACTGTATGTTCAATAATATAATCACAATAAATGCCAGTAATGGTGGTTTGTGACAATGATCTGCATTTCATGTGATGGCTGTGTGAACATTTGAGAGCGGTTCACCGAGAATTACATGGAACAACTTTGAAGTGCACAAGGATGTTCACTGCTAATCCACAGACTAGCTGCAGGCCCACATTTGTATGTAATTTATTGTCTTTATTGTAGCATTTTTATACCCTCAAGGTATCTCACATTTGCAGAAGCCTTCAAACAGATAACTGCAAAAAAAATAAAGATTGACTATAGGTTGAAAGGGAACATAAAGGGGAAAATACAACACAGTAGGGGTCTAATTAAGAAGCATTAGAGAAAGTGTTTTAATGTCTTTTTATTCATGCATAGAGCAATAGAGAGAAAAAAAAAAGTGTTTTTATTTGCTTTTCTCTTTCTCTCAGTTGCACATCACATTAGTGTCGGCCAGTAATGTGACATCTGTTAGCGCTGCTGCATTTCCAGAGGGACATCTCCACGCACAGCTCTTTCTCACTTCTTAGAATAACTAGATCCACTCTCTCCAATTTAACGTGTCTGCCTGCCTGCCTCAACGTCAGGCCTGGAGTCCAAAGTCAATCTGTAGATTCTCCCTCAGTTCCTTGCTCTCAATCACCTCTCAATGAGGTCTACTGGAAGAGATGCAAGGTTATTAGAAGAATATTTTGACATTTTAATATTGTTTTCCCACAAGGCATGTAAAATATACACCTGCGAGTGCTGTTGTATGCTCTGTTTTTGTGTTGCTACACTTTGTTAAAGAAGTTGTTTGAAGTTTTACAATTATGGTAAAATCTATGCCAATTTGTTAACTAGTCTATTAGCATTATAATTTAGTTTTAAATTGTGAATTGATGCGGTTTGGTTGAACATTTTGCTATTTAAATATTAGACTTTAAACCAATCTGATCAGCTATCTCCGATCTGCCAATATTTAGCATTTTATACACATTGTACATATTTCTTAATTTGCCTGTTCAATTAATAACGTGATTGACTAAATAAGATCTTATAGTTGTAGGCTTTCCTACACTTTTGTCTGTAGAAGGCCGGCACAAATGAGTTTTGGCCACCACTAAAAGATTTTAGAGCTACTTGCCAATATGTAAACATTATCTTTCTTTTGCTGTGCAGAGATGCGGCTCTGCTCCTTGTATGTGTCTGCTAATCGATACCCGTGTTGCTTTCCGGTACAATACTGCATATACAGCACCTCAAATGATTGAAGTATCAAAAGTATCATTAACTCTTTGACCACAAAAACGTTTAATGACGTATGCTAAAATCCTAATGAATGCCGCCATAAATGTTAACTGCCGTTTACTAAGTTTTTCTTTTCTTTTTTTCTCAATGGGCAGTGCAACGTCTAAGTGGAGCGCTGCCTGGTCAATGGGTTGTGGAATCCCAAAACACCCACTAACTATGGCCAGCAGATGGCAGCATTGTATTTCTTTTCAATGGGCTGACGGTGTATCAAAATTACAATGAAACATGACGAATCTGATGAAATTAAAGTTTTCAACGATGGTGTGGATGATCAAAGTCTTTGTCACTTTAAATCTAATTCACAGAGTGTCACTAAACAAAAAATATTTGTGTCAAAATCGCTGTTGTACAAAAAGCTCGTTTCTCTAATTTTTTTTCTATTTTTGCTTATGTCACTCAAATGACCTATTTTCAAATGGTGGTTAGGTTACTAAAGAATGGAATAAGGTAGAAACATACTTTTTTTTTTAATGGTTTTATAGTCGTAGCGTAGCGCACGATAATTTGTTTCCCTTGAAAGATGAGTGAAAATGCTTGAAATCAGCTGGCACTGTCGGGGTTGTTTTTTGGATAACGTTTGGCAGTCAAAGAATTAATCGATCTTGGAGGTATCAGTAGTATTGACAGAGCGAACGGTATCTATCCTCCACGGCACTCCAGCAGATGTATTGGCCGTCTCATCACAGCACACTTTAGTTTTTGTTGTATTTGTGTGTCTTTTTGCTTGGAAACACCACTCCATGTTGGCTCAAGCCAATATACAGTCGTCAACGTCTTCTGAGTTTTGGATTATGCTCCAAAAAGACGATTACAGGAAACAAAACTTATTTTGAGATGAGGAGTACTTTAAAAAATGTGTCTTAATAGGTTAGTGTGTCTTAAGTTTTAATGTGTTAAAAATATGTGGTGGGTCATTACTATTCTAAAAATATTTTCTGTACGGTTTCCCTATATCATAGAATTTCATATATCATGGGTGGGTCTTAAATGGATCCCTCGCAATAATGGGAGGTTTCCTATAAAGACAGTTATGCATATATAATATTTAACCAGCCGCCTGTGTGTCCACAGTATTGAAGCGATTGACCGTCCACTCCCACTCGTTCTCATTACGTCGTTGTATGTCAACTTGTCCTCTTTTTATGGGCAGTGTCGAGAATTAAAAGTGCGGGACGTCTCCTCGGCCAGTGATTACTGATGAGTGAAATGATCCTCGTGGCACAATGAATCACAGACACGCACACACATCCCTGGCGCTTGCAGCGGAAGTTTGGGAGCAGAGTTACATAAGAAGGCTCACCATTGAAGTCTGTGTGAAATGCGAGGAGACAACGAGGAAACTTCTAGCCCCCAGTCTGACTCATGTGAACCTGAACGCTTCCCAGTGCGTGTGCGTGATTGTGAGAGAAAGACGGTGTGCACACATCTGCAATAAGGACAGGCAATGCGACGCATGCAAGGTGAAGCCCGAGCGTGCGTTCCAGGCCCCGGCTCAGTGTGATCATTAACTTTTATAGACTGCAATGTGAGACACGAGGATATGACTGAGATGATGTGCTGACTATCACTACACATTTTCATTACACACACTCACTGAAATAATCCTGAAATAATGGCCTCCACTCTAAAAGACCCTCTACTCTAAAGATGTCAAAGTTTTTCCTTTTGAAAAAAATTGCAGGTTGGCTGTTACAAGTTGCCTGTAATTAGCTTCACAATAGCACCTTTTACACTGCCTGTAAAAGCTGAAAAATTTCCACTGTTTGGGATACTAGGAGAGTTATAACAACAGTACAATGTATGAGGAGTTTGAGAGAGTTCCACAACGTGGTTAAACTTCTGACACTCATTTTCGTCCCCGCTGTGTTGAAGGTAATCGGCCAAGCATTTTATATGCCACACCGGGTCCTGACGCTAACGTCATTTAATAATCTTAACTACAGAGTGCTGTGTTGCTATGTCAAAGCTGGGTTCTACTTATGTGGGCAATCCGGATGTTATCATTTTGTGGGATCTCCTTACTAGGGATTTAATGATATACAAACATCATATATAATATGAACCTCACGGTAATTATCTTGATAATGTGGGGAGGCTGGCAATACTACAATAAAAGGGGGGGGATTGTGTTTCAATGCCTTCCACCCTAATTGATGCCTGGTGGCTGGTACTCAATTGTTTTAAAGGTTAAAAAATTTTTTAAAACCCTCCCTCAGCTACTACATGAGGAAATAGGGTGCTTTCTAACTCATTGCCATTTGTCCTAATCTCCAACATGATTAATTGGTCATTTTTGAAAATACAAACTGGTGCTAAATCCAGACCACTTATCGCACGCTTTCATCATGTTACCGGCTGCAATGATAATTGGACTTTCAATGGATGTCATTCATTTCTCTCTAACGTATGCAGTGCCGTGATAGAACGTGTAGCACAGAAACAAAGGCATTCATTTCAATTTCTTTGGCCTTTTTTGGGGCTTCATGATGGTTTGTGGTCATATTAGTGCGTCTGAGTGATGAAATGATTATGATCCGTTGTTCTCTTAATACTCCAATGTCGCTCATTTGCAGCCTAAACATGCACTTTTTCCACTAGAGCAGGACGTCCCTCCACCAAGCAAATAAGATGACCAGTTTTATGTTATTTTTTTTCCCCTTCTTCTTCTGAATCATGTTGATTTGAACTGCAATGACAGCTTTGCAGCCCTCTCGGGCGCTTTATTATTGGCATCATTTTTAATGATTTCCCTCTTCTTGGGCCATGATGCAGCGATGGACTGGAAACGGTAGAGGCTTAGAGCCAACAAATTAGAGTGAGTGAAGAATGTTGAACTGGTAATCAGCCCTCTTTTCCCCCCCCATATTAGACCATTTCATTAATTAGAAAAAAAATCTTGTGCTGCATCTGCACAAACAATTGTGTATTTCACAGCATGATATATGCTGGAGTAAAAAAGGTATTTATCTAGGTTGTGATATTTTGCAATACAAAATGGACGCTTGTTGAAACAGCAATTATTTTAGGCCTCATGGATACATTGCTAAAAGGTATTATACTAACCGCCAAGTGATTCTTGCAAAACTGAGGATTAGGGATCCACTGAAATGAAACTTCTTGGCCGAAACCGAAAATGAAGAAACCAAAGCTGGAAAACAAAACACCAGAAGAATTAGAACACCTCCTCAGCTGGAGCATTTTCTGCACATCCCCAAACCACATGGCCAAATTTGTTAAGTACGAGCTCTATGGTTCCTTCAGAGCAGTGCTTCACATATGGATCATCTGAAAATATTGTAAGCAGAATACAAAAATGAACACTAAATCAAAATTGGGCACTGAGACCTACTGTGTAAATCCAGCCTTGGCTAATACCAGCTGCATAATGTCCTGTAAATACAGTGCATGTTCTATCCATCCATTATCCATACAACCTTGGACAGACGCCAGCCTCCTTCAACCCTGAGCAGCCAATATACGATCCATCCTTCACAATTTTCAAATTGTAATCTCAGCACATTATTACAGTGCTCAGATTGTTTAGCACCCTCTATGGAATACAGTACATGGATACTCGCATGCTCGCAGGCCCTCAGCGCCGCCTCTAATTGCCGGATCACAGTGGGGCTGCAGGCTGTACGCCCATAAAGGCGGCGTCTCCACTTGTCTTTCAATGCTTTCTTAATGGACAAACTTTGATCCAGCAATAGCCCCACAGTTTATGAATGATTTAGCAGTGGGATGGTGGCGTCTTGCTAATGGGCCTGCCACGCCATTAACATAGTAGAAGTGGATCACATTGACATCACACACACAATGGAAGACACTGACATGAGTCAGACGCTGAGTCACTGGGGACCTCATCAAATTTGAAATGATCTGTTATTACTGCAATTTCAACAGTATGTTCTATTCAAATGAGCATATATTGTATGAACTAACATAGAGACACTGGGCCATTCCACCGGCAGGTAATTAACTCATTCACTCGCAGCCATTTTCACAGAAGCAATCCCCTTCACTCCCGGCTGTTTTCCTGGATTTTGACTGATTTTGCAAGCCCACAGAATATTGTGTTGTATTGCTAAAAGAAAGATTAAAGTCTCATCTTTCATCAGGAAAAAATATATATATTTCTGTTTCCGTTTTGCAGCAATTAGCATTAGAATATAGCTAAGTTTTATCATTATTCACAAATCTATTTAGAATTCTGAGTTATTGAGCTTTTTTTTCAACATGGCCCTGCTTGAGCTCCTTTGCTCTGCTGCCACCTGCTGGCCGTTTGTGTAGTAACTACCATTTCCTCAACCGTTCTTTGCAGTTGAGAGGCTGCAAAACCTTCTGTATGCTGTAGCATAAAAAAAACACACTAAAAAAACGTGTAAAGATGTCTTTGGGACACTTAAAACATTTAAAATAGAACGTATTTATACGTTTTTGGGAGCAAATGAGTTAAAAAGGAATCAGTTGTTTGATTGGCCCGTTGGTTCATCCAACATATTACAATATTACGTACATACATTTTCTGTGTGACTAGTCCACATTAAAGCTGCTGAATGCAATTTTGTTGGCGTGGCCCCACAAAATTTTTGGGTCATTTTACACTTAATCTCGTACATTCTAATGAATTTTCAGAGTAAAAATGTTGGCAACACATTACTCAGTGGCACTATATTTTTTGCACTTACTTTGTATTAAAATTAGTGCTGTCAAACGATTAAAACTTTTAATTTGATTAGTCACACTTTTTAATTTTGATTAATCAGCTAAATTACTTGCGGATTTGCGTAATATAAAATAAATACAAAATACCGTAATATTTTGACATTAACGCATTTTATTATTTTAGTCATTTGCGAACATTGATTAAATGCATGTACGCAATTGCATGCACGTGCGTATTGCTCAAAACTTAACAGCATCATATCAGTTGGGTGCAATTCAGCAATTATATTGCAAAGAACGTGCTGAATGCTGACGTAAATTTAGTAAGAGCATCATATCAACTGGGTGCAATTCAGCAATTATTAATTAATTAAATGCAAAATACTTTTGTTTTATCTAAAGTACCATCTGGGTGTTTTTTTTTTAAAGCGAAATTTACCACCGAGCACACCAACTGGAGTCACCCCGCTCATTTTGGAACAACAGGCGTAGGAAATGCCGTGCATTGACCTAATCACTGACCTGCGCAGCCTTCAATGTAAACATCCGCAGTTACGTTCAAGGCTCAAGTGCGGTCCAAAAAAATAGTGCGATTAATCTGCGTTAATACGTGATTAATGCAACAATTTTCTGTGATTAATTAATCTATTAACGCTTTAACTTTGACAGCCCTAATTAAAATAATAATAATAATAATAATAATAATGATAATAATTAGGGGTGTTAAAAAAATCGATTCGGCGATATATCGCGATACTACATCGCGCGATTCTCGAATCGATTCAATAAAAAAAAATCGATTTTTTTTTTTTTTTTTTTTTTAAGAGCTCAGAATTGTTCATTCGGTAGTCTTACCGATTCAACGTCTTATCATCATTGCCTTTTTGTTTTTTTTGTTTTTTTTGTGTGTGTGAATCGATTTTTAAACTTCCATTTTTAATGGAAAAATATTCAACAAAACGTCTGACTTCGGGTTAGGATTCACACCTTGAGCATGGAAGAATGTTATATGAACGGAACATTAAGCCTTAATATTTTATTTTAATGCTGTTCAAACATGAAACAGATTACAACCTCTATAAGACTGAAATTTCAGATAAATAAATAATACATTTTCATATAAATCTTACACTCTACAAGCTTACTGATTAGTATTTTCTAAATTTGAATGAAAAAAAATCGCAACAATCGAGTTATAAATTCGTATCGGGATTAATCGGTATCGAATCGAATCGTGACCTGTGAATCGTGATACGAATCGAATCGTCAGGTACTAGGCAATTCACACCCCTAATAATAATAATAACATAAGGCTGTCATTGGATTGTAAGCGAAAAAACTGGATTGGGACAGCGAAAAACACACATATTGAGCCTTGACAATTATAACACCATGTTGTTTAAGATGTGAATACACAATCCCAAAGCACAAAGTGCTTTGCAAGCATAAAGTGCAGAAAGAGCTTCGCGGTGGTTTAAGAGATAATATTCAGGGATAATTCCAGCCAACATTAATAATGCTTACCTTACAGAGAAGAAGGTATAACAATGAAAAATATGGCTTTGCTGTCCACGGGATAGTTTGTGTAGGGATGCACGATAATGCTATTTTCAACCGATACCGATAAACCAATAATTTAGAGGTGCCTATGTCGATAACCGATAAATAAGCCGATAATTGTTTGCAAAATTAACTTGAATACAAATATACTTTCGAGTCCTACTATAAGTCTAACAAATACATTGAAACAGTGTATAAACTTTGCACAATGTTTCAATGTATGTAAAGCACCATGAAGCTGAATTTTATTGATATGAGCCACAACCACAACAGATGGACCAACGTGGCATGTCTAGAATTATCACTGGATTTCATTATTTATCTGTATGAAATCAAATTGTCAATAATTATTGTCAGATTTCTCTATTATCTAGTTTATCTGTTTGACGTCAAATTGGTCGATAAGTGCCCATAATTATCGGCCACCGATATTATCGTGCATCCCTAGTTTCGTGTCTTAAGAAGCTGCGCCGGTTCACTGGTTCTGGTGTGACAACGCAGGTGATTGGCTGCCTCCACTTCACACATGACATCATGGTTGTTTGGTTGGAGCCCAAAGGCTCCTCAGTCCTGTTACCATGTCTTCTCTTGCGTCACGATTACCAGTTTAGCCAGTTTACTTGGGTGGCCTGCCCAAGTATTAACATGGTGTGGGAAACACCGGATTGGACACAGTAAATTCATGAGTTAACAAGCGAGCCAACTACTTCGTACCCCCCCCCCCCCACCCCCCGCCCGCCCGAAACATAAAAATCACTATTGAAGAGTGGAATTTTATGTTAACTTGGGTTATCTTTATCTGGTATTTACATTTGTTTACGATCTTAAATATTACAGTTGGGACACTATAAAAAAAAAAAAAAAAAAAAAAAAAAGAATTTGTGAAGGGGGAGTACTTTTCACAGCACTGTACATAACATGAACAAGAGCACATTCCAAAAATGTCTGTATGGCTTGTAAATATAAACTTCACTAGAACGGAACAGATCTAAAGCAGTTCCCAGATGTACTCCACTCATCAAAATGGTGTTTGGCTGATAGATGGTGAGTTGTTGTGCAAAAACATGTATGTGACATGTACAATACAACATATGGATAATAGTATTGTGACATATAAAAAATAAAGAATCCTTCCTTAATTGGTCTGTGTACTTTTAAGGAGATGCTGATTGGGTACTTAGTCCAAAGCTAGGCAACAAATCAGCCAGTTAATCCACAGTAGACCTCCTCACTGCCTGCAGACTGTCTTGAAAAAGCATCCGGCAGCAAATCTCACGCTTGGCTCAAAACCCAAACACACTCAGGGGATTGGACTGGAGAATTTTCCTTTTCCTCTGGTCCCCCCCTCCCCCCCTCTGCTTTTTTTTTTTTTTACGCTTCCTACTGCTGTTTCCACTTTGGCAGCACCCATCGCCTGACTGCTCTTTTCTGCCTTATCATCTCACTTTTCTACTTCACCATTGGTGCTGCTTACCTGACATTTTTTCTTGCTCCTTCAGACCTTTTAGCATTCATTCAAACAGAAAATGTTGCCACTCTAACCTCTGTACACCACGTTTGCACACTCTTGTGGTGTCTGTGCTGATTTCAATGTTTGCTTTAGCACTACCTGGCATCTGAATCCATACAACACGCCACAAATTACCCCTAATGCTGAATTAATACATTTTACACTAAATTTTGTTCTTTGTAGCACAAACCACAATCAATTGTTATTGCTTTACCACTAGACAATCCTTCTGCACACAAATGGTCTTGGAAAATGGTCTTTCACTTGTAAAGTGCTTTTTCCACCTGTGACGGCAGCCAATGCGTTTCACACTGAATTCACCTGAACCTACTGATGGCTGCAGCATCACGGGGTTCAGTATCTTGCGCAATTGACATGGTCACAAGGTGTTTGAACCCACAACTTCTTGGTTGCGACATGAGCACGCTATCACTAAGCCATGCCACCCCATAACCATCACTTTGTATCGTGCATGTACAATTTAAAATGTCAGCTGATTTATAAGTAGGCCGCATGAGTATGTACGCTACCCGATAAAAATTGGGCATTTTTGGCTCTGGGTAAAATTTTAAGATAAAACTAAAATATGGACTGTAACCTTTACAGGTGAACTTAATTTGACCTTCTTGAAACATTTTACTGCACATACAACTAGCCGTTCTAACAAGGGGCGGAACAGATTGCTTTCATTGTCAATAATGAGATGAAAGTATTACATTTATTATCCAATATTTTTATTATTATTTTTTTTAATTTGTAAAAAATAAGGTAATGACGATAGACTCTTGTCTCTACCGGCTTGTGGCTCATGAGAAGATTTGATTTGAAGGGCAATTTTAGTGGCCAATTTAATTCCATTTTAAAACCATCTGTATAAAACATGTTCATGAATTAAGCTATACACAGAGACATTACATTAGAAATACAGAGAGCGTGAACAAACCTCCACATTCACTGAGACACTTGTACACAAAGGCCATATAGATCAATGAACACATATTTTCTCCCGGATGATTCATACTGACTGAATCTGGGTTAATTGACACATCCTTCACAATATTGCTTCTTTATAAACGTGTCACTGAGCATCAGAGTCAGGGGAGTGAGTGCAAAGATGGGAGATGAAGTCCCATCCTCTCAGCCACCGGGCGACTCGGCCACTCACGCTGCACCAGTGCGTGGGCAGGGCAGCGGCAGGAAATGCACTCCTGATACCTTCCCTCCGTGTCAGCAAGGCAAGTAAACGTCTCTGGCATGGGACGCATGCACACTCGGCAACACTTTACCCAGAATAGAACGGGCTTTTTAGGTCATTAGGTTTCCTCTAAGTCAATGATAGCGTAGTCACTACACCACTACTACACTGTACTGCTTCATTCGCCTGATTTTATCCCACTCGTGATGGTGGCCAAGATGGCTCACCTAAAATGCAAAATAAATAAATAAATAAATAGATAAATAAATAAATAAATATCTTACAATTAATGCTTTACAGTATAGGTACTTAATGTCAGTTGAGTAAATTAGCAGCCCTGGCACATAAGAAAATGCAGAATGTAAAAATGAGGAGTGCATGAAGCGAGTTGGACTTCCTCCATAGGTGGTCTCCATGCTTCAGGCCTTGTCTGGGACTCGCGTGGAGCAAAGGTTGCACATGGAGGTTGAAAGGGAGGTTAAGGAGGAATCTGTGCTCAGGGACCACAGTGGGACTTCCTGTCACAACTGCTCATCGTCAACCACCCTCACTCTGTCCTTCTATCCGTTCTCTGCACCTGGAGTCATGTTTTTCACCACAATGTTCCTCCCTTTGCTGCTCAGGTTGTTTTTTAATTTCATTTTTTCTTGTCTGATTTATCTTTGCAGAACAGAAACAAAAAATGTGATTCTTTTTCAAGTGCGTTTACTGCAACGTTTGGATAGGGAGAAGGGAAGAGAGAAAGAGAGCATGTGTTGCTTTTAAGTGGTTATCTCATTTTTCATAAGTAGAACAAGACGAAAGCAAAGCCTTCTATGATTCCAAATGATAGTATTCTGTCTCCTCTAGTTGTGTTTGTCGTCCGTGTTTCATAAATTTTGGCCATGGCATGGACAATTATTTACGCAACAGCAGATGGGAGGATTCGTCTGATAGTTTGCATCTTAAGGGTAATAATATTTTCAACGGTGTTGAGTCGTAACTTTTGTAAATTAAAAATTGAGTTTTAAACCAATTTCTAAGTAGAAATGTAGAGGAAGGAAACAAAGCAAAGCAAACAAGTCTCAGTTTGTAAACATGGACACCACACAGCATTGTGGAATGATCACTGTTCTTCAGACTTTAATGGAAGGTTAACGATTATCACTTCATACTTTTTTTTTTTTTTTTTTTTTTTAATCTGAGACTTGTTCACGTGCTTCGGTAGGTACTGCTTTTTTTGGTTACTTAAATTTGTGTGTGTGTGTGTGTAAACAATTCTTCAAAACTTCATTGAAAGGCCTCTTTTTGAGAGTGATGGGTTTTTGTTTTTTTTGTTTTTTGTTTTATGTTTATGTTGTTGTGGGTACCTTGCGGAAGTTTGACCCAGGAACAGATTCCTTTATATTTCAGTCATTGTTTTTTGAAAACTCATTTCAAAACCCAAATAGTGTCAACCAGCGTTCTGGAACGTGTTGTGTTTAAGCCTACGATTCCACTGTGCAGCTGACGTGCATCAAAACCTGTCACCTTCTCCTGAACGTGTGTGTGCGTGAGCGTGCTTATGTGTGTGGGGGTGTAACTGTAAGTGTGTTATGTGTGTTTGTATTAGCACACTGAACAAGCATCGCAGGTGCCACTGCTGCCTTGTCCCGTCTGCTGCCTTAATCCCCATGGGAACGTAAATAAGCCGCCCCGACGGTGCTTCCTTACATAAGCGCAGTGCCACAAGGAATGAGGGAGATGGAATACAGAGAATGGAAAGCTGTGAAGAAATAGCAGAATAAGATTCTTTGACGATGATGCTGTTTTTCTTCATCATTTGTTTGTTAGGTTGCTTCTGCTATCAGATTCATAGTTAGTTCCTGTCTTTCTACACATTTAACTTTAAACAACAACTTCAAATGATGTGTTAAGATGAAATAAATGTTTAATTTTTGATACCGTGTCACTTTTCCGATGCAAAGTACAATAGAATAGAATAGAAAAAGCTTTCAAGTATTCCTAATGTAGAGCATGATGAAATTAGATGTTACTCCTTTGTGTGATTACAAAAAAAGAAGAGGAAAGTACAACGATGATAATGTACAAATGAAAATTATAAATGTGCATAATGCAGTCGGAGAAATGAAACTAATAAAGATAAAAATAATACAATATACTGCGATTGGCTGGCAACCAGTCCAGGGTGTATCCCGTCTACTGCCCAGAGCCAGCTGAGATAGGCGCCCGCACCCCCCGCGACCCTTGTGAGGAATAAGCGGTCAAGAAAATGGATGGATGGATGGATGGATGGATAATACAATATAGTGAGGTGAGATTGTAGTGCTCTTGTAAACAATTCTGATACATTTGTAGAAAAGGAAAAATAAAAGACAAATGTAGTTAGTAGAAGCATTGAGGGACACCCAAGGAAAATGAACATCTCATTGAAGTAGGAAGAAAAGGAGACAGAGATTTGAAGATGTTGCTGTTGGGCCTTGGCAACTAATCAAGTTTGGATGCACTCGTAAATACATTCCGAGTGTGTTCTGCTACACTGAAGCATTTGCAAAACCTTAATACATAAATTGTATATGTGTATGACTACATTCTCATCATTACAAGGTAATGCAATAATACATTAGAATAACAAAAAATATTGCCACAATATAATTTAATATCACAATTTAATATATATTACAGTTGTAGAGTAATGATTATGTTGCGCAGTTGAACAGTATGCAGAATTATTTTTATATACTGCAACTGTCCCACCGTAATGGCCTTGACATTCTTTTAAAAGTTTTCTGACAAATATCAAAATTTCAAATATCTATAGGTTGTCAACTCTTCATACTTGGGCTTTCGTTGTATATTTTTAGAATTGTTTTTTTTTCTCTCGAGAATTCCATCAATAATCAAATAATCAGATAAATATATATATTTTTTTTATCTTAAAATTTATTGCAAAATCCTTTTTTCCCCAGTTACTGTTTGCTAACCGTTTGTGCAGGGAGTGACTGTTTCAGGTTCAACATATCAGTTACAAGATATTCATACTGTTGCCGCACATAACGATTCTTTTTTAAATAGATTAAACATTTCCCCCCCCCATTAATTGAATATGATTCAGTCACTCATTTGGTCCATATCATTACAGAAATTCAATGTGTGTTGTTTTCCAAAGTAAAAGCGGATATTTGCAAATTATTTATTTTGGCTAAAACTATAATCAGCCTGCTGTCGTGAAGAATTAGATTAGATAAATCCGAAAATATTAGCTGTTGAGAGGATGAAGTCACAGGATTTGGACAGAGAATTTTAAGTCAAACAGTGGCTCTAAACAATTATCAAAATAATTGATCGTTTTGACACCTCTATTTAAGACCCAATCTGCAATATATAGAGACCTTTTTTTTTTTTTTAATGTTCCCCATCCTGCACATTTTAAACACATTTAAATGAGTAATTAAACTAAATTCAGACTTTATTGTATTGCGTTTTCTCACTGAGCTTGCTTGCTTCTGTTTGTCACAAAGTTGAAGTTTACTGTAAAACCGACAAAACTATATAGAATATAGAATTAGAACGTTATATACAAAGTAATTAGACTAGTAGATCTCAGTGCTTCCCGAGTTCCTGGCATGTTGCAGCACAACGTAGTACTCCATTTGAAGTGTGTTCGGCCTTGTCTGTGTACTGTGAAATAATAATAATAATAAAAACAGTTGCTTAAACATGCGGTATGTAATGATGTGGCCAATGTGTGTATGTATTAAATATTTGTTGTTTATGCTGATTGTGCAAACAGGCTGACAGGAAGCAGCTTGGTGGAACATCGTCTTTCCTTGTCTCTTGCGTGTTGAGGCATGTTGTCCTTCGTGTGTGGGTGTGTGTGTGTGTGTGGGTGTGTGTGTGTGTGTGTGGGGGGGGTGACTGTGTCGTAAACACCGCTGACATTTACCGAATGAGATGCAGTGTGATTGATGCAGCGCGGAAGGGGAATGCGGGCGCTTAGCTGCAAATCGCCTTTTACGACACCAATACACATGGCGATGCAGTACCGGGCACCACGTCTTTTTGATACCCTAGTAAATTCCCAAACGTTACACTTGCACTGAATGCAAACAATCCGTATTGAGTGTTCCGCCACATTCTCTCGTCACATGGTTGACTGTGCTAGACACATTGTAAGGCCATAAGGCCACAGTGATTCCTCCCGCTTGTCAGGTCAGCTGCAGTTCATGGGGTAAAACTACGCAGTGGTGGTCCATAAGGGCTTGTGATCATGAAGTGAGCACGTAAAGGTCATCTACAGTATAACTTTTACTCTGCTAGTCTCATTTATTCACTTAACACTTGATTTACACCACCTCACACTTGTTGGTGTCATCCTGTCTCTCTGGGGCACTGCTGTTTTGGTCTCACGTTTTTGCCTGAATGGTGAAATCTGGTTTAGTGCATGTAGCGGATATGGTCCAGACTTACCCACAATCTAGAGAGACTATAAAATATATCTCACACATACTTAAAAAAAAAAAACACTTTTAAACTTATTTAAACACACTTGTAAAACAAATTTTAAATGTGATTGAACAAAGTGATGCATTTATCTTTTACCGATCAGTTTGATCGGCCATAAAGTTTTTAATTCGCTGATTGATTGAAATTACAGCTGCATTGATTCCCACATACACATTTACTGTACATGTAGGGGGCCGGCAAAAATAACTATTGGCCACTACTAAAATATTTTGGCATGAACTATCAATGTCAACAAGTGTTGTAACTTTCAATATCTTTTACTGATGCGCGGAAATACCCTATGCTGCTCGTGTGGTCCTTGTGTGGGTCTGCTAATCATTTCACCGTCATCTTGACTTGTTGCTCTGCCTGCTGTGGAGCGGCCCCTTTGGACTCTGTCTCTGTAGCTTTGAGCTGCAAGCGGCTCCAGGTCCTGATGGCCCTCCATGATGGTGTTTCCTCATTCCGCTACCCTGTTCTAAGCAGTGTATCATCATCCATGTTATGTCTAGTAGTCCATATTTTAGTCTATAACTGATTTTGCCCATGGCAAGGGGGGCACAGGGTGCGGCAAAACGGGGGCTCAGAAATTCGCTGTGGGAGGGATTGATTTTCATTCAATCTTGCCTTTTAGCAAACTTTGTGTTTTTAGTATGAAGGATTCTATACAAATCAAGTATTGCTTATTTTTGATAGCCTCTTTCAGTTATTTTAATCAATTATAGCCAGCAAAATAACCAAGCAAAATAAGCACCTTTTGGAAGGTGTCAGTGCATCTGCAAAAAGTTTTTAATTTTCCTGAAATAATTATTCTTCAATTATGACAAGTATACAAAACCGATTTCCATTTGGGGGTAAATCTGAGCGATTGAACATATGAACCCCAGCCCCCAAAGTTTGATGAATTAAAAATGTAGGGATGGAAAGCATTTTCCTCTTTAAAATTAAATAAATAAATAAATAGTAATATGGTAATAGTAATGTTTTTGTCCCAGTTCCCCGCCACAGTTTTAATTAGTCAATCATTCAAGTCAGGGGAATTTGTCATTAAAATTTATGCATTATTTACTCAGAAATGAATGAAAACGACAAAATAACCCCATCTATTTCTTTCTTTCTTTCTTTTTTTTTTAACGAAACAATGGGAAAAGTATGAATTTTCACAAAAATGTAATGATTACTTTCTTGAGTCCTATGATGAGTAACTCACAAACGTAACCTCCTTGCTGGAAGTAGAAGTTGGATTTATTATTAATATTATGGACAAATCTCTGACATTGGAGTGTACTTTGACCTATGCTACTCGGGTTTAACAGCCACCTTTCAGTCTTGAAATAGCAGCAGACGTATTGCATCCTTGACTAATATTGCTATTGCAGATTCTGTTCATGTTGGCTAAGACTATCAGAAGAGGAGGCTGCTCTGCTTTCAATCCGCTCTTACTTTTCTCTTACACTCACTCTCACTTCCTGCTCTTTTAGCATGGGGGCTACTAAAGTGCGAGCGTCGTCAGAGCGGGCCCCCATGCAGCTGACTTCCATTCAGAGCTCTAATGGCTTAAACTGTGTGCAGCTGAGCCCTCGTCAAAGCTAGAAAGCCTCCTCCGCATAACCATCATTTTTTCCAAGACACCCATATCCGCCTCTTGACTTGACTGCGTTTCACTGACACCCCTCCTTCCCCCCATCATACTCTCCAGCTGTTTCATACTGTACTGCGGGGTGGATATTGAGAAGTTGGTCTCACTAGGTCTGTTATTAAGATGACAAAATAAGGTCTAAAAGGAAGGTTTACATGGCAACAACCAAGTAAAAACAAACCAAAAAATGTCTTAGCATTTTTGGAAAGTTATATGCATGCCAGATTGCCAGACCAGTAGTGGACATTGTCCATATAAAGAAACTTTCCACACATACACCAACTGCTTATCCTCCTCTCTTATCCAAAATTGACTTTCAAAAAACCTTTATCAGCATAAAACTGGGTGTAGTATTTTACATATGCAATACATTTTCGTACTCAGTAGCAGTAAAGTGAATGTTCACTTTCCTGGAGAATCGTATCTAAAATCATTATATTGAGCAGCATTATTTTTTTTCCCTTGGGGGGGGGGGGTATGATCATGGGGATGTTGGGGGGACGTGTGGGTTTTCTTTTTATTGTACTATGGATGTTTTAATTGTTCAGCACTGACAAGGCGAGGTCAAGTAGGACTCAGACGCAGGCGTAAGGTAGGCCACCAAGGCAGCAGGTTTATTTCCGGCCAACAGAGGTCTCCTCTCAAACTGAGAGGAGAACAGGGAGGGGAAAAAGTGGAGAACAAAAAGCGCTCCACTAGGGAGGAAAAAACAGGCAAAAGGTACTGGGGACAACAGAAAGCGCTCCGCTAGGGAGGAAAAAGGGCACAAGGCAAAAGGGGTAACTGAAGGCGCTCCAAAAGGGAGGAAAAGGCACAAAAACAAGGCAACAACGCTAGGCAACATGAACAAGGACATAAGGACTGTGGGACGCTTCCATGCACTGACGGTGACACTTCGGCCCAGAGGGGAGAATGCAGCTGGCTTTTATTGTGTGGGTTGATTGGTGGCAGGTGGTGATAATCATGGGCGGGGACCGGTAATGAGTGAGCGGCAGGAAGGGCAAGTGACCTGGGGTGAGAGGAGAGTTAGGGTTTTCAAAGTAAAACAGGAAACATGGACAACAAAACAAAAGCATGGGCCGTCACGCCGGTGGCGGCGTGACAGTACCCCCCCCTCAATGGCCGGCTCTTGACGGCCCAGGAATGTCAGGGTGTTCAGCGTAAAAATCATCAATTAGCGAGGGATCAACGATGAACCGGGAGGGGACCCATTGTCTTTCCTCCGGGCCGTACCCCTCCCAGTCGACCAGGTATTGTCGCCCGCGGCCCCGATTACGAACATCTAACAGTTTCCTGACCTTGTAAACGGGGCCGCCTTCAATCATCTCCGGGGGGGGTGGGTCGGGTTCGGAGGGCACTAGTGGGCTTTCGTGGACGGGTTTGACCTGGCTGACATGGAACGTTGGATGAATTCTGAGGGATCTTGGAAGGCGAAGTCGAACGGCGGCAGGACCTATGGACTTGGTTACTGGAAAAGGCCCCACAAATCGTGGGGCCAGCTTTGGACATGGTACCTTGAGCCTGAGGTGTTTGGCTGATAGCCAAACTCGCTGGCCTGGGCGGTATTCTGGTGCCGGTCTCCTCTTCCGGTCGGCGGCCCTCTTCACCCGGTCTCCCTGGCGTTGAAGCGCCGTCCGGGCCGCCGACCAGACCTTGTGGCACCGACGGATCATGGCCTTGACCGAGGGGACCGTTGCCTCCTCTTCTAGTTCGGCGAAGAATGGCGGATCGTAGCCGTGGACGCATTTAAACGGGGTAAGACCTGTGGCAGATGTGGGCAAAGAGTTGTGAGCAAGCTCGACCCATACCAGGTACTTGCTCCAGGTGGTCGGGTTCTGGGAGACAAGGCATCGCAGTCCGGTTTCAAGTTGCTGATTCAATCGTTCTGCCTGTCCATTGGCCTCAGGGTGGTATCCAGACGTCAGGTTGGCTTTGGCACCTAGAGCTTTACAAAATTGTGACCAGAATCGGGAGACGAACTGTGGTCCACGGTCTGAGACGATGTGCAATGGAAAGCCGTAGAACCGGAAAATGTGGTGGATCATGATATCTGCTGTGGTCTTGAACGGACGGGAGCTTGGTTAGTGGAATGAAGCGAACCATTTTCGAGAATCTGTCAACAACTGTGAGGATCGTGGTTTTACCGTGAGATGGGGGCAGTCCGGTTACAAAGTCTACTGAGATTTCTGCCCATGGTCTGGATGGGATTGGTAGTGGCTGTAGTAGACCCATCCGGGACTGAGTGGACGTCTTGTTGCGGGCACAAGTCGGACAGGCGGCGATGTACTCTTTTATGGTGGTCTCCATTGCCGGCCACCAGAATCTCCTGGCAACAGCATACATGGTCCTGCGGACTCCAGGATGACAAAACAGCTGTGATGTATGAGCCCAGTGTATCACCTGAGACCTTAGTTCCTCAGGCACGAAGAGTCGACGTGGCGGGCAAGACGTGGGGGGAGTGACGTTGCGCAGTGCCTCCTTGACATCGTCCTCAATTTGCCATCTCATGGCTCCAACTATGCAGTCCCGGGGCAGGATGGTCTCAGGCTCGGCTTTCAATGGCTCGAATTCGTGGACTCTTGACAACGCATCCGCCTTGACGTTTTTGCTGCCTGGTCTGTAAGTCAGAGAAAATACGAAGCGGTTGAAAAACAAGGACCATCTGGCTTGTCGAGGGTTGAGTCTTTTGGCCTGGCGTAAGTATTCCAGATTTCGGTGATCGGTCCAGATCACAAAAGGGAGTTCGGCGCCTTCCAACCAGTGTCTCCATTCTTCAAGAGCCACTTTTACGGCGAGAAGCTCCCGATCTCCGACCGAATAATTGCGTTCAGCTTTGGATAATTTTCGTGAGAGGAAGGCGCACGGATGTGTCTTGCCATCCTCTTGACAACGCTGAGACAGAACTGCCCCAATTCCAATGCTGGAGGCGTCTACCTCCACCACGAACTGGCGTTTGGGGTCAGGGACCCTGAGGATTGGGGCATTGGTGAATCGTGCTTTTAAGTCTCTGAATGCCTTTTCGGCTTCCGGGTTCCACATGAACCGGACTTGTGGGGAGGTCAAGGCGTGTAGGGGCGCGGCAATGGTGCTGAAGTTTCTTATGAAACGACGGTAGAAGTTGGCGAATCCGAGGAACTGTTGAACCTTTTTCCGAGAGTCCGGCGTGGGCCACTCTCGTACGGCGCTGACCTTGTCCGAGTCCATCTCCACCTTCCCGGGTGAAACAACAAATCCCAGGAAGGAGATGGTGTTGACGTGGAACAGGCTCTTCTCAGCTTTCACGTACAGATGATGATCCAGTAGGCGTTGCAGGACTCGGTTTACGTGGTCTCGGTGGCTCATTAGGTCAGGAGAGTAAATCAGGATGTCGTCCAAGTAAACATACACAAAGTGATCTATGAAGTCCTTGAGTACTTCATTTATCATGGCCTGGAAGACGGCTGGAGCATTCGTGAGGCCAAATGGCATGACCAGGTACTCATAATGTCCTCGTGGAGTGTTGAAGCCCGTCTTCCATTCATCTCCCTCGCGGATCCGAATGAGGTGATAGGCGTTCCGGAGATCGAGCTTGGTGAAAATCTTAGCCTGTTGCAGCTGGTCGAACACCGAGGACATCAAGGGCAAGGGGTACCGGTTCTTAACAGTGATGTCATTCAGGGGACTGTAATCAATGCATGGGCGTAGGGATCCATCCTTTTTACTCACGAAGAAAAAACCTGCGCCTGCAGGTGAGGAAGACGGTCGGATGAGGCCGGCTTTCAAGGAGTCGTCAATATAATTGTTCATGGCTTGGCGTTCTGGTCCTGAAACCGAGTACAGTCTCCCCTTGGGAATGGTCGAACCGGGAATCAAATCGATCGGGCAGTCATACGGTCGGTGTGGAGGAAGAGTCATGGCCTTGGTTTTGCTGAAGACCTCCCGCAGGTGGTGGTAGCAGGAGGGAACAGTGTGCAGGCTTGGGTACTCTTCTTGAGCCGGTGGGACGAGAGTCACCTGGTGAACCTGGGCTGTGGAGTTTCGGGGTGAGGGTGGTTCCAACCCGTGTGAGATACAGTCCGTTCCCCACTCCAGAACGACTCCAGTGTTCCAGTCGATTCTGGGATTATGTACACGCAACCAAGGATGGCCCAGAACCAACGTGGAGGACGATGCGTGAAAAACATGGAAGCGGAGAGTCTCCAAGTGAGATCCGATTCGGACTTCCAGAGGTTCAGTGATGTGGGTGATTTTGAAGAGCTCTTTGCCATTCAGCGCTCTAGCCAGGATGGTCGAGGAAAGGGGTTCGGTGGAGGCTCGTATTTGCCTTACGAGCTCCCAGTTCATGAGACTTTCGTCGGATCCGGAGTCGATAAGGGCTGACAGATCTGTGGTGACATTGTGGTGGGCTATCTGAATTTGCGTGAGTCTGTGGTTCTTGGCGGGTCGGGGTGACGGGGAACTCACCGGAGAGTTGCCCTTCGTGGTGCAGGATCCCACCAAGTGTCCAAGACCACCACAATAGTAGCAACGGCCCTCTCGGCGTCGGCGCTGTCTTTCCTCTTGCGAAAGCCGAGCCCTTCCCAGTTGCATGGGTTCGTCGCTGGCGAGGTCCACCTCTCCTGGTTCCGGTCGGGAAGAAAAGATGGGTTGCAGCCTTCTGGCCTCCGGTTGCCGTGACCAGGGGGTGGGTTCCTCCCTCCTTCGAGGTCCGCCGATCTTAGCCAGCTCCTGGCGACGATGATCGGTGCGGATGGCGAGGGAGATTAAAGCGTCCAAGTCCGTGGGGAGTTCTACGGGGATCAGAAGTTCTTGAATGGCAGGTGAGAGTCCTTTTAAGAAATGATCGTGAAGTGCTATGGCGTTCCAGCCACTGTTCGTTGCCAATGTTCGGAAGCGGACAGCGTAATCGCTGACAGGTTCTTTGCCTTGTTGAAGCCGGCTCAATGCTCGTGCCTTCTCTCGGTCGTTGTTCTCTGGGTCAAAGACTTGGCGCAAAGCGACTTGAAAGTCCTGTACACTTTGACAGACCGAGGAACCCCTGGCCCATTCCGCGGTCGCCCAGGTTTTGGCCCGTCCCGTCAGGTGAGACACCATGAAGGCCACTCGGGACCGGGCTGTGGGAAATGCCTGTGGTAAATGTTCAAAATGAATGTCACATTCCGTGAGGAAAGTCTGACAGCGCCCGGGTTCACCGGAGTATCGTTCTGGGGAGGCCAGTCTTAATCCTACCCCGGTGAATGGCGTGGTCGGGACGGAGAACTCAGGATGAGGAAGTTGTCTGGTGGAAGCTGGCACTCGACGCCGTGAGAGGCTTACCAGCTCGTGGACCTGGCTGGTCAATTCCTCAATCCGGGACCGCATGGTCTGTTGGATCTGGTCCTGATTGTTGAGCCGGGCCTCCTGGCTCTGCAGTGCGGCCTCGACCATGCCTGCTGGGTCCATGCTGGCCGAAGTGTACTGACAAGGCGAGGTCAAGTAGGACTCAGACGCAGGCGTAAGGTAGGCCACCAAGGCAGCAGGTTTATTTCCGGCCAACAGAGGTCTCCTCTCAAACTGAGAGGAGAACAGGGAGGGGAAAAAGTGGAGAACAAAAAGCGCTCCACTAGGGAGGAAAAAACAGGCAAAAGGTACTGGGGACAACAGAAAGCGCTCCGCTAGGGAGGAAAAAGGGCACAAGGCAAAAGGGGTAACTGAAGGCGCTCCAAAAGGGAGGAAAAGGCACAAAAACAAGGCAACAACGCTAGGCAACATGAACAAGGACATAAGGACTGTGGGACGCTTCCATGCACTGACGGTGACACTTCGGCCCAGAGGGGAGAATGCAGCTGGCTTTTATTGTGTGGGTTGATTGGTGGCAGGTGGTGATAATCATGGGCGGGGACCGGTAATGAGTGAGCGGCAGGAAGGGCAAGTGACCTGGGGTGAGAGGAGAGTTAGGGTTTTCAAAGTAAAACAGGAAACATGGACAACAAAACAAAAGCATGGGCCGTCACGCCGGTGGCGGCGTGACAAGCACCTTGAGTTGCATTTTAACTCATTCACTGCCATTGACGGAAAAAGATGTCAAATGATGCATTTTTTGCTGGTCTGGCAATGAATGTGTTAATGTATGAAAGGTGCTATACAAATATTGATTGATGGATTGAAATGCAGCAACTGTTTTGTGTCCCACCTTTGCTGGCCATGGTGACATTAAAAATATCCAGTTTGACGCTTTTTATTTTTTCACGTGAAAAACCAAGTTTTGAAAAATTTCATGTGCAGATGACTGTACTCAATCAGACTGTCAGTTGAAAAAGTAATGAGCACACCAGGCCCACAAGTGGTGAAGCGATCTTGTAAAGAAACTCCAACTTCTATGCAATTTTTTTGTCTTGCTGACCAATACCGTTCAACAGTGTACATTTTATCTTCATTATTATTGTCATTGTTATTATAAAGACAAAGGAAAAATGGGAGGCAGTGTGGCAGACAATCTGTTGTTAAACACGTCATGGTGTTAGTTTTTTTTTTTTGAGTGTCCCATTATACAATACAATACAATACAATACATGACAGGTACATTATGTCGAAGGCCTAACATTGACATATTAAATGATGTTAATCGATGAAACATTTTCACGCCAGTGGAAGTTTTTTATTTGCTTCAGTGTAGGTCGTTAAATACCGTACATTAAAGTGACTCGTCCTGGCCATGTCGCAAGTTAAAAGATGATGACGTGCAGATGAATTGGTCAATGCTTGACCAATGTTTGCATCTCAGTCTCCAAAAGCACTGTCAGGCCATGTCTGTGTTGCAAAGCAGCTTGGGCACAACTAATCAATCCCTTTTAATTTTCAGTTAAATGCGATTTAAAGGTCCCCTAGCTCACATAACACATTCACACATTCTCTATTAAAACAATTCATTTTAAGTTTAAACGCCCATACTTTTTTCCAAATCGCTGCCTATTTTGCAATGTATCCTTTCACTTCATCCCACAGGCCGTGTAGGTGGTGGTTGTGTTGGGTTTAGCCGTGAGCCAGCGAGGTGTGACATTTTCCTCCCTGTGTCTGGGGTTTCCAAAGGCGGTCAGACTGGACTGTAGCAGTGGTGCGATAACAGCATGGACATGACTCCATTACTAATAAGAGCCCATATGAGTGTGCCCATTAATACCACCAATAATTAATCAATTGCATATTACCAATCAATGTCACCAATAGTCCAGTTATTACAGCGTGTGTTGATTTATGTAAATATCGTGGTAATGAATATTCATGTTCTCTGCGTTTGTTGATGATGATGATTGATGACTTATTTGGCTGAGCGATTGATGCATGTGCCATGTACACATTGACTTTCTTTTGTATTGGATCCCATTTGTTTGTGCCAGTGTCCATATTGAAGTGGCCAGTGACTGGTGAGTGTATGTTTATGCTGTTAGTGTGTCTGCATGTGCCGCGGTTGGGCACGATGCCGTCCTACCTCACCCTTCTGATGCTAAGCAGCTTTAGCTTGATTGCCATCTGTTCCACCAGTCTGTATTTTTGTACAAAGACAACCCCCGTTTTCCTCAGCCACTAAATCACGCATAAACAACACTAGAGCACACTTCTTGTATACAAAACCTTAGAGAGTCACTAACGTGAATATATGAATATAGATGGAAAATGAAGGTAAATGTGGTGGTGTTCCCCCTTTGCAGCTACAGTTTCTCCCAGCAAGACTTTCTACTAGATTATACAGCATGTTTGTGGGATTATTTATTTATTTATTTATCTTTTTTTGGGGGGGGCATATTTTGAGTCACCATTAATGTTGGACTGGAGAGAGCGCCTTCTAGCTTGCTTCTAGTTTATGCCAGACTTTTTGGTTGGGCTTGAGGGTTCAACCTCTTTTGAAAATGAATGGACCCGAAATATTTCCCAGGGCCCAGGGGACCTCCACTCAAAATGTGAGTTGAGAAGTCAATGGTGTTGGAACTGAGAGAAGGGAAGGGCCTATTGGGTCTACTTTGTTCTAGTTAATCATAGAAATGTTCGCGGCTGTTTGAGCAACCTGCTTAGAAAATGAATGTGCCTAAAATGTTTCCCTGAGGAACTCCACTCATAATTGTTTTTCTGATTGTTGCTGAGTGTTGTTCTACAAATTATATACTGTAATTGACGTGACATGATGCACTATACAATGTGTGGGCGAGAGTGCTGGGACAGGAATATAGTGTTCACCCACCTAAAGAGGATTGGACTCACCTACTGCATCCCCGTTTACTCATTTTATTGTCCACAATTTTGTGTTTAATCTCAATACTGAAGGGAGATTACGTTGAGTAAATGTACGGAATGCAGCATACACAGTCTTCTGACTAACACAACAGCTGTTGTCACACTTGGACTTTACACAATCCGACTCACGATCACAAACTTGGGAACTGAACAGGCCATAATGTGCTGAATGCTTCACCAAGACAAACTTATTCATTTTCGACAATTTCTAATCACATTTTTGACGCCTGGTCCGATAATCCGTTAAATGCACAGGCGTTAATGATAAGGCAGTTAAAAGGCCAGCACATTTCTGACGCACTTCCCCTATTGATGAGTGCAATATTGAGTCCCTATCCTATACACAGTAGTGTGTCTCAGTTCCCTCCCTGACACCACACAGGAAGTTTCTAGAGAACATAAGGCCCATCCTTACTCTTACACAAAGCTCCATGGCAACATCATGACAGGTGGAAACGTGTGTACTTGTGTGATGTAGACAGTGTGTGTCTCCCAATGCATTTTGGGACACACTCTGGTAATTAACATTTGGAAGATCGGATGGCATCATGTTGGTGTCCTTTATCACCTGCTCTTTTGTCATCCAGACCATTGTGTTGCGTGTTTGTAATTTATAAGGTGACTTGCATTGATTTCCATAGTACCATCGAGGCCATTTTTAGCCCTTTGTCCCAGTGCTGTCAGCCTTTTTGAAAGGAAGTCAACCTTAAACATATCTTGAAAATAATATGTTATAAATTACATCACTAGGCTAAAATGACATCCTGATTAATATTACATTTGTGGAATATGAGCTATGCAGCAAAATCCAGCTGTTTATATCCATCTCAGAGGGCGGCTATTTTGCCACTTGCTGTCAACTGAAGATGACATCAATGTTGCTCAGGGCTCAGGCAACGGCCAATCACAGCTCACCAGTGAAGCTGAGCTGTGATTGATTGTTACCTGATACCTGAGCAACATTGATGTCAGTTTCACTCGACAAGAAGTGGCAAAATGGCTGCCTTCTGATATTGATAAAAACTGCTGGATTTTGCTGCTTCACTTGTATTCCACTAATGCAATATTAAACAAAATACTGCATTTAGACTAGTGGGGCTACATAGAATATATTATTGTTAAGAATTTTTTTGGGATTGACTTCCTCTTTAATTCTATAACCCTGCCACACTGCCTTGTTGTGACGCGCCACCTTCGTCAGTCTCTTGAGTATTTATCCCCATGAATGGGATATTACTCCATTAGAAAGGCCATTCAATGGCTGTTGCGGCCGGAGCCACTCGACATGCCGATTTGCCACAAACAAGCAGAGTGGACACTCAGCCTTCTGAAATGTCAGTGGCCTCACATTAACGAGCCGTGAAAGCACCGGTGTCAAACGGGACTTGATTTTGGACAAATACCGTATCTTCCCGCTAGTTTCACTGCACAAACACTATGGTTTTTATTTAGCGAAACAACATTGTTGTACGATGAATTTCGTTGAAGTGAATTGACTGGTGACCACAGCAGGTTGAAGATCTGGTATTTATGGATTTTTTTTTCCACAGAAACCAAGAGTGAGAGCAGGTCTGTCACATTACCATAATAGGATTCTAATATTCGGCCAAGTTATTGGTATGTGTGTCTACTGCAGATTTCCCTTTTTGTAATTCTTAATGTAATTCTGGTGGGATAAGAGTCAGGATGCGGCCTTTATCTCTGACTATTCCACAATACTGGGATAGGGGTGCGACACACAACACAAAATTTTACATCAGTCACTGGATGAGAAGTATTTTATCTACCACACCAGAAGCTGGCACTGAAATCATCTAATTATCTGATTGCGAGATGCCATTTCTCTGTGCAAAAGTGCATGCAGTTGTGGCAATATCCCGCTTCAATGGATTCTAGCAGCTGCTTTCAGAAATAATAGCCCATTTCACACTGCCTATAAAAGCTGTACTTTTTCTGACTTGTTTTTTGTGCTGCTGTTCTATATGGACAACACAGAGGCATTATATGGGATTTCAAATGGTGACCCATGAATATTTTCACTTTCTAAAGTAGGATCTGGCGCAGGAGGCGTCTGGCACTCACTTTTTCTACTCAGATTGGTATTATGTATCATGTTATATATCAAACCAGATCTCTTCATATAATAGTTGCAGCAATGCCACTTTTAACTATTTGTATGATTGTAAAATCATGTCTTCTGTTGTGGATCCGATGCTGCATTTTTGCGTGATTTCTGTGTAAAACGGGCTCATGCGTTTTCTTGTGTTGTTCACATTGTCGCAAATCCTCTTCTGTCATTATTGCATGGTCGTCTTAAAGCATTTCCTCAATATCTTCTCCAGGGGTCCCTTCAGTGTGGTGAGGAGATGCATCAACAGAGAAACGGGACAGCAGTTTGCTGTCAAAATTGTGGATGTGGCCCAGTTCACCTCCAGTCCTGGACTCAGCACAGAGGGTAAGGTTTTTCTTTCCACATAAAACTTTAAAAAAAAATAATAATAATTTTTTAAAAGTCTCCATAGAGATGCTGCTTCCTCCTCGTTTGACCATGTTTTGAATGGCCCTTCACAGACAATGAAAAGAAACATAAAAAGTGTGACAGGCCATGACCATTGGGAGTAATTTTAAGTGAAATAATAAATTGCAGACTCAAACTGTCACCCATATAAAACCTTTAACAATTAACTTATAAAACATATAAAGACAAAGAAACACACTTGTGGAGTCGGTCCTTGGAATGCTCACTGAGCTGAAGTCTCACAAGATTTAAGAAGTCACATTATCCTAGTGTTGTGTTTGAGGGTATTTGTTATCTACTGTAGCAATCTGCCAGCGCTGTGATTAGATATGTGATGACTCTAGAGGACGAGTGATGGCACTAAAGATAGTTGAAAGGTGTGGTGAAGCCTGATAAGAAGATTTGAGCTAAACAAAGTGAGGAGGGTGCACAGCGATCTTGGAACATATGAATACAACATTAGGTACTAGTACCAAATTACCTTTGTAAATATTTGCTGATGTCATCTCATTAGAATGTACAGATGTGCCTAATGTTGTCTCTGCTGAGTGTTAGTGTACAGTACATATTGGAGGTGTCAATCTGCGATTGTGAGCAATTACAGTATTAACATTGGACTACTTCAACGCGGTCTCATTAGCAAAGATAAATTAGTGTGAGGATGTGCAGCCCGTTTGCTTTTGCCATTTAGAATGACAAACGTTAGCAACCACAGTATTGATAATGTTAAACGCATGAGATGGATGCTGGAAGGTATTCACTCATAGGCCTGGCACATTTCTTGCATATTTTATAGCCATTTAAAATGTGTCCAAGTGTTACACCAACCTCTAAGGTTGAACACAATTCCCCCTAGGACCAAGGGGGCCTCTATAGTAGTAATGATTTATTTTCTATAATTGCAACATAATGGTGGTAGTAGTAGTAGTAGTAGTAAAAGTGGATTAAATAAGGTAAGTCTCAATTGAAGGGCCGGGTGTACAAAATGCAGGGCCCGAAACTGCATAATTGTGATATTAAATGTATGCTGTCTGATGTGACGATCTTGCATGACATTTTTTATCATTGGCACCAAAAAAGCTGAAGAAAAGGCAAAAATATGTAGAGGTGATCCTTGTGAGGTACCCAAAGGTCTACCAAAACAGGTTGCAAAAAAAGCCCCCAAAAAATGCAGAACACATTGATTGAAATCCTTTGATGCTTGCTGATTTTAAGCTTCAGCATACAATGAGAGACCTTGGAGTACCTCACCAGCTTAAAATCAGCAAGCATCAAAGGATTTCAATCAATGTGTTCTGCATTTTTGGGGGCTTTTTTTGCAACCTGTTTTGGTAGACCTTTGGGTACCTCACAAGGATCACCTCTACATATTTTTGCCTTTTCTTCGGCTTTTTTGGTGCCAATGATAAAAAATGTCATGCAAGATCGTCACATCAGACAGCATACATTTAATATCACAATTATGCAGTTTCGGGCCCTGCATTTTGTACACCCGGCCCTTCAATTGAGACTTACCTTATTTAATGTCAGAAGTGATGTCATGACATATAGCGTTGCATCATTTGGAAAAGATGTCACCAAAAAGACAAGTGATATCACTGGAACATGACACTATTATTGTCATTGAGAAAATGTCGTGATCATGTGGTACTGTGGTGCACTCCTCTAGCATGGCACGCACACTCTCTGCTCAGACCTTAGAGTGAGGGAAGTGGGTCAAATTGTTCGTGCCTTGGCAATGGATTGACCAACCTACACACGCGCACACACACACACACACACACACACACACCAGTCAGTGTCTCTCAAGCGTGTCCAGAGGTCTGTCTGACGAATAGGTCAGCTCTCCAAGGCGATGAGAGAGCAAAGCAAGCCAGCGAATGAGCAAAATCCATCATGTGCCTCTGCCCGCTCGCTTCCTCTCCTTTCCCGCCTCCCAATTCCCCAATCCTTTTGCACGCTTTCACCGCCCCCCTCCACTCCACTCCCCCCTTCCCACAGGTCTTCCTTCTGCCGTTCTTTTATTTCCCCTCACATTGTGTCCTCTTCACCTCCCTCGTCTGTCACCTCCTTCTCCAGAGTCACAAACGACACAGCGCTGTGTGTTAGTGTGTCTGCTCCTATTGTGACATCTTGTCTACGCCGTCTGCACAAGTTGTGAAGATGCACAATCATACGCATGCTTGCATAGTTAGTTGGGATGCTGCGAAGGGCAGAAAACAGAATAACATATTACTGTATTTACTCAACTGCAGATAGAGGGCAGGCATTATTCCCTCTCCTGCCTTTCAACTTGTTTGTCACTGTTGGAGTCGGCACTTGGCACTCAAAAGCACTCACACGTCACACAAACCAGAGGGGTGGAATGGCTTTTGAAAAACGGTTCGGTCCCACTCTTCCAGTTCACTTCGCATGTCCCGTCGGTTCAGAGGCATATGCAAGTTTCATTTTTAGTGAGCAGTGTACAGCAGCAATGATAATAATAACAAAGTAGCGGATAATGCTAACCATCATTGGGCTAACAGTCAGCTATTTCTATGGTACGCTTTTTAATTGCCTATGTTTTTGCACCGCTTCTACAAACATTCACTGAGACCGCCAAAAAAGTAGCTGGCAAATGGCACCAGATACCCATTTTGAGCGAGACCATACTGAATAGCTCCAATGCAATAACTCGTTAAACGTTACGTTAAACACATCAGTCTATGTGCATCTTAAGACTTATTCAATAACATGAGCTTTTATTTAGGAGAGTATTGAATAGATCTCTTGGAAAACAATCTTTTGTTGAGCCCAGGTAGATAGGCACCTATGTTAAATTAGAAAAATCTCATGGGTAACCAGCAAACAAAATCATCCATCCATCCATCCATCCATCCATCCATCCATCCATCCATCCATCCATCCATCCATCCATCCATTTTCTTAACCGCTTATTCCTCACAAGGGTCGCGGGGGTGCTGGAGCCTATCCCAGCCGGCTTCAAGCAGTAGGCGAGGTACACCCTGAACTGGTTGCCAGCCAATCACAGGGCACACAGAGACGAACAATCATCCACACTCACAAGCACACCTAGGGACAATTCAGAGCGCCCAATTAACCTGCCATGCATGTCTTTGGAATGTGGGAGGAGACCGGAGAAGCCGGAGAACACCCACACAGGCATGGGGAGAACATGTAAACTCCACCCAGGAAGGCCGAAGCCTGGACTCGATCTTGCGTCCTCAGCACTGGGAGGCGAACATGCTAACCAGTCAGCCACGTGCCGCTCACAAAATCAGTTTTAAAAAAAAAAAAAAAAAAAAAAAGTATGATTACTAAAGCAATTACCTTGTCCAATGTAGTCCCAAAATGTACTTAGTGTGAACCGTGAACGCAAAACTAATATATTTTCACGGATGGCATATATAGAGTTACAGTATTTCTGATGACTAAAATTTATTAAAAAGTACAGAGTCGATGATGATGATGATGATGATGATGATGATGATGATAAAGCTGTGAACATACTTACTGTTAGAGATGTTAAGAAAAATCGATACGGCAATATATCGCAATATTACAGCGCTCAATTCTCGAATCGATTCAACAGGCGACCGAATCGTTTTTTAAACATTCATTTTTGATGGAAAAATATTCAACAAAACATCTTACTTAGGGTTCAAACCTTAAGAATGAAAGAATGTTGTATTATTGGAACATTAAGCCTTAATATTTTATTTCAATGCTGTTCAAACATGAAACAGATTACAACCTGTTTAAGTGCAGTGGCTCACAGTTATGTTTCAGATAAATAAATAATGCATTTTCATACAAATCTTACAGTTTACATATACAAGTTTACTGATAAGTATATTCTAAATTTGAGTAAAAAAAAAAAATTGCAACAATCGACTTATAATTTTGTATCAGGATTAATCGGTATCAAATCGAATTGTGACCTATGAATCGTGATGCAAATCGAATCGTCAGGTACTAGGCACTTCACACCCCTACTTACTGTGATCATTGTTTCACTTTTAACCTAACTGCGGACTAGATAAACAGTAAATACAAATTGTCTAAGAATGTAGATAAATAATGTGTGTGTGTGTGTGTGGGGGTGTGTGTGTGTGGGGGGGCTAATAATTACATGTAATCAAATGTCCATCCTTGAACCAAATTAAATATTTGTCTACTCTGTCCTGGCGCTTCGTTCTTTCTTTTTGACCAATGTCTCAGAATAAATTTCACTCACTGCCAGAAAGTTGCATAGGCAACTCACTGTTGTGTTGCCTCTGCTCTGTCCTATTTCATGCTTTGTAAAAATGGCTACTGTGACAAGGTTCTGTAAAACAACAATGTAAGAGCTAGCTCATTACCTTTTCCACATCCTATTTGTCAACATCTAATCAATCAACATTTTATCATCAATCAGACATTGAAATCCATGGCCCCGCTTCATTTACCGCACCGTACATCGTAACCTCGCAGCCATTTATCTCCTTTTACAGTTTTCCATTTGTGCCACGCGCCGATTGTCGGAATATTGATTTTTTTATTTATTTTTTTTCCAGAAGCTCACATTTCTGTTCTCCGCATGCATTCATCTCCCTGAGTGCAACACTCTCACCCCCATCATTATCACACTTCAGTATATGGAGACAAACAGGAGGAAGGTGTAACTTGTTAGCATCATTTATTTAATGCAGAAGAGTGTTTGATTGTTGCTAATGTGGCAAACTTGTCAGCACCTCCGCCTCTGCAGATTCTTTTCACTCCTCCATTAACCTTTCTCATCATTAGGAGCCAATTAGAGTACAGGCTTAGTTCCAGGGGAGCCTTTAAAGTGCTGAAGTGTCTTTCAAGATGTCAAAGGACGTTATTGCTCATTTTATGGCATGATGATTGTAGAGCACATGCGTGGCACCCCAGGGATCTGTGTTGCTGGAGGTCTATCATTTTGATGTACAAGCCTGGGTATCTGTAGGACTGTATTAGCGCTAATTTACTTTGCTAATGATGCTAATGTAGTGCTTTTTAAAGGGCTGGGCTTTGTGACCAGTTCAGGGAGCCCAGAGAGTGACAAACAAAAAAAAAAAAAGGAAGCACAGTCTCTTCACTTGTGGAATTAGTACTTCATAATCATATGCACCTCCATGGATCTTCAATGAAAGTTCAGAGGGGTCTGGTTGCAAACATTATTTCAAGGCTAAGGTCAAAGCATCAAAATGTTATGATTTACGTATAGACGTATATACGTACCTATAGAACAAAATCAACATGGCACATTTCCTTTTTCACAGCATATATTAGTGGTTTTGCAAATGGGATATTTTCTTGCCCATGAAGCTAATTTTTATCTGTACAACAAATCCGTTTCCATAAATCTCGAGGCACACCACCCATAGACAAAGAAAACCCTAACTAAACTAAAATGGCTATAGCGTTTAATTTTTTTTAACGATTATCTATTGTATATCATTGAGCAAAAAGTTCACATAACTTGGAAAAGAGCAAATATCTTAAGTTAAAATCAAGAAATGATGGCGAACAATTTGAAATGAAGCAGCACAGGCTTCCCAGCCTTAAATTTCAATTAACACTGAAGCCTAACTTTGCTATTAAATCAGAACAGGTGCATGCTAGTGCACAATGCCTTGCACATTTCTAGTACAAAACAAACAACCGGTGAGTACGTTCTGTTTGTGACATACTGTATGAACACCAAAACCCTCCAACACCACCACATTGACAACTTCACAGAGCAATTACGTATGTTTTTCAAAAAAGCTAACACTGTTAGCTATTGCTACTCAGTGCATCCAACATACACAGTGCAACCTGCTTAGCTTTTGGCTTTGACATGATAGCCGAAGTGTCATACCTTGGGGGATGTGGATGTTTCTGCATGATAGTGCCTCAGCAGGATATTGTTTCACACCTGGGCTGAACTCCAGCCGTCAGCTGGCGGTTATGTTCATTGAAGACTCTATATCATTGCTGTCCAAACTCTCCTGGAGGCCTGTAGTCCTGCAGGTTTTGGATGTTTCCCTGCTCCAATGCACCTGATTCCAATGAATAAGATCATTATCAGACTTATGCAGAGCTTGCAGGTGTGTTGGAGAAGGAAAACCTGCAAATCCTGCAGGACTCTGGTCTTCCAGGAGCAAGTTTGGACACCTCTGCTCAATATTGTCCATAGGTGTGAAAGTTTATCTATCTATCTGTGCCCTCCAATTGGCTGGCAACTAGTCCAGGGAGTACCTTGCAAAACCAAAACATTTATGTATAATAAATCTGAAGTTGTTTGTAATAATACAGATTAATTTATTTGCTTGTTTGTTAAAAAATGCATGGGAATAGGACTTTGATAAAATAATCACAAGTTAAATCACAACCGTAATATTGAGGGAAGAAAATTGCTGACAAACTATAAAATGTATGGATGAATAACAATTACACATTTGTTGATTAATAAATTGCCGATGGTAGATATTATTGATATGACTGTCAGTGGAAAAGGAGTGAAAACTGAGCTCATAAACTATTGTTTTTGTTTTTCTCCCTCTAACCAATTAGACCTGAAGAGGGAGGCCAGCATCTGCCACATGCTCAAACACCCGCACATCGTGGAGCTGCTGGAGACGTACAGCTCCGACGGGATGCTCTACATGGTCTTCGAATTGTAAGTCAAACATATAGTTACAGAGGAAGCGCAATTGTGAATCGCCGCTGGTGGGAGGATTCTTGTTACCGAGCGACAGTGGGGGTTTGCACGAGGAACGAGAGGGCGCATGGAACAGCGATGCATGGAAGGGAGAAGAGATGAAGATTAAGATTTCACACTAGCTCGCAGCAGACGCCTTTCCCTTCCACTCATCCCCACTCTTGTATCCTCATCTCTTCGTCGCTTCCCTGGCTTATTCCAGATTCTCATCTCACTGAACAGAACATTTTTGTGCATAAAGTTCCATCAAAGGCTGGACGAAGATGTTTTCTTCATTGTTCACACTTCTTATTTGTGGTGCTCAAGTAGGGAAATGCAACGCCTTTTCACACAGCTGTAAGACAACGATATTTTCCACTTTTTTTCTGTATAAATGGGGGCTGATGTCAACCAAGCAGTTTTTAGGCTATGTAGGTTAGGGATAGACCGATTATCGGCCGGGCCGATTATCAGTGCCGATAGTCTGCATTTTAAAGAATATCGGCATCTGACTTTTTAAAGAATCATATGTCCGATAATAGATTAATATAAAACTGAATGAATGTAACATTTCAGATAGTTTGAAATTTTGGAAATCTTTATTTACTGTAGAATACAATAGAGATCAGCCTCCTTGACTAATAATTGGTATCGGTATTGGCACTGGAAAAAAAAACACATCGGTCCATGTCTAATGTAAGCCATAATGGATAATGGCACATTTTGTAAAATGAAGATCCACTCACTGTTATGGGTTGGAATTTCACCGCTTTATTCACTACTGTTCTGTATAATTGGCACTGATATAAAAAGGGGGTGCAGGGTACGAAGGCCACCCAGCAATTTTCTGCTTTCTAAGTCAATATCAGAGCCATTGAAGTGTTTGGATGGCGTTGGTGTGAAAGGATATTCTGCAATGCTGCGACATGCGTGTGAAGTTAAACACAATACTCTCATTTCTGTTGACAAAAAAAAAATAAAAAAATCATATAGCTTAGTTTATTACATGACCAAGATCATAACTTAATTTAATCATACGTAAAATCTAATGTTTGAATTGAAATTAATTAAATGCCTTTAATTTGTTTAAAAAAAAAAAAAAAAGAAAGAAAAAAGTAGTACTGTATTTTAGAAGAATACTGTAATTGGCTGGCAATCATTTCAGAGTGTACCTCTTGCCCAAGTCAGCTGGAGTAGGCTTCAGCTCCCCCCACCACCCTAGTGAGGATAAGTGGGAGAGAAAATAGGTAGATCTGAAAGAACAGGGAAAAAACATAACATAGAATCAAAAGAAATAAACTGGTTATATAAATTGCAGTTATTGTACACACTGTAGTATTTGTGTGTTGCTGTGTACCTTTAAGGGGAGTGGCCAATGGATTTTCTTCAGTCCATTTGGTATCTGGGTGTGCGTTGTGGCTGTTGTAGCTCTTCACGAGCGTTTTCATTTTTGTATTTTTATGTGCTTGCTTGACCGTTTGTCCCATTTGACAGTGCATCAGGGACTGACTCTCCTTGCCCATATGTGAGGGCATTACAGCACTGTATCTTGATTACAGTACTTATTTGAGTTGGAGACACGGATATGAACTGTGCAAGCTCTCCCGTTGTTACTTGGTGTGCTTGCTGCTGGGACAGCCGAGTAATTTTTGCACAACTTCGGCAAACAGGGAAACCTGTCCTCATTCTGGGTCCGCCATAGCAGCAGGTTCTCCTGGCCTCTCACGGACCCCGTCGTGTACAGTGGAATAATTTCCCACTCACCTTCCACTTCATTAGTGCAGGCCAAAAAATTCTGCTCATACCTGGCTTTTTCCCCTTTAGTGGTTCTCTCTCTCTCTTACAAAAGCGACACATTCAGAAATAGAGGGAAATTAAATCAATTAAAGTGACAGCCTACTTTTATTCAGCACACTCATCTGGCGCTCCAAGCAACTTGGCCTCTCTCTTCCCAAACCTAAAGCCACATGACACACAACTAGTGGTGGCGTTTGAGAAGTACAACGGGAAATGTTAACATACTATATTACACTGAATTTTTTTATCCAATTCTTGGAAAGTTATGTAGTAGTTATATCAATCATGCACACAATTGTGACAATATCCTGGCTTGCTGGGTACATACAGATGAATTCTGGATGTTCTGTTATGATTGTGAGATGCAGCTATATTTTGTGGGACTTGAGTGTGAAAGAGGCTACAGGTAGATGGGAGAGATATTTGAGCACTTCATCCCTCAGAGAGCAGATAACAGAGCAGGCATATAAGATAACTGCAGACATCTTCATATGTCTCTCCCTGAAGCCTGCTTAAATATGAATAGTGTAATACTGTATAAGATGGATGTGCTGAAAAAAAAGAGCCTCACAGCAGCCTGGCCTAATTGGAGAGGACACCAAGACTGGATTTTAATAGTTGGGCAGGAAATGAAGCCGAGCAATTAGGAGAGACGCAGTAGTTGTAACTTGACTAGGTCAACTATTAATATCATTCAACATGATAACATGTGCCTGTTTGTGTCACTAAAGAGCCAATTAAAAAAAGAAGTCCCTTATACTAATGCAATGGCCATCAAGTCTGTTCCTATTGAGTCGTTGGATCAGCGGGGAACTGGTTCTAACTGGATGAGAATCTCATTTGGTGTACTCAAATTTGTGGCCAATGTTATTTTGTTGGAGATAACACTATTTCACTTTTAAAATAAAACGGGAATTAATCATTAGCTGAAGACAGCAGGCTTCATCCAGTTGAACTTGTACCTAATGTGTGAAAACATTTATTACGTGCAGGTTTGTTAGCAAGGGCGACCTCTAGTGGCTGTCATAATAACAGCAATGGTTGCCCTGTGCCTAAAAATTCTAACGTCACCATATCCATCCATCTGTTTTCACTAGCGTTGCGGGTAAGCTAGAGTCTATCCCAGCTGAATTTGGGGAGAAGGCCGGGAAACACCCTGGACTGGCCACCAGCCACTCACAGGATCCATGTAACAAACCATTCACACTCGCATGAACCTACCATGCATTTTCATAGTACACAGAGAAAATCAGCCACGACAAGGCACGTTATGGTTATTCTATTATATCACATTACAAATAAAGTACAACTGGAGCCTAAAACAATATTTTAATTGGAGACCTATAGAAATAGAACAGGAATAAGTCACGTAACTCTGCGGAAAATAAAAATGGATGCATACAGCTCTTTGGAGCAACCATGTACCAGAGCCTACTTGATACCTATTTGTCATAAAAAAAAAAAAAGATGCAATCTCTGAATAACATCAGATCATCTTTAATAGTGTACACGGAACTTATTAACAGCATGGTAAGTGTCCACATTTTAATACATCTGAGAGACATGGTGCTTCTTTTTTTTCCGTTAGCAACAGAGTTCAAACCAGCTTAGCAGTTAACAAATGTTCTTTTGTGAGTTGGTTGCTACTGTTTATCTTTTTCACCCAACATTTATGCAAATTATTTGAAGAACATATTTCTTACCATCACTCTGACTTTCTCTCTGCATTTGTGTGTATCTCAGCATGGACGGAGCTGACTTGTGCTTTGAGATCGTCAAGAGAGCGGACGCTGGCTTTGTCTACAGCGAAGCGGTGGCCAGGTGAGGTCAACTCGACTTTGAGTCACTGCTTGGGCCTCTGTTTTAATTGGATTTTGACACACTCTTTTCTCGATTTTCTTAGTCACTATATGAGACAGATCCTGGAGGCGCTGCGCTACTGCCATGACAACAACGTCATCCACAGAGATGTCAAGGTATTTGTTCCCTTTTAGAAAAATTAAATAAGATTATAGCGTTTTATATGCAGTGTGGTTGGAAACGATGTGGCTGCAGGTTGGAATAGAAGCTGAAATTCAGCATTTGGAGGCTAAAAACTGCCACAGTTGCTTTTTTCCAGAAAGTGGCGCCCTTTCAGAATCTCTGCTCTGATTAGCGACCTCATACTAGTTCCTAATCTTATTAACATGAATAGAAATTTGGGTCGTTTCAATCACAGACCCAAAGTGTGTCTTCAAAAACACTTTTCCTTCTTTTCAGCCTCGGCAATATTAGTTGGATAACATTTTCGTTTCAGGAAATTCAGATTCCCTGATGATTTGTCTCAACCTAATAGCGTCAATGTGTTTAGATATTTATTTCGGTTTGTGGAAAATGTCTTTATATTGGCAATTAGTTAAACATTATGTATGTATAATACACTACTACTAGTATTATGTTTTTTTGATGACTAAGACTGAGTATAAGGGTCATACTGAAAAGAAAACAAATATTACAATTAAAGGGGGATATTAATTTTATAATTTAGAATAAATAATTTTACACAAAAATATAAATTTATGAGAATAATATCACTCGAATAAAGATGTAATTTTACAGCAATAAAGTTGTGATTTTACAGGAATTATGCTGTTGGGAATTTTGCAGTTTTGCTTGGAAAAAAAGTTTGAAAGTTTAGAGAGTAAGGTTGTGATGTGAGAATAAAATGGGAATTTTTGGAAAGTCGCAATTTTACAGGAATAAAGTTGTTTAAAGTAACACTCGGGAACTTACAGGTTTCACTGATAATGGCAGCACCAAATGGACAAAAGCGATAGTGTTTTGCCTGAAGGAAGAAAGACCACATGAGGACGTGAAATCCTGATGCATATTTGCCAACTTTCCCAATTCACGCGGGACTTGGCGGGAGTATTCCGAATCTCCCACATGGCTGGATCATTAATTTCTTCCGCTAATCTCCCGAATTTACAGCAAAGTAAATAGTTTACATTGTGGTCAATATTTGACAGTATCTGGAAAACCCTGACCTGCTTGTACCAGACTCCCGCTGGAGGCTGTCATAGTCAACAAGTCTTGATTCTACACAAATTATATCCAAGATTTTACCGGGAAAGTTGTCGAAGGCTGAAGGTTGAAAATAGTGTTGCTTTCAAAATAAATTAATCATCATAGTGTTATGTTTTGAGAATAAAGACATATTACATAAAACAGTTCCAAGAAAGTAGTCATAAAGTTGTAATTTTACGTTATACAAGAGTGTTATAATTTTGCATGAACGTAACAATAAAGTTAAACAATAGAATAGAAATGAACAATTTTATGAAAATGTTTTTTTAATTTAGCAAGAATAAAGTCACATTTTCATGAGAATAAAGTTGCAAGATTGCAAGCGTAAAGTGAGATTTTTATTTATTTATTAATTATTTATTTAGCATTTATTTATTTAAAATGTTAAAACATCTTCATGTTATGAGAATAAAGTAACAATATTTTGGGAGCAAAGCTGAATTTTACAGAAAATAGTGATAATCTTTACGGATGTACGATAATGCTATTTTCAACCGATACCAATTAACCAATAATTTAGAAAGTGCAGATGTTGATAACCGATAAGTAAGCCGATAATTTTGTTTGTGAAATTAACTTGAAAACAAATATACTTTCGAGTCCTACCTTAAGTCGAACGTACAAAATGTTACAAGATTGAGGTCTTAATTTTTTTTTAAAACAGCTGCAAAACTACAAAATAAGATAATTATACGAGAATATACTTATTTACTATAATTACATACAGAGTCATAATTTTACATGGATGAAGTCACTATTTTCTATGTGTAATTGCTACAATTTAATAAGATTGAAATTTTAATGTGATGGAATTAAAGTTGTAATTTTATCAAATAATCTCATGGAATTACAACAAGAAAATTAGAAATTTTACAAAACTTAAGTCAACCTAATAAAGAATTAAGCTATATAATTTGACGTTTATACAATTGTACTTTTACAAGAATGAAGATGCAAGAACAAAGTCACAACGCCCCAATATTACAAGAATGCAGTTTCCATTCCATATGCTAATTCTTACATACTACATTGCTACTGTGACCTTGGTGTTGTTAGTATCACTTGGGCTAACCAGCCACTCATTACCATAGAAATGAATCACTATTAGGGATCAAGACCACTTTTTCCCCAGACTGATAGCAGTACGACTACTCAACTCTTTGAATACTCGCTGATACCAATAGTAAAACGGCTGGCGGCCACAAGTATCAACGACTGGTATCGGCCGCCGTTGCAACTTAACTAACGCATTGAAATAAGGCCTGTATCACCCCAATACAACACCTGGTATCAGCACTCGCCCATCCCTATTCACCGTTTAATGCTTTGTGCAGATAGAAGCCGTTTAATCAGGTTATAAATACAGCAGGTTTCTACTATCACCCTATAACAGCTGCTGTCTCGTCCTTATCAGATGTGCTTCCCCCAATTTATATCTTATTTCTCACATGCGCGTGCGCACACACCCACACAACACACACACGCCCAGCCACAAAAGAACTGGCAGCAGTGACGTATGGAAGGAGATAAATACTGAGGCTTTAAATCAATTCAGTGACTTTCATGCATGGGAAGTTGCAGCTCGCTTGAGCAGCTTTCTTGTAAATGTGTCTGTGCGTGTGCATTTTCAGACTAGTTTTTTTTTAACACTGTCCATAAGGAATGAGAAGAATTATTGTTATTTGATCATTATTACTGATTAAACTTGATTAATGGTGTCTTGAAGTGGTGTGCACTACCCAGCTGTAACTCGCAGAGGTGCCGTTGAGTCACTCTTAACTAGCATGCAAGGCAACATGACATTAGTTTGTGCCTATATCAACAATATGGAAAATTATTCCAGCATTTTTCAATAGGACAAACATTTTGAAAATCGAGTCTGTTTGTATATTAACATGTAATGTGGAAGGCCATAGACAGACTAAGTTGCAAATGGAAATGTCACAATAATTGCGGTGTAATCCTTTAAACTGCTACTTTAACACATACACAGCAGCAATACATACAAATAGAGTATAACAATAGTTAAAATCATACTGTATATTATTTCTGTTCTATGTGAAGAACAAATATGAAAACTTTATTATTACACTGAAGGGCCGACTTCTACTTGCTGTTGATTACGCTGCATCTATTCCAGTAGACCAAAGTGTTGCCGGCACGTTGCTACACAACGCTATACAACATTGAAAATGCACAACATTAAATTTGGACATAATAGCAGCGAATGGTAAACCACGGAATAGCAGGGTTTCACTGTATAAAGATGTTTATTTGTCTGATCTCACAAGTAGAAGCTACTAAAGAAAAGAACCAAATCTGTATTTTCAGCAAGTGGGTGTAGGACTTACCATTCAGCTTTTAGTTGCTATGTGCTATAAGGTAATGGGCCTCTAGATGGCAGCTTCGTGTTTTGTATCATGCCACCTTAATACTCAGACTCAGGACATTTATGCTGAGCAATTAACATGACTGTGTCAAGCCAAGAGAGGGGAAAAACATGCACATTAAAACTCCAAATGCATGGACATTATGTTTTAGAGTTGAACCTCAGCTTTCATGTCAATAAAAGTTCATCTGGAGCTTATGATCATCAAAGTTGGGCTTTGATGTAGTCTGTGTCTTGACTTTGGTTTGGTCTGAATGTCTCAGTGATTGCATTGCACTGACTAATGGAAGAACACTGTCTGCTTTTGGATCTCCATTGTTGTTCTTTCCATGGCCACCTCACAGGGAGTGAACACCCTCACTGAGATCTTTGTCTGACTTTACTGCTGTATTCATCACTGCTGGGAAAAAAGGAAATATCCCCCTTGAAGCGTTTCAATTCTGTAAAAAGCACATATATAAAAGAACAATGTGGTTTTTTTGGCAGCGTATTTCACTTTTTTTTTACATTTTACACACGTGCATAAATGTTATGAAAAGATCACACCAATTTCTGTGCAGAACTGGTTGTGAACAATAAACAATTCAAAGAAACATGGTTAATAATATTTCATAATATTTCAGTTACAAGTATATGTAAGTGAGAATTGAGTTTAAACAAAATAGTCGTGATTACATGATCAAATCCTCTCACAGAAATTGTGTGATAGGTCTGTGTTTCAAAAATTTAATCACAGCATATCTGAAAATTACTTTGAACGAAAACTAGATAAATGCACAGAAGTTAACTTTTCCAATAACTTCAGATAGGCGCGTCCACTTTCAACTTTCAGAATCGAGATCCCAGAAAAGTCCCTCCACATGTTTTCCCTCTCGTTTTGTTTTTTATTTACTTGTTTTGTTCTAATGTGCTGGTGATGTGGCAATGTGATGATGTTAACCTTCACACGTCCTTGCATGCCATCAGATGTATGCACTTCTTGAACACAATGTCTGAGCATGGTTCTTGCAGCTGGCTTCTCTCCCACTGCCTAATCACACAATTGCAATGGTATTACGGAGTTCATAGATTATTCATAGATTATACTTTTTTTTTGCTTATTCTTTATTTTATTTTTTTCTGAAATCCACTAAGATGCCCCAAGATGCCCCGTCTAATAGAGAAGTAGTGCTTCGGCACCATCTTATGGCATCTATGGACATTGTCATTAATAAATATTTTTAAGGGTGAGCTTCAATTAGTCACTGATTTTTGCTATTTGGGCAAGACTCAGTTCATATCCACCACACATAGCAGGGTGATTATTGTATACATCATTTTATCTGTATTAATGGTTACTGGATAATATTTCTGAAAAATCCAACAAATATTGTAACTACAGTATTCATATTTTTAACAGAGAAATGCCAATTAAGATATACTGGATGGTTGCTCTTAGAATAACACACAGCATTGTGAAGCGATTGCACATCGAAGTATACTGGAACACTAGTCATTAAAGATAATCCATCCATCCATCCATTTTCTTCTGCTTATTTTGTCAGTTAAAGATACTGTGGGCACATACTTGTATTATAAGCTCACCAATATCATGGGGGCTTGTTGCCATCATGCAGTTAGACATTTAATTTGCAGACTTTTTACATGTTTTAGTTGGTGCTGTTTATATTCGCTACAGTTGTCAACAGATATTAAATGGGCTCAGCAGTTATCACTTTAATTTTTGGCATTAAAATTGATAACTACAGTGTGTCCTAGTACTTCTCGAAGTCAGAGTTAAAGCAAATTTTGAACTTCCACCTCTTGTTTTCTTTAAAATGCAACACAGTAATCCTATTGCAGTAAGAGCATCATTACAGAAAAAGGACCTGACATTTCAGGGATTGATTGTAAAACATTGGTACTGCACCCCTGATTTTTGTATATTGTTTTAATGTACACTAAATGGTTGGATGAATTTGAAAGTTGTTGTTCAGATTTGTGGTTCACATAGCGCATCTCTTAAAATGTTAATTTGCACCCCTCTTTGTGAGCCAGAGCAGTTGAACTAACCATCCAAACCACGTATTCTTACGAGTCACAATAATCAGCTAAAAAAAATGAGCTCGACAAATCCTTTATTTCAAAGTAGCTGGGACATTAGCTTGCCCTCTGTCAGGCCTTCCATTTCTCCCTTCCATTTCCACTGTGGAGCTGCTCCCACTAACTCGCACCGAAGTATGTCGCACACGAAACATGTCGCTCATCAAGCGCCGCACCTCCTTCCTCACAGAGGACAATAAGAGGAGTAAAAGAGGAGGATCGAGGCAGGTGTTCAGAGCTGAAAAGAGCAGCGCCAATTCATTGGCTTTGTCAGCCACGCTCCTCCAGAAGCAGGAAGTGTCTGTAATTTGGGTCTTGATGTAGAACACCCTAATCACATGATACGGAACAAAACAGAGAGTAAAGAGGAGCAGGATGAAGAAGGATTTCCATGCAGTTCTTGAATAACGGTGAGCGTTGGGCAGGTTGGGTTTATTTTGCGATGTCCTCAGAAGCTTGAGGGCGATCTTCATGTAGGACACCACCAGAGCGATGAACACCAACCAGAAGACCACCAGAATGCAAATGTTGATGTATGCTTTCCATTTTGCATCGTGGAGCTGTTTGTAGTGGAAACACCTAGACACACAAAAAAGGGGAACTTGAGTCAACTAAAGTGCAAGTTTTTTTTTTTAATTGATCCAGTCTAAACCCTGGCTGTAAAAACAAGACTGTCCATGTGTGTGCTGATTGTTCAGTCTCAAAAACTAAACTATATACAGGGTTTTCCAGTATTTTATTATTCCCAGGACAGTAAGCAGTCGGTTTGAAAATATTGTAGTCTCTGCGTGAAACCTTAAAAGCACTTCACTTGATTTCTATCATGTAAGCATACCCTTAATCAGAGAAGCCACAGTTCCACTAAGCGGAACAGTTTAGTTCAGCTCGCTTCGGGAGAGATTAGAAGAGTAAACCTTTGCAAGCAATGTGGCTTGTGTGATTGGCGGTGAAATATGGCTCACTTATTTTGCAACCGAAAAGCTAAGATATTGAAAGACCTTACTTGCTATCCAATGGCCAAGAAATGTTAAGGTGCTATCTAATTTTTCTACCAAATGGTCAGCAAATGCTTCGGCATGGATAGCTTATTTTGATAGCAAAAGGCCAAGAAACTAATGGCCTAGAGACAGTAACATACCTCTCATTTATTTTGCTACTAAAAAGCCCAAAATTGTCAGATCAAACTGCTTATTTAGTGACCAGTAATGTAAACACAGAAAATTGCCTAGCAACTGTGTTCACCATCAAATACTTGACCAACCTGTTAACATGTGATGGAGTCTTTGTTATGAAGAAGGCTGAAGCCAAGCCAAAGGCCATGATCCAGATGGCCGCACAGATACCCGTGCTCCATCTGGTGGACTGCAACCTGATCTGTGTCCGAGTTCCCCGATGGATCTTCATGTAGCGATCCACACTGATCAGCCCCAGCAGAGTGATGCTGATGTACATGTTCATGTAGAAGAAGCTGCCCACCACGTTGCACAGCGTGGGCCCCAAGGTCCAGACATTCCCCCTGACATGGTAGAGAATCCTGAACGGCAGGCAGACCACCAGGAGAAGGTCGGCAAACGTCACGTTGATGAGGAAAACTCGCACCGAGTTCTGTTTCGAGCACACATGGAACAAAGCCCACAGAGCCACCAGATTCCCAAGCAGACCCAGGATAAAGATAATGGAGTAAAGCACCGCAAGTGGTTGCTGCAGCGCACCATAATCAACACAAGGCTGCTGAGGATCAGGCGTCATTGTCAAGTTAATCCCGTTGACAAAAGGGGAAGTAGACATCTGAAGGTCAGCAGACATGATGTATGGATAATGATGATCTTCCAACCTGTCCAAGGAAACAAAACAAATATTTTGGTGTCTTTACGAATAAGTCATGCCACCAACATAGCAGCTAATGTTAGCTTGTTTATATGCTAATGCTAGCTTGATATTGCTGGCACTGCTGTTTTGTTGAGCATTCTCTGAGAATATTTATCACAACTATGCACTATCATTATTACATGCTAAAAATTAAAATGCTTGAGAATCATGCTCGTACATGTCACTGAAGTGTGCCGATTTGGTTGGACTCTGCTTGGGGATAAGTAAAGTCTAAAAACTGTCAAGTTACTCGCCCTTTAAATAGTTAAACTTTAATATACCACCAACTATCATCCTAAGATATATTAATGTCATAATTGCTTCAAATATAACGGTATATACAGATGATTCGATTTTTCAAAAAATGTGCCTATACACGTGCATGCGGCAAAACTCTCAATAACTTCCATTAATAACCCAGGCTAAACTCGGTGCCCCCCTGACATACAAACTTAAACTGTTAAGATGTATAATTTCTGAAAAATAGGCAGAAATAATGCATATAGGAAAGTTTTTCAGTTGGTAGCTGAGGATAGGTTCCACAGGGGAGAAAAGGTGACTAGGTGAGTTTGTGAATAGCGAACTGCCAATAGTTATTCACTCCCCATATTGATGTGCAAAGCCAATTGTGTGCACATACAATACTTGTGATCCAGATTCATTTCATGAAGCGGAAGCCATTGTTCTGTTTTCATACTAATAAATGGTGCAAAATGCCATTAAAATCACACAGAGCTGAAGCCCATCCAAGCTGACTTTGGGCAAGAGATGAGGTACACCTTGGAGCGATTGCTAGCCAAATTCAATGTTCAATCAGCATTTATTATCTAATGTAACCCATAAAAAAAAACAAATCTTATGCATACTTTAAATAGGATGTACTCACACAGTCATTTAAGTCCACGAACAATGGTCGATCAGCTGCTCATATATGCTCATTAGACTTCCCCTCTGTCAGAACTGCTTACTCACACATCCAGCCTCTGAGAAGGACACGTTTCTAAAAGTCTCATCAAGCTTCCTGTACAGAGTCAAGTAGCTTCAGACTATAGTGGTTCCGATGAAGAGAGAGAAAATCTTTTGTTCCCTCCGTCCATTTCCAAGGCTGCCGCTCATGTCGGCGTTACCCTGTCCGCGTGTGCCGTCGAAAGTCAACAGAGAATTGCTGACATGTAAAATGCGGTGATGTCGCGCGGAGAAAATGTTGGGCTGTGGTCAACTTTTCTTTTTTCTTGCCACTTGTAGTCCCAATACAGAGAGAGAGGGTTGGCGGAGGCTGGACTCAATTTGCAAGTTCTGGTTACACACATGAGTGCAAGTGATGTCAGCATGCATCATGCACAACTTGTACAATATAATACGCTTTCCACTCCTGTTTCTTATTATAAAACACAGCTACACTATGTGCTGAGTATAGACATTCTGAGGAGAAAAAAAGGTTCCCAAAATACAATACCTCTCTACAATAGTACACTGGCCAAGGCAACCATACTGTCAGCCGAAAAACCCCATTTTTGTTTGTTTGTTTTTTTCCCTCAGCGTGGTAATGTTGCTGTGACCTACATCATATACATTCCCGTAGGTCTTGTAGGCTTCAAACATTATACTGTAAAGTTACTGATTGGCCTAAACTTGGCAAAGGTGTGTTTCAAAAGAAGGCATATCTTTTTCATCTGGCTTTTATAATCTTTAACTTTGATAACAATTGACCATAATATGTATGAGGGTGCTGGAACGTTTTAAGTAATTCATTCTTATTAGACCATTTTTAATCATCATAGAAGTGTGAAAAGTCTACTGTTGTGAATATTAAGCAGATAATCATAAGCTGCTCATTGTAGAAATTTGCCCAAATTATCTTTACAGTAGCCTTTTTATTTGAGTATTTATGACTCAAACATCTTCTAATTAGCAGATTAACACATTAGCTGACATTAGATGGCGTGACTCTTAACTCTGAGTTAAATATATGAAATTTCCATGTAATATTTAAATAGTACAGTCAAACCTCGGTTTTCGAACATAATCCGTTCCAGAAGGCTGTTCTAAAAGCGATTTGTTCGAAATCCGAAACAATTTTTCCTATTATAATTAATGTAAATAATTTTAATCCGTTCCAAGTCTTAAAAAAAAAAAAAAAAAAAAAAAAAAACTTTTTCCAAGTTTTTTTTTGTTTTTTTTTGTTTTTTACTATTTTACACCATAAACTGCACTACTACTGTTTACTATAAACAGAAAAGGGTAGAAATAGACACTGTTTTATTTATATATCCTATCTAAAATGATGGGGAAAAAAACCGAAATGCAAACATTTCTTTTTTAAATTCAATAATTCTGCGGACTACTTTCCTCTTTTCTTCACCAACTTTACCGCTAGCAATTGCTTTCTTTGGACCCATGATTAGGGGCTAAAACACGATGCAAAACTAAAAAAAAAAGATTTGCGTAAATAACAATGCACAAGTCTGCTCCAAACGAACTTTGAGCACGAATGTTCTACGGAGGAAGCATCCTGGGCATTCGAGTTAGTTCGGCTCCCAAGTGAGTCGCGTTCAGGTACGCTCGGCTTTTTCTCCTGAGTGAGTCGCGTTCAGGTACGCTCGGCTTGTTTCAGTTTGGTTGAGAGCCGAATTTTTGCACGAGTTCTGAGACATAAAATTCTCGACTTTTCTGGTTGAAAACCGATTTGGTTAAGAACAGAAGCGTTCGAAAACCGAGGTTTGACTGTATTTCATTCTCTATGCAGTCGATATGAATTAGATTTACAGGAGGTGGTTTCTAAAATTGTTTGTATTGTTTAGGCTGATCAGTTGCTTTATTTAATTCAAACTTACACTGATGGATTATGTACAGTATTTGTATTAATGTCACTTGCCTGATTGGTGGATATTACATATATATATATCAAATTTGCTTCCACATTTGGAAAATCCCTGAGTCTAATCTGAAAATATTCAAATTTTTGTATGTGTATGTTTTTCTTTATACTGACATTACACTTGTCTGAATTGTGCCGCTTGAAAGCAAAAAAACAAAATAGAATTCGAGTGCACATCCAATGTAAATTCAGATTTGATGGTGGCACCTTCCTGTTAGTTGCGAGTCAACCATATTTGTTTATTCAAAATGAAGAAGTAAAAAGTTCAATGTGCATTCTGCCATGCAGTAAAAGCTTCCCTCGTTGTTGACTTTGTGTACACTGATGTTAATTTTCGGGCGTGTGATTAACGTTGGGTGTCACTCTTTAGTTAGCCAGAAGTGAGTGACCACAAAATCATTTCTGTCTCTCTTCTCACTCAGCCTCACTGTGTGCTGCTGGCATCCAAGGAGAATTCTGCTCCAGTCAAGTTAGGCGGCTTTGGAGTTGCAATCCAACTGGGAGAGTCAGGCCTGGTGGCTGGAGGTACATGGAACACTTTAAACATCCCTGTCTCACACGCTTTTGTTGCAAATATGCTCATCCAGAGTGTTTTCATACGCAAATAGCATTTTTCTTTACAATGCACATTGTGTATATAAAACCGCATTGTTATATGTACAGGTCGCGTAGGAACACCCCACTTCATGGCGCCCGAGGTGGTGAAGAGGGAGCCTTATGGAAAACCCGTGGACGTGTGGGGATGCGGCGTCATCCTCTTCATCCTCCTGTCAGGGTGTCTGCCCTTCTATGGCACCAAAGAGCGTCTCTTCGAAGCCATCTGCAAGGGGAAATACAAGGTGAGGATATTACATCAGAATTTGTTGTCTTTTGGGTCACAAAAGACGACATGGGGTGCCTTTTACACTTATGTATGGTTCTCTCACCACATCAGTTTATTTGCAGAGTTTTCAAAAAAATATATATATATATATTTTACAGGTTTCTTCAGTAAACTAACTGTAATGCAAAGGAAAGCCACAGTCATTGATGCACTTTGACCATTTACTCACCGGGAAAGCAGTAAAAAACCTAAACATAATGAGTATTCCTATGCAAGAGCTTCTGTTGGCCACAAGTCAAACACAGCCTCACTGACATTACACACTACCTCACCTAGCTCTGCCTCCTAAAGGCACATCTAACACACACACACGCACACACTATAATGTATAAGAATCATATACAATACTTGTTTTCTCTGCATTTTATGCTTGCTATGTTTTTGTGTTTAAAGCATGTAGTGAGAAAATTACAGCGATATCATGAGGTACGAGTAACCTGGCTCGTGAGTTTTTCAAGATACGAGCCTCAAGTTGACCATTCCAAAACCTTCATTGTATTATTTTAAGCTATTTATAAGTTGACTTGCTGGTGTATTTTGGATTGTTGTCCTGCTGCACTAAGTCATATGTGAAAGATCAAGTTGTGCAGTTCTGCAATGCTTTAACACAGATGAACCCGCGGCAGTGGAGTCAAATCTCAGAGAGCGCTAAAGATCTGGTGAGGCGCATGCTAATGCTGGACCCCGCCGAGAGGATCACCGTTTACGAGGCCCTCAACCATCCTTGGCTCAAGGTTGGGTCTCACCTTGTCACACCTTGAAACCAATTCTCAGTTCTAAATTATGATAATTAATCTCATAATTAATTGAAGCTTCATTTGAGCTGCAGGTGGCAGTAGTGTGCAAATTGTGGTGATGTCTATTGCAGGAGAGAGACCGTTATGCCTACAAGATCCACCTGCCAGAGACAGTGGAGCAGCTGAGAAAGTTCAATGCCAGGAGGAAGTTGAAGGTATACGGCATGAACACCGTTATGATCAAAATTATTAACCCTTTCACAAAAATAAATTTAAAAAAAAATTCTCCAATGACATGACCATAATCCAAAGTCTTTAGTTTGCATTCACAGAAACAAAGACGACTCCTACATGACGTTTTTTTTATTATTATTATTTTTTAATGACTGATTTACTGAAACAAGAAGAATGTACATGCGCACACAAAATCAATGCCAAAATAATAAGTCCTCTGACAGTTAATACTTAATAATTTCAATAACATTTTTGGATGCTTTTTCTGCCAATTAATTATAATTAATATCATTTATTGGCAACAGTAGCCAACCCAACTCCAGCTCCTGATGTCGTTCACTATGCCATGCCCGATAAAAGTTCATTTAACATTCAACAATTACCACAGTGCATAACGTAAATACACTTCATAAAAACAGTTTATTTTTTTGTCTATTTTATTATGCGTTTGGTTTTTATATGATGTAGTGCTGTTTTCCATTATTAAAAATGTAACAAAAATAGTGATTTTTATGTGTGAGCGTATTCATTGTGGTAAGATGACACTAGCCTTGCTTCTTGCAGTCATTTGAATGCAATTGAGTGGTAATTAATTGATCAAGCGGCGTTTCAAGCCTGATTGACTAAGTTAACACGAAAGCCCTTTTCAGTGTATCCGCACAAGTTTCTTCCCGTTTGGGCAGTTCGTCCAGATGGCGGGTCGGTTTCGGAGCTTGAAACTGATCACTTTTGAAACCGGGCTGCAGAGTGGAAAGATTTCAAAACGCCCCGTACGTTCCAATGTGGACACCATATGCAGGATAGTTACCCCTTCGGTGATGACGTAATTCTCTTGTGACTGCGCCCGAACCGCCAGTCTGTGAAGAGCAATGGTGGATAGTCGTGTCATCGTCGTTTTGCACAATCTCCATAGTTTGTTTATGCTTTTACAGCGAAATGTTTTGCGTGATGTTGTACTAAAATCACCCGGCATTGTCACTTCTTCTGTGTTATGTTCGTCTCACTGATCTATATATGTTACTGGATAGCCAATAGCCCATACACGCCTGTGCAAGCCATTGAAGCGACAGGGCAGCCATCTTACTCCTCCCATCTCGCGAGCAGACTACTGTTTAAACCACTTTGAAGACCCCCTTTTCTTTTATCGCTCAGTTCCTAGACCCCAATTAGATTTGACGGAGTCATCTTTTGTTGACTTACAGTCATAATTCTTTAATAAAAAAAAAAAGTACAAGTTTCCTCCTGTAAACATCATTAAGCATATAATTCATACATGTATTTAAGGTAAATTATAAAATGTCTGAAGTCCTCTTGTTTAAGTTTAACAAATTTAAAACATCATAAATCAGGCTATTTCTACTAAGTACTGTCTCAAATGTTGTCCAATTTTGATACTCTAAATGTATAGGATTGTATGCCGAGAAACATTTCTTGGCAGGAGTAATATGGCTGCCTCGTGGCTTAAAAAGTCTATGGCTAGCGGCTATTCAGGTTAGTTGTTCGTCTTCTTCGCTGATTCTTCTCCTACGCTTTCCATTAACTCGATATGACAGCGCTACAGCGCCACGCCATACTTGGTATATACTGTATATTACAGCCATTAAATGTCCTAGGCGTCTTCTTTTGGACACTCGCATGTCTTGAGACGGTTCTGTCTGTACAAGATTTGTTTGAGGAACGAAGCCGGCTTTGCTTCCGTGTAAACATGGCCTAAGTCTTGGTTCCGAACTAAGTTGTTTCAAAAAACACAAAATCAAATGGGGCTACTGTTTTTCAACCATCAGTGTTTTACACTCTAGTTTAAAAAAAAAAGAAAAAGTCTTCAATTTTGAATGTATTTTAGCTGTTTTACTATTTTACTGTTACTATTTTACTATGTATCAAAAGGAAATACTATATAATATCTTATGAATATTATAAACATTGAGCAATATTTTGGGGAAATGTTCAACAGTGCCTATAGTGGGTAAACATGTTGACTAACCTCTATACAATATATGTACGTGTGATGATGATGTCATCACCATGGAGGATGCTCACTTGCTGGTGTGGTTTCAGGGGGCGGTACTGGCGGCAGTGTCCAGTCACAAGTTTAATTCCTACTATGGAGACCCTCCTGAGGAACTCCATGACTTCTCAGACGACCCCACCTCCTCAGGTGAATTTTTAAACTTGTGTTGTGTTTAAGGAACAGAACAACACACCTGCAGTGAATTTAAAAGATAACACACATGGTGAATCAAAACTACATTTGAAGCATTTACTATTAAGGATCGTGTAAATATTCAGTTCTACATTGAGGTGTACAGACCAGTCCCAAATTTATGAAGTCATGCATCCCCTGCAAAACAGAGTTGGGACTTTCCACATCTCACGTACACTTGGGCCCTAAAAAAATGCCTATTTTTAGTCAACATTGCTAGCCTGACGTAATCAACATACACAGATGCATAACAATCACACCCAAACTATACACCCACACTCAGTATAAAAAAAAAAAAAACTTTCCATGTTAATTCAAAACTATTAAATGTGGTCTAAATATACTTACTTTGGAGGTGTGTCCTAACCTAACCCTTTGAACATATAGAAATATGTCAGTTGATGACATACGTATAACAATGGTAAATAAAAAAATTAAAAAAGGAACCTGTGGTTAATCTAAACTACAGCAATTGCTTAGAACACCCAACAGAGTTGACGTTCCCCTTCTCACCTTACCCACCCTAACAAATATCCTGGTTGTAACCAGTAAAAATCCACTCTGTCAATGCAAGACAGAATAAACACCTAAACAACACACCCACAGTGAAATCAGAAACACCCACCTCCCATGGGAATGACCTCATCAGGCATATCTTGAGTGTGTTTTTGTCTTATTACAATCTTTTGTTTTTTCTGCTTCTGTTAATGCTTCCCACCTGCAGGGCTACTCGCAGCAGAAAGTATGTATCTCTATATTTGTGTATGTTGTGTGGTGAATCCTTCCAGCTACTTGGCAGAATGTTGACTGATATTTATTTGAATATATGGTTTTTTTTTCAGGGGCTGTGTCTCAGGTGTTGGACAGTTTAGAGGAAATCCATGCATTGACTGACTGCAGTGAGAAGGATCTCGATTTCCTGCACAGTGTTTTCCAGGACCAACATTTACACACACTGCTTGATGTAAGTCAGTCACTTGTGATCTACTGTCTAGAATAGAATAGATGACAGTAACTATAGCAAATTGGAATCAAAGCACATGACAACCATCTTATCAAAGAAGCATTAAAAATCAAATGCATTATTTGCAACAGTGAAACTGAACAAGCCTATGTGGCAACCGTACATGAATGACATATACTACATGTATAATGTGACTGACAAACTGTCATGAATGACTTGATACGATATATATCAAATTCAACGTGAACATCAGCTGTATTAGTTAGCAGCATTGTACCTAGCAAAAGATGCCCTTTGGGAAGGAGCAACAAGCATATTACAGATCACATCAAGTTGTGGTGGACATCTGCCTGCATCAGTTGTAGTTGTTCAAGTACAGTGTAGTAACCTCTAAAATGTCCCTGACGTTGTACAATTCAAAGTTTCTTGTACTTGTATATGCATGTATCTTATTGTTATTATGAATGTATACAGTATACATATATACAATATATATGTACAGATTTTGATTTGAATTTGCCAGCGATCTGTAGACCAGCATCACCAAACACATTGTGTTCAACCTCAGAGGTTCTACCTAATAAGACAATATTTTTTACTAAGAACATAAGATAAAATACCTGTACACTAACACAAAACAAAACAAAAATAGAATAGTCACCATACAAAATGTATCTATGCTATTTTTTTTACCCCACTTTGAGTTGAGACTCACATTATGTTGTGCAGTCAGTCATGTTGTTGACCTTGATGCTAGTCTCTTAACAAATTAACGGCACCATAAGTTACAAAAACAGACAGACAGACTGTATTTTACATCAGTTTTATTTTGTATGTAAGGTCATCATTTTGACTTGTGTGTTTAACCTATAATTTCATTTGGTTGAGGCTCTATGCGCTCTTCTTTCATGTTATGTGGATAATTGCATATAATTAGCATGTCTTTTTTTTTTTTTTTTTTAAAGATGAATCTGTTGTTGGAGCAAAAAGAAATAACACAAAATTACTTTAAGTATTCCATATAAAGTTATAAAGAGAAACATTTCTAAATGATTACATGCAAATATATTGTACATAATAGTTGTACAATATATTTAATAGAATTCAACTGTACTTAACACATACACTGTATTGGATTTTTAAAAAGTTGAAACCACTGTGCAGGTTGAACATTTAATTCAATGATACTTTTGAGTACTACTCGAGGGAGCCCAATACCACACTGAGAATCACTGCCCTTTAATTTTACTCAGAGTTTTGTTCAAATCTGTCTACCTGACGAGAAACTTTTATGGTACATATGCAGTATCATGAACAAAAGAAGTGACACTTGGCGCTAGCAGGACACACTTTTGGCGGTGTGGATCAGTGGTAGAGTGGTCGTCCCACAACACAGAGGTTGGGGGTTCGATTTCATGCTGTTGTGACCACGTCGAAGTATCCGTGCGCAAGATACTGAACCTCCAGTTGCTCCTGATGTTGCGTCACCAGTAGTTGAATGAGTAGTCGAATGAAAAGCGTTTTGAGGGCCTTGTAAGGTGGAAAAGCGTTGAGTACCATTTGGTCATCTGTGTGTTTCTTGAAAAGATTATTAGAAGAAACTCATGATGATACATGGACATACAGAAAAAACTTTCCACTTTAATGACGTTTTCCTACAAAGCTCCCACTCATCAGGATGAAAGAGCTTGCAAACAAGAAGATATCATCATAGTTGGTTATTTCCTCGTGTTTGAAGATGATCTGTGCGCTCGGCCTGGCAGGTTGAAATGGATTGTAGTGTAGTGGTCAGTGTGGGCGTCTTGCACGTGTCCGAGTCGTTTCTGCTCGGAACGGAGCGGCGAGGGAGTCATAAACAATGGCGTCCATTGTGAGGATGTGTAAGAAGCACAGCTGTGTTGCGAGTGCAGCTGAAAGTAGCGTGCACTGCGACATGGTGGATGGCTGCAGATGGAGTCTACTGACCTAGAAAGCTTTGTTGGAACCCCTTTCCTGCACCTGCCTGGTGAGTCTTCGACAACTTTCATGTGTTGGCCTCCAGGTAATTGAGTCAGAGTGGAAATCCTCTTCTCTGGTCCTTTTGATGTCTGACTTGAGGCTGATTTCTTTTAATCTTCTAAAGCTTTGTGGTTGGTTAGCGAGGGCCGGGTAAATGGTGCCTTTAAGGAAGTATAGTACAGATTTGCTCATTTGAGCACATCTGTTCTGTGACACTGGTTGGCTTACGTGTTGATCCTATCTGGAAAAAATGTGTCTCATGGAAAAAAAATATGGGCAGGAATCGGATGATTCTCCGGGGAAGACCCAGGACATATTGGAGAGACCAAGTCTGCCAGTTGGCCTGGAAAGGACTTGGGATTCCCCACAAGAGCTGGACAAATTGGTTGGGCTAATGGGAGTCTAGCTAGGTAAGGCAAAAAAGAAAGACTGATTGTTTCCAATAAGAAGTTATTTTAATACATTGACTAACTTGTTCCAGCATCAACCTGCCTCATCATGAAACCTAGTCATCATTTTGAATCACATCTTAACATTCTCTAAAGCGTCATCTGTGTTAAACTTAAAAGTAGAACTACTCCCGGCGGCACGGTGGTCTAGTGGTTAGCACGTCCGCCTCCCAGTTCTGAGGACTCCGGTTCGAGTCCAGGCTCCGGCCTTCCTGGGTGGAGTTTGCATGTTCTCCCCGTGCCCGCGTGGGTCTTCTCCGGGTACTCCGGTCTCCTCTCACATTCCAAAGACATGCATGGCAGGTTAATTGGACGTTCCAAATTGTCCCTAGGTGTGCTTGTGCGTGTGAATGGTTGTTGGTCTCTGTGTGCCCTGTGATTGGCTGGCAACCAGTCCAGGGTGTCCCCTGCCTACTGCCCAGAGCCAGCTGAGATAGGCGCCAGCAGCCCCCGCGACCCTTGTGAGGAATAAGCGGTCAAGAAAATGGATGGATGGATAGAACTACTCCCACCTACCATTTAAGATGGAGGACAATGTTTGCACTTTGCAGAGATATACTATCAGCTAGGGGTGTTTTATTGGTATTGCTGGAATTGTGTAATGTCTAATACAGTGGTCACCAACCTTTTTGAAAATTCTTAAGCAACTTCTTGGGTAGTGATTAATGCAAAGGCCAACCAGTTTGACACACACTTCTGATATAACAAATTTGCTGAAATTACCTTGAATCATGTGTTGTTGTTATGTGTGAATAGTAATTGATAATATTAATTTATTTGAAGACACTGATCCTGTTAATGAGTTCTCACTACAATTAGGAAAGAGAAATGTCACTATACAACAACACTTTGTTTCCATAAATGTCTGCAAGTGTTTACGTCCTCAAAATTCACAACGTCCCGTCACTGGTCAGTGATGTTTAACATGTTTGTCCAAATAATTTTCTGGTTCTGTGCTTATCATGTGTTCTTTAGATGTTCACTGAATTATAGTTTAGAGTCAGCAAGTAAAGACATGCACATCTGATATTTGAGTTTATTTTGAATGGCAAGCACCGGAAACTTGTAGAGTTTGTGCTAAGGCAAGATGGCAAAATGTTTTTTAATATGGCTTTTACGTTGATGCTTAAAACAAGACATAACCTTGCATGTGATTATGTAATAACATGGGCAAGCATAATTTTGGTATTTTATCCACTTTTCTCCTGTTTAGCAGCCGCGGTGTAAATGTATCCTCAGTGTGACTCACACATTTACTGAATTGTTCCATATTTTCTTTTTGTTGTACTGAGCCCTCAGCTGCTGTCTTTGTTCACACTGTTGACAAACATTGAGGCCTTAAACACACTCTTCTCAGTGTAATATGAGGCAGTCTCTTTTTTCCTTTCAACAATTAACTTTAGTCCGAGCGTATTCGACAAAAAAGAAAGAAAGAAAAAAAAAAGAAGTCTTGTTTCTCTGACAATTTTTTTTGGGGGGAGCTTTGGGGTTTTTTTCTAAATATTTTTTCTGTTATACTGAATTTTTTTTCTGTCATAATAAAAAATCAGAAAAACAAGAAAAACTAGAGCTGCGAGCAGCTATAAAGGGCCCTCGCAACCCGGGCCACATTGGGGTATATGCAAGTCGGGGGACTTGCACGTTGGGGTACTGTTAAATAGACAAGGACCATGGAAAATAGAAATGCATTTGCCGTGCCTTGTGTGTAAAAAGGTGCAGTAAAAGGCCAAAAATGATGCACAATTCCCAAAATAAATTCAAAAGTGTGGACTTTCTGATGTGTGTGCAAAGTTTCATGAAAAGTCGCTCGTTTGATATTCAAAACCAGCATCTGTTTATTTGAAAACATTGCATGGCACAGAGATGGTGTGTGATCAAAGAAAAAGCTTTTTGATGACTTTTAATGTGGTGTCGCTGTGCAACACATATGTATTCATGACATAGTGAAGTATTGTGACAGTTTTGTAGGGTCCAGCAAACAGTAAATGTGTGACAGTTATTCAAGAAAAAATGTAGCTTTGAAGCAGGCTAACCAATGACATCATCTAAAGGGGAAAAAAGCACATGAGCATGATCAATGCATGCATACTGTAATGACAAAGCATTCAATGAAAATCAGTCATGTTAGATTCCATGATTCTAAATAGCAGAGGTAACGTGTTGGTGCAAAACGTTGTGGTCGTGTTGCATGTTACTCAATGGCTGTGTGTGTCAAAACGAGTTTATTTGAAAGAATATACAAATATATACACACGGACATATATATTTATACAGTATAACAGTGCCGCATGTATTGGTTTTAAGGAAAGAGTTGAAAAGCAGTGTTCAGAAAAAAGCATAAGACGCACAAAGTACCATTTCACTACATGTAATACGTTGTCAAGGAGACATGTGAATTAAGTGGTTAAGATAGTGGCTACTGTGCAAGTAAGCTTCAATTGTCTCTAAAAGGTTAGCATATGTGTTCTACATGATATCAATGGCTAGACGTGCTCGTGGAGAAACATTACAAACAGAAAAACACACTAAAGGTGCCTTTAACAAACCTGTTAATAAATGAGAACTTAATACATATATGTATGGCATACTGTATATGATTGAGAAAGTTGTCCTGTTTAGTTTATGTATTGTATACTTACGGAAAAAAGTTGGCAATCTTTGCGTATGGAGATGATTAGAGGGTCTTTATCAAAAAAGAGTTTGCTTGTTGATTTGTTCATGTTCTGTAGAAAAGCAAAGGAGTAGAAATAAATACAGTATCATACTTCATAAACATACAAGAAATTTGTAGCTGTATTAACCATTGTTGGTATTTGAAGTGATAATTTAGGAATAGAAGTGTAGTGATTGCAGAATTTATAGAGTGCTTACCTTGTATGACTTTGTAGATGGAAATGTCTTTTGTTGAAAGAGCTCTTTGTTGTCTACTATATATGCAAGGACAAGCATAAGTAGGTGTGGTTATGAAGTACTTGACCATTGAAATAAAGCAGTGGTATCAAATGTATGGACCGTGGTTTGGCTCAGGCCTGCAAAGGGGTTTAATGTGGCACAAGAGATAATCTTGTAAGGTACAAATAATAATAATAATATAATAGGTATGCCTCTGAGTTTTCACAAATCTAGGTCAAGTCAAGTCATCTTTAGTTATTTTGCGCTTGAATCATCCAATCGGAAATGCTCCATAAAAAATGTATAGAGGGTGCGATTTATTGCAAATTGCACAATAAATCTCTAAAAATTCATGTTAATGACAAGTCTGATGTGTGTGCAAAGTTTCACGAGTTTTCACACATGTATAGATAAAAAAAAACAAAGCAGCACTTTACTTGGCAACCAATGCTTCGTTAAAGAGGAGTTTTTTACCTCAAAATGTGATGACCGGCCCTTACGGGACTTCCTGTTGGGTTTAGCACATGGCACCAAGAGACTTTTTTGTACATTGTGGGCTGTTAAATTTGTCTCAAAATTTTCGTAGCTCTCGCTGCTTCGTACAACTGTGAATGCTTCATTAAGAGGGAATTTTTTCCTTTGCAAACTGTGCATGCCACGGCAACAGCGTGCGACGAAATAAAAAGCTTTCAATAACTTTTCATCTTCAACATTTTAAGATGAATCACACCAAGTTTGGAGATGATCGGATAAACTCTGTAGGAGGAGTTCGTTAAAATAAGACCCCTATGAAATGGCCCAAAAAATGGCAACACGTTCCAAAGTAAATCAAAATGGCGGACTTCCTGTTCGGTTTAGCATATGGTTCAAAAAGAGTTTTTTGTACCTTGAGGGCTGTTACATATGTCTTCAAATATTGGTAACTCTAGGTGAAATGTACAGCCGGGAATGCTTCATTAAGTTAGAATTTTGAAACACAAAATTTGATGCCTCGCCTCGCGCACCAACAGGCTTTTTTGTAGATCATAGTCTGTTACATATGTGTACCAATTTTCGTGGCTCTCAATTAAACGTACCACGGCAATGCTTTGTTAAGTAAGAATTTTGAAACTGTAAATTTGATGCCCCGCCACCGTCATATAGTATGTCAAAAACTTTAGATTTTTTACCATGATGTTGTCCCAGGTGTTGAGATGGTACAGCCCAAGTTTGAAGTCAATCGGGTTAACCGTGTAGGAGAAGCGGGCAAAAGTATGACCCCTGTAAATGTGCAAAAATGGGCCAAAATTGGACATTCAAATACTCATACCTCACTTCCTGTCTATTTTAGGGTACACATATCAAAGAGGTTTTTGTTCATCTGGATGTGCTACAGGTGCCACACAATTTTCGTAGCCATAGGACAATCGTAGCGGGACAGGGATCCGTTAAACCTATGTAGGTGGCGCTACAGAGCCATTTTTCTGTTATCACGTATGGCGACTTTAAAATATCAAATTTTTCGCCAGCCCAGATCTCCGTGTAAAGTTTGGTGAGTTTTCGTTCATGTTTAGTGCCTCAAAAATGTGGTTGTTTGCGGAAAAGAATAATAACAAAGAAAAAGAAGAAGAAGAAGAATAACTAGAGCTGCGAGCAGCTATAAAGGGCCCTCGCAACCCGGACCACGTTGGGGTACTTGCACGTCGGGGTACTGGCACGTTGGGGTACTGTCAAATAGGACAAGGACCATCTAAAATGTTTTTGACAAGCCTTGTATGTGCAAAGTTTAATCAAAACGCAAAATATGGTGTGCAATTCCCAAAATAAATTCAAAATGGCGGACTTCCTTTTAGGCTTAGCATACGGCTACAGAATACTTTTTGTAGGTCTTAAGCTAATAGGTATGCCTCCCAGTTTCCACAAATCTAGGTCAAGTCATCTTTAGTTGTGTATCGCTTGAATCATACAATTGGAAATGCTCCATAAAAATGCATAGAGGGCGCTATTGAGCACAACGTTGGGTTACTTGCACATCAGGGTACTGGCACGTTGGGGTACTGTTACATGGAACAAGGACCATTTAAAATGTTAGTTTTTTCCATGCCTTGTCTGTGCAAAGTTTAATGAAAGAGGCCAAAAATTATGTATAATTCCCAAAATAAAATCAAAATAGCGGACTTCCTCTTTGGTTTGGCAAATGGCTACATAATACTTTTTTGTAGGTATTAGGCTGATAGGGGTCTGTCCTAATTTTCACAAATCTAGCAGAATCATACAATCGGAAATACTTCATAAAAATGTCTAGAGGGCGCTATTTATTGCAAATTGCACAATAAATCTCTAAAAATTCATGTTCATGACAAGTCTGATGTGTTTGCAAAGTTTCATAAGTTTTCACACATGTATAGATAAAAAAAACAAAGCAGCACTTCACTTGGCAAACGGCATCGCTATAGCAGCAGCGTGCGACAAAATAAAAAACTTTTGATAACTTTGCATCTTAAACATCTTAAGATGAAACACACCAAGTTTGAAGACGGTCGGATGAACTTTGTACGAGGAGTTCGTTAAAATATGACAACTGAAAAAGGCCACAAAAAATGGCAACAAATCCCATCGTAAATCAAAATGGCAGACTTCCTGTTTGGTTTATCACATGGTTCCAAGAGACTTTTTTGTACATCGTGGGCTCTTATGTATGCCTGCAAATTATCATCGCGCTAGGTGAAACGTACAACCGGGAATGCTTCGTTAAAGAGGAGTTTTCTAGCTCAAAATGTGATGCCCGGCCCCTGGGGGACTTCCTGTTGGGTTTAGCACATGGCACCAAGAGACTTTTTTGTACACTGTGGGCTGTTACATATGTCTACAATTTTTTGTAGCTCTAGCTACTTCGTACAACTGGGAATGCTTCATTAAGAGGGATTTTTTTCCTTTGCAAAAAGTGCATGCCACGACAACAGCGTGCGACGAAATAAAGAGCTTTCAATAACTTTTCATCCTCAACATCTTAAGATGAGTCACACCAAGTTTGAAGATGATCGGATAAACTCTGTAGGAGGAGTTCGTTAAAATATGACCCCTATGAAATGGCCCAAAAAATGGCAACACATTCCAAAGTAAATAAAAATGGCGGACATCCTGTTAGGTTTAGCATATGGTTCAAAAAGAGTTTTTTGTAGGTCATAGCCTGTTACATATGTGTACAAATTTTCGTAGCTCTAGATTAAACGTACAACCGGCAATGCTTCATGAAGTAAGAATTTTTAAACTCTAAATTTGATGCGTCGCCGACGTCATATAGTATATCAAAAACTTTAGATTTTTTACAATGATGTTGTCCCAGGTGTTGAGATGGTCCATCCCAAGTTTGAAGTTAATCGGGTTAACCGTGTAGGAGAAGCGGGCAAAAGTATGACCCCTGTAAATGTGCAAAACTGGGCCAAAATTGGACAGTCAGATGATCATACCTCACTTTCTGTCTATTTTAGGGTACACACATCAAAGAGGTTTTTGTTCATCTGGATGTGCTACGGGTGCCACACAATTTTCGTCGCCATAGGACAATCGTAGCGGGACAGGGATCCGTTTAACCTATGTAGGTGGCGCTATGGAGCCATTTTTCTGTTATCATGTATGGCGACTTTAAAATATCAAATTTTTCGCCAGGCCTGATGTGCGTGTAAAGTTTGGTGAGTTTTCGTACACGTTTAGCGTCTCAAAAATGCGATTGTTTGCGGAGAATAATAATAACTAGAGCTGCGAGCAGCTATAAAGGGCCCTCGCAACCTGGGCCACATTGGGGTACTTGCACGTCAGGGTACTGGCACGTTGGGGAACTGTCAAATCGGACAAGGACCATCTAAAATGTTTTTGACAAGCTTTGTTAGTGTAAAAGTCCAAAGATGGTGTGCAATTCCCAAAATAAATTCAAAATGGCGGACTTCCTTTTAGGTTTAGCATACGGCTACAGAATACTTTTTGTAGGTCTTAAGCTAATAGGTATGCCTCCCAGTTTTCACAAATCTAGGTCAAGTCATCTTTAGTTGTGTATCGCTTGAATCATACAATTGGAAATGCTCCATAAAAATGCATAGAGGGCGCTATTGAGCACAACGTTGGGTTACTTGCACGTCAGGGTACTGGCACGTTGGGGCACTGTTACATGGAACAAGGACCATTTAAAATGTTAGTTTTTTCCATGCCTTGTCTGTGCAAAGTTTAATGAAAGAGGCCAAAAATGATGTATAATTCCCAAAATAAAATCAAAATAGCGGACTTCCTCTTTGGTTTGGCAAATGGCTACATAATACTTTTTTGTAGGTATTAGGCTGATAGGGGTCTGTCCTAATTGTCACAAATCTAGCAGAATCATACAATCGGAAATACTTCATAAAAATGTCTAGAGGGTGCTATTTATTGCAAATTGCACAATAAATCTCTAAAAATTCATGTTCATGACAAGTCTGATGTGTTTGCAAAGTTTCATGAGTTTTCACACATTGCACAATAAATCTCTAAAAATTCATGTTCATGACAAGTCTGATGTGTTTGCAAAGTTTCATAAGTTTTCACACATGTGTAGATAAAAAAAACAAAGCAGCACTTCACTTGGCAAACTGCATCGCTATAGCAGCAGCGTGCGACAAAATAAAAAACTTTTGATAACTTTGCATCTTAAACATCTTAAGATGAAACACACCAAGTTTGAAGACGGTTGGATGAACTTTGTACGAGGAGTTCGTTAAAATATGACAACTGAAAAAGGCCACAAAAAATGGCAACAAATCCCATCGTAAATCAAAATGGCAGACTTCCTGTTTGGTTTATCACATGGTTCCAAGAGACTTTTTTGTACATCGTGGGCTCTTATGTATGCCTGCAAATTATCATCGCGCTAGGTGAAACGTACAACCGGGAATGCTTCGTTAAAGAGGAGTTTTCTAGCTCAAAATGTGATGCCCGGCCCCTGGGGGACTTCCTGTTGGGTTTAGCACATGGCACCAAGAGACTTTTTTGTACACTGTGGGCTGTTACATATGTCTACAATTTTTTGTAGCTCTAGCTACTTCGTACAACTGGGAATGCTTCATTAAGAGGGATTTTTTTCCTTTGCAAAAAGTGCATGCCACGACAACAGCGTGCGACGAAATAAAGAGCTTTCAATAACTTTTCATCCTCAACATCTTAAGATGAGTCACACCAAGTTTGAAGATGATCGGATAAACTCTGTAGGAGGAGTTCGTTAAAATATGACCCCTATGAAATGGCCCAAAAAATGGCAACACATTCCAAAGTAAATAAAAATGGCGGACATCCTGTTAGGTTTAGCATATGGTTCAAAAAGAGTTTTTTGTACCTCGAGGGCTGTTATATACCTCTACAAATTTTGGTAACTCTAGGTGAAACGTACAGCCGGGTATGCTTTGTTAAAGAGGAGTTTTTTAGCTTAAAATGTGATGCCCGGCCCCTGGGGGACTTCCTGTTGGGTTTAGCACAGGGCACCAAGAGACTTTTTTGTACATCTTGGGCTGTTACATATGTCTACAAATTTTCGTAGCTCTAGCTGCTTCGTACAACTGGCAATGCTTCTTTAAGGATATTTTTTTTCCTTTGCAAACAGTGCATGCCATGACAACAGCGTGCGACGAAATACAAAGCTTTCAATAACTTTTCATCTTCAACATCTTAAGATGAATCACACCAAGTTTGAAGATGATCGGATAAACACTGTAGGAGGAGTTCGTTAAAATAAGACCCCAATGAAATGGCCAAAAAAATGGCAACACGTTCCAAAATAAATCAAAATGGCGGACTTCCTGTGAGGTTTAGCATATGGTTCAAAAAGAGTTTTTTGTAGGTCATAGCCTGTTACATATGTGTACAAATTTTCGTAGCTCTAGATTAAACGTACAACCGGCAATGCTTCATGAAGTAAGAATTTTTAAACTCTAAATTTGATGCGTCGCCGACGTCATATAGTATATCAAAAACTTTAGATTTTTTACAATGATGTTGTCCCAGGTGTTGAGATGGTCCATCCCAAGTTTGAAGTTAATCGGGTTAACCGTGTAGGAGAAGCGGGCAAAAATATGACCCCTGTAAATGTGCAAAACTGGGCCAAAATTGGACAGTCAGATGATCATACCTCACTTTCTGTCTATTTTAGGGTACACACATCAAAGAGGTTTTTGTTCATCTGGATGTGCTACGGGTGCCACACAATTTTCGTCGCCATAGGACAATCGTAGCGGGACAGGGATCCGTTTAACCTATGTAGGTGGCGCTATGGAGCCATTTTTCTGTTATCATGTATGGCGACTTTAAAATATCAAATTTTTCGCCAGGCCTGATGTGCGTGTAAAGTTTGGTGAGTTTTCGTTCACGTTTAGCGTCTCAAAAATGCGATTGTTTGCGGAGAAGAATAATAATAAGAATAATAATAATAAGAAGAATTCCTACAAAAACAATAGGGCCTCGCAGCGGCACCGCCGCCGCCGCTGCTCGGGCCCTAATAAGAATAATAATAATAAGAATAACTAGAGCTGCGAGCAGCTATAAAGGGCCCTCGCAACCTGGGCCACGTTGGGGTACTTGCACGTCGGGGTACTGGCACGTTGGGGTACTGTCAAATCGGACAAGGACCATCTAAAATGTTTTTGACAAGCTTTGTGAGTGCAAAAGGCCAAAGATGGTGTGCAATTCCCAAAATAAATTCAAAATGGCGGACTTCCTTTTAGGTTTAGCATACGGCTACAGAATACTTTTTGTAGGTCTTAAGCTAATAGGTATGCCTCCCAGTTTTCACAAATCTAGGTCAAGTCATCTTTAGTTGTGTATCGCTTGAATCATACAATTGGAAATGCTCCATAAAAATGCATAGAGGGCGCTATTGAGCACAACGTTGGGTTACTTGCACGTCAGGGTACTGGCACGTTGGGGTACTGTTACATGGAGCAAGGACCATTTAAAATGTTAGTTTTTTCCATGCCTTGTTTGTGCAAAGTTTAATGAAAGAGGCCAAAAATGATGTATAATTCCCAAAATAAAATCAAAATAGCGGACTTCCTCTTTGGTTTGGCAAATGGCTACATAATACTTTTTTGTAGGTATTCTGCTGATAGGGGTCTGTCCTAATTTTCACAAATCTAGCAGAATCATACAATCGGAAATACTTCATAAAAATGTCTAGAGGGCGCTATTTATTGCAAATTGCACAATAAATCTCTAAAAATTCATGTTCATGACAAGTCTGATGTGTTTGCAAAGTTTCATGAGTTTTCACACATGTATAGATAAAAAAACAAAGCAGCACTTTACTTGGCAAACAATGCATCGCTATAGCAGCAGCGTGCGACAAAATAAAACTTGCGATAACTTTGCATCTTAAACATCTTACGATGAAAGACACCAAGTTTGAAGACGGTCGGATGAACTTTGTACGAGGAGTTCGTTAAAATATGACCCCTGAAAAAGGCCACAAAAAATGGCAACAAATCCCATCGTAAATCAAAATGGCGGACTTCCTGTTTGGTTTAGCACATGGTTCCAAGAGACTTTTTTGTACATCGTAGGCTCTTATGTATGCCTGCAAATTATCATCGCGCTAGGTGAAACGTACAACCGGGAATGCTTCGTTAAAGAGGAGTTTTCTAGCTCAAAATGTGATGCCCGGCCCCTGGGGGACTTCCTGTTGGGTTTAGCACATGGCACCAAGAGACTTTTTTGTACATTGTGGGCTGTTACATATGTCTACAAATTTTTGTAGCTCTCGCTGCTTCGTACAAATGGGAATGCTTCTTTAAGGATATTTTTTTTCCTTTGCAAACAGTGCATGCCATGACAACAGCGTGCGACGAAATACAAAGGTTTCAATATCTTTTCATCTTCAACATCTTAAGATGAATCACACCAAGTTTGAAGATGATCGGATAAACACTGTAGGAGGAGTTCGTTAAAATAAGACCCCAATGAAATGGCCAAAAAAATGGCAACACGTTCCAAAATAAATCAAAATGGCGGACTTCCTGTGAGGTTTAGCATATGGTTCAAAAAGAGTACATATGTGTACAAATTTTCGTAGCTCTAGATTAAACGTACAACCGGCAATGCTTCGTGAAGTAAGAATTTTTAAACTCTAAATTTGATGCGTCGCCGCCGTCATATAGTATATCAAAAACTTTAGATTTTTTACAATGATGTTGTCCCAGGTGTTGAGATGGTCCATCCCAAGTTTGAAGTCAATCGGGTTAACCGTGTAGGAGAAGCGGGCAAAAGTATGACCCCTGTAAATGTGCAAAACTGGGCCAAAATTGGACATTCAGATGATCATACCTCACTTTCTGTCTATTTTAGGGTACACACATCAAAGAGGTTTTTGTTCATCTGGATGTGCTACGGGTGCCACACAATTTTCGTCGCCATAGGACAATCGTAGCGGGACAGGGATCCGTTTAACCTATGTAGGTGGCGCTATGGAGCCATTTTTCTGTTATCATGTATGGCGACTTTAAAATATCAAATTTTTCGCCAGGCCTGATGTGCGTGTAAAGTTTGGTGAGTTTTCGTTCACGTTTAGCGTCTCAAAAATGTGATTGTTTGCGGAGAATAATAATAATAAGAATAATAATAATAATAATAAGAAGAAGAAGAATTCCTACAAAAACAATAGGGCCTCGCAGCGGCACCGCCGCCGCCGCTGCTCGGGCCCTAATAATAAGAAGAATTCCTACAAAAACAATAGGGCCTCGCAGCGGCACCGCCGCCGCCGCTGCTCGGGCCCTAATAAGAATTCCTTCAGGAACAATAGGGACCTCGCAGCGGTCGCTGCTCGGGCCCTAATAAGAATTCCTTCAGGAACAATAGGGACCTCGCAGCGGTCGCTGCTCGGGCCCTAAAAATCAGAAAAACGTGAGGGGAAAAAAATCAGAAAAACAGGAGAAAAAAATACTCAGACAAATAAAATAAAAATTATTCAGGCAAACAGGTGGGAAAATTATTCAAAAAACAGAAAAAAATACTACAAAAAGCAAACCACCAGCTTCTGTTTTTCAGAGTATTTTATTTATCATCCATCCATTTTCTAAACCGCTTGCTCCTCACAAGCAACCTGGAGCTTTATTTATTTATTTTTCTGACCTCTGAACTCCAAGTGACTTGTTGCAGACTCGCTAATAGCAGACACTTTCCCGCATGCACTACGTTTCCGTAGAAACTTAACTGTTAGCTTACTAAAGTCATGCAGATCGGTTGACATGTTCATGTACTTATGTACTCCATAAAACGAAAAACCTATCTTATATTAGAATGAGCATGTTCTCCCCGTGCCTGCGTGGGTCTTCTCCGGGTACTCCGGTCTCCTCCCACATTTCAAAGACATGCATGGTAGGTTAATTTGACGCTCCGAATTGTCCCTAGGTGTGCTTGTGAGTGTGGATGATTGTTTGTCTCTGTGTGCCCTGCGATTGGCTGGCAACCAGTTCAGGGTGTCCCCCGCCTACTGCCCAGAGCCAGCTGAGATAGGCTCCAGCACCCCCCGCGACCCTTGTGAGGAATAAGCGGTCAAGAAAATGGATGGATGGATATTAGAATGATAGTATAGATTAAAGAAGCATAAAACATGGCCAAATACTGTGTGTTACTAATTAGGTACATGCCTTACCTTAACTGAGCCAGTAAGTTATATAGTTGGAGGTATGCGGGAAAATGTCCGCCATTAGCGAGTCTGCAACAAGTCACTTGGAGTTGAAACGTAGGAAAAAAAAATAAAAAATATATATATATATATATATATACTCTGGGGGGGGGGGGGGGGGAGCTCTGTTTTACAGAATATTTTTTCCCCCTGTTTTTTTCCCCTATTTTTCTAAATATTTTTTGACTTTTTCTGGTAATTTTTCCTCCTATTTTTCTTAATGTTGTTTTTCTGATTTATTTTTTTTTAATGATAAAAAAAATAGTAAAACAGAAAAGAATTAGTCAGAAAAACAGGAGTCTTGTTTTTATTTTTGTTTTTTCAAGTGAATGCAACACTTTTCTGTACGTACTAGTCTGACTATTCATTCAAAAAATCTACTGGCCTGCTCGTCATATGATAAATTTGATGTACACTAGAGCTGTATTTATGAATCAGCTGTTTGATTGCGAACTCTTCATTTGCATGACATGTGTGGAAACACCCAGATGCTCTTTTCACAAAGGTGTTGATGAAGTGACAGAACTGAAGTGGTGATCGTGATATTCCACGAGTTGATTAATGGATGTGAGGGTTTGTCTTTTGCAGCTCTACGATAAGATCAACACCAAGTCGTCCCCGCAGATCAGGAACCCGTCCAGTGACGGCGTGCAGAGAGCCAAAGAGGTAAAACGACACACGATCATTCCCAGCAACATGTCTTCTCTTTTGTGATTAAACAGGCTAACCTGCTGTTAATTTTCCTTTTCCACTGCACTGTGCCTATTTGGGTCTTACTCATTAATGTAGCACTTGCGTGTTGGCAAATCCAGTTTTAATTATACTTCTTAATGACATGTCTGAATAAGAAATATGTTTAATTTGAATTGGCTTTTTGTCACACTGAAAATGCACATTTTTTTATGCTAAATGTGGAACAAGTGCACTTGCCATTTTTTAACAATCGCCGTATCATGTAATCAGATATATTGTTGTAGTAGTTACTTTGTGATCCTGCTAATAATTTGCTAATATCCTCATTCGTCTCCACTGTTGTTGTATGTTCGTAATCCAAGTGATACGGTTGATGTGGCGTGGTATGCGTTGTTGTTGTATCCAATCAGCCAAGCTGGTGCTGTGCAGTGGAAAATTGTTATTAAAGCGTCTCTTTCCACTGTCCCAGTGCTTGGGTTTTGTTAATCTTTCGGCCTTTTTGCTTACTAATATCTTCACTCTTCAGCACCTATGTAGCGACAATGTCAGGGTTGCGTTTTGGCCACTTTTTTCAGTAAAGAAAAAAATGTGAAAAGCTGTTGACCGTGTTCTTCTGATGCTGGTTTATTTTGCAGCTGCAAAGAAGGGACAAAGCCTGGATACACATTTTTATATATTTGAGTCCTATATACAGTATTTTATTGTGCCTGGTGATGAACCTTAGTGACCTCCCTGAGTGCTCTTTGTGCTTACTGCCACTGACTCACGCTCATTGTCTGAGCAGCTGCACCACAGCCCTTTGGCCTGTTTGCACTGCGCTCTTCTCATAAAGCTCTTTGACGTCCCTCATTAGCTGCTTGATACGTACACACACTAGCAACACTCACACTTGCAGCACGCTTATACAAGGTTACATTATAGCATGCACAGTCTCACCCTACTTGTGTAAAGTCTCATTTGATTGGCGTTATATATATTGCTGAAGGAGGCTGACGAGAGTATGGGGAAAAAAAATGCTTGTGTGTGTTACATGGAAGTATGTACACAACCAGTATTTGTTTATTTTGTGCTTTCTTGTAGGAGCATGTGGTTGGCATCCAATCCCGAATTCCACACACAGGGAAATCTATTTCAGGGAAAGCTAGCTAAATAGCATTGTATTCCACAACAAAGGGTGTCAGGTTCGCTTTTGGTTGCGAAGAAAATAAGAGAAGAGAATCTTTTATTGTGAGTACAACAGTTTGCAACAAAACTGTGGAAAAGTGCAGCCAAACCGTTGGCATCATAAAACCTTTTACAGGCAAGTCGAGCAATCACTTTAACTGCTATGTACATGTAAAAATAAGTAGTGAAGGGTAAAACTGATACATCGTTTACTCATTATCTGCAGAGGGTAGAGGGATGACTGCCTCGGTTTGGGAGGCGTTCCTTCGCATAATGACTAAACGCAAGTCACCTTCCATTGTGCTGAGCAACCTGGACAGAAACACGTGGACCACTAGATCATAATAATAAATTGCATTTCTCTGTAGCTCGAATCATACCTGTCCCCTTTGCCTTCATGGATTGCTGCAGAAAATATAAAACACACTTGTGGAGTTAATCCTTTGAATGCCTCACAACGGTCTCACAACATGATTAAATCTTGCGTTAGGTCATTTTTGGGCGATATTATAGACTTGGTTTTCCCAGAAATATGTACTTTAATTGGGATGTTCTACTTTAGAGATTCTGCTGTATTTTGAAGGCAGCACAAGGAGACCTGTTGATGTTATGACATCATTTTCTAAATGACGCTTCAAAGCGCCAAGATTGTCTTCGTGTTTAGAAAAGGTTGAAGTTGCAAATAGCAGTATACAAGGTCTTATGACTAGACATGGCATCAGATGTCACACTTTATGTAAAATGAGCTGCCTTGTGTCACCCTATAATGTAAACATTTCCTGAGAATGTAATAAAATGCGCACTCCCAATGTGATCAAAAATATAAAATCTATTAATGTGATAATTTCACCAATAATGTCTGTATGTCTGTATGTATTTATTTATTTATTTATTTATTTATTTATTTATTAACTTGACTGATATTGATGCACAATATAGAAAACTTCACAGATTCTACATTTTGTTTTGAGAGTTTAAGACTGTTATATGCATTCACAGTAAACATTGGAGTGTTAAAATTTTGGTTTTAAAATTAATTTTCGGACTTGATTTCAAAGTGTATTTCTGATTTACATGGAGTGGGTGTTGGAGTTATTTGACAAGGGTTGATTTATTTAGTGTTAAACCAGCTATGCAGAGAGTTAATGAAAGTAAGCTCCTCCCACTTAATTACAACTGCTCTGCTGCAAAGTATTATGTAATAAGGTATTACATTTTTGGTAAAAATGTTATTTCAGTATCAGTCAGGATTATTTTTTTTATTATTATTATTGTTGAAATTATTGCATTGCATTATTGGGTTATATTCCATTTTTGATCAGGTTAAAGGCAAAGTCCGGAGTTTTGACTTTCTGTTTGTAAACAAACTGTTTCTGTTTTTAAGCAAACAATTCAAAATGGACCCCTCCAATGGCTCAACACAGGAGCTCAACGTTCACGCCCCCTGCCTTTGACAGTACTCAGCGATTGATCGCTGACAGGGTTAATAGCTCAAAACAACAATTGGTCTTTTGACTTAACTTCAGCTTCAATGCCAGGTGTAAATATAAGGACATAAGAAAAGTTCGACCCTCGTTCTATATTGCCGAGTTACCCTTGTCTCAAAGTGACTTAGCCTAGTATGTCGCTAAATCAGCAAGTTAACATTTTATTTTCTGTTTGTCACTTACCTGTCCAAGCAGGCCAACTCTGTGTCGCTCTTCAGCCAAAGCCACTCCTATGGGCTCGGAACCGAGCAAATGCAATCCCAAGATTTACTCTTGTTTTCAACTGTGCATGGATTGTCAATGCTGCTTATCGGTAACGCATTGACTAACAGTCCATTCATGTGTAAGTCCGTGCGTGCTGTCGAGTTGTGGCGGGAGTGACGTCATGCAGCCGACAAATTTGCCCTTCGGAGGACCCAGCCTTATGAATTTGGACACAGCAAACTGCCTACAGTGAGTGACACGCCCCCTGCCACCCCCCGCGCTGCGATTGGCTGGAGGTATAAACAACTGTCTGTCCACAGACACCACCCTGAAATGTCCCACTGTTGACAAAACAAACACAAAATGGCAAAATACAGGCTGGGGGTGTGGGGGTAGAGGAAAAAATCAGCACCACACATTAACAGAAGAAGACCGCGAAGGGGTTCATGGGTATATATCCTGAATTTATATAGTGCATTTTCCTGAGTGAAAACGTTGGACTGTGCCTTTAAATGCAAATTGTATTACATTTTCAGGCTTTATTATATTGTTAGGAAATAATTACACTATAGGGTGCTACATGGCCTCGTGATCACAAATAATAACCTGAGCTGCTTGCTGCTTCACCAAACATAATGTGATCACGTTGCAGCCTGCTCTGGTAAGCGTCCGTTACAATTGGTGTTATACTTTCCTAACAGGAGCTCTACTCCACTCAGCTTTGATTTCCTGCCGCTCGCTCACTCTGATTGAGGCTACACAACTTTCTGTCTCCGCTCTTATTTCTCACTGATAAGGTGCTTCAAACACTGGACTAATTACAATAAAAGGACATGGGTGTTGTTTTCCAACTAATAGCAAAAATTAGCTGCTTTTGCTCACTGCACTAATCCATTAACCTGGCGGAAGACGACCTTTTTAAACATTTTGACTGCGACTGTGTAACCTGGTCTCCCTGTGTCTTCCTCCACTCAAGACATCCTCCTCGCACCAAGAAGACAGTGGCGCTTTGAAACATCTGGAATATGTAAGCGCTCCATCACACGTGCTACCAATGCTTTTAGATCTGTCGGAGGCGGACAATCAAGATGGGTTTGTTGCTTGACAAACTACATGAGCACCTGATTGCTTCACAATGGCGCGTATTGAAAAGGCCCCGCAACGCACTTCCTCCCCGCCTCACCTCTGCAACGCCACATTCACCAGTCAGGCGCTAACATAACTGAAGCTGACTTCCAACCGAGCGCTGCCAAATAAGCAGGCAGGAGAAGGGGGGAGATTTGTCGACTTTGTGTCCAAACTTGGCAGTGGTGATTCCGGGGGCGGGGGGGACATTTTTGTGAGGGTCGGTGCGGTTGTCGGGATATTACCGAAGAGATTTTTGGGAGACTGCGGTGATTGAAAAGGTCCCTGTCGTCGTCGTTGTCCTCAGGTGCTGGAGGAGATCTCCTGCTATCCGGAGAACCACGACGCGAAAGAACTCAGACGGATACTGACTCAGCCGCATTTCATGGTGAGTTCAAGAGCGCAGGCGCTGTTAATAGAAAGTCGTTCTCTTGTTGGTGTTATGTTTGTTTTGGTAATACCAAGAACAGTGCAGTGGACTGAAGGATTCAAATCCAGTCTGCTCCAAGTTGTTGGATGAGGGTGTAAATCATGTCGCGTACGTCATAAGTTTGCCACAGCAGTTGGATCATTTCTGTCATAATCAATGACTGACATACATTGAAAATATATCTGTAATGATACATTATTGATTTGTGACGTAAATAAGGGAAGATTTATAGAAACACATATTGCATAAAAATGATTATCTCAAGTCCTGTAAAATAGTTGGCATAAAATAACTCGAAATACAATTGGTGCGCTTGAAATTTTGAAATTCTAAATGAAAATGTCAAAATGACAAAATATACATAAAACATTTTTTAATTTAATAAAAAATATTTATTAAAAATTAATGTTTGAATAAAAAAAGAATGTAAACACAGCTTCACAAAAAATAAGAACATACAATGCTTGTGATTGTATATAAGCATTTAGATTTTACATCCAATTCGGTGAAACTCAATTGCTCAATTATGTATCTATTAGGCACCCAATTTTGATGTCTATGCTTCAATAACTTGGGAATTTTCATCAATTATCTGCTGTTTTAGTCTTTTTTTTTTTTTTTTAACTACATGAGTACAATACATATACAATTGGAGGTTGCCCATTTGGGATGCAGTGCGGTTGTCTACAACAATACGTTTTGAGTTTCAAAGGTGAGACAACTTGAAGTAAGTTTTCCAGCATGTAGGCAGCGTGAGTTAATCTGTTTCATGGAAAAGCCACTCAACTGTCATCAGTGTCCCCGCCGCTAATCCCATCACTTTAATGTCACCAGTTAAAAAGAGGAGGGGGGAGGGGAAATCCGACTGGGGCATCACACTGCTGTGGTCAACGTCTGTGACCATGCAAGAAAAGTTTTAAATTTCAATAAACTTTTTTTTTTTGTCTGAAGAACAACATGATGATATCAGATATTGGAATTTGAGTTATGTCCATGCAGCTTTCCACATGGAATCATTAATGCTATAGAGTTCAGATTAGTTCTCTCCATCATTATAATAAAAACATATTTTAAATAAAATCCTTTAAAAGAAAAAATTTCATTAATTTTCCTGATATAGCATGCCAGAGCTATAACTCCTAAGTTTACATGTATGTGGTGATGGTGGAGATATGAGTCTAGGAAAATATATTCATTTCATACTGTATGCTTACTGTGATAGTGGAGTTGGAAACTATATATCAGGAAAAAGGAAAAAAAAATCACATGAGGAATTGAAAAAAGGGGAATCATACATGTATAGTGATAGAGGAGTTTACAGCAGTAATGAAGGAAAACATTCATAGGCTATTGTAGTATGATAAAGTTAGGAGCTATCAATTGAGGACAATAGAATCATGCACATACAATATAGTAATAGTGGAGTTATGCGTGCAAGACAAATTAATCTTGTGCGTACAGTTAAGTAATGTTCATACATGTACTGATAGCAGAATTAAGAATTGTGAATTACGAAAAGGAAAAATGGAATCATACGAGTCTAGTGATAAAATTGAATAGATTAAATATCACACTCGGGTAAGATGCGTTTGTGCTCTCACGCTACATTTTGTTGTCGCTCAAGGCGTTGCTGCAGGCCCACGACGTGGTGGCGCATGAGGTCTACAGCGACGATGCGCTGAGGGTGACGCCACCACCCACCTCGCCCTACCTGAATGGCGACTCGCCCGAAAGTACCAACGGAGACATGGACCTGGAAAACGTCACCAGGGTGCGCTTGGTGCAGTTCCAGAAGAATACGGACGAGCCGATGGTGCGCTCCCGCTCCACTGACCAAGTTCAACTGGTGTTTCACAACCTTAATTTCAATTCTTCCCTCATCAATGTTTGTTGTCGATGAATGTAGGGCATCACTCTGAAAATGAACGACTCCAACAACTGCATCGTGGCGAGGATCATGCACGGAGGAATGATCCACAGACAAGGCAGGACACAAAAGTTGGATAAAATAACTTGGCAGCAACCCATCGTTGGCCGTAATGTGATGTCGTCGAAATGATTTTGTCTTATCAGGCACCTTGCACGTTGGAGACGAGATTAGGGAGATCAATGGCATTAGCGTGGCCAACCAGACAGTCGAGCAGCTGCAGAAGATGCTGGTGAGTGTGTGTGGGTGCTAACAATGCTAAGTAGTTAGCACGTCATCTGTTTAACGTCATGTGTGTTTGCAGAAGGAGATGCGAGGCAGCATCACATTTAAAATAGTGCCAAGCTACCGGTCGCAGGGCTCCTCCTGTGAGGTAACGCCTTCCTCCTCCACCACCTCCTCCTCCTCCTCCTCTTCTTCTTCTTCTTTTTCTCCTCCTCCTCTTCTTCTTCTTCTTCACTCATCTTCTCACTAACCGCTCGCCAGGGCGCTGAGTTTGTGTGGGGTGGATTGTGTGAATTTCTGTGTGTTTCGCTGCCACTGGGTGACTTGGATATCCAGCACACCAATTTCACAACCAAGATACCGGAACTTCCCCACTCCATGTCCCATCCCCTCCCGTCCTCCTCCGCTATGCTCCAGGAATGACAAACACTTACTTACTTGCCCCGTGTTCGCCAGTCCCCATCCCTACTGTCTGTACTCCTTCCTTTTAGATTATTATCTTGCATTTCGAACCGGAATATCATCAGAAGTAATGAGGAATCACCTGTTTGTAGAGATTCATTTTAATTCTGTCAAGATCTTGTCGGGAATGTATTATACGAGGGTCAGTCAGAAAATATGAGCGCTCTTCAATTTTTACCTTAGTATAAAGAGTTAAAAAAAAATTGTTTGAATGTATCAACTTACTATCAACTATTTTGGATATTTGTCATGGTTTCCCCGAGTGCTTTATTAGCTAAGTGGCTCCTTCTGACCCCCATGGAGGAATAGTAGTCGCTGACTTATTGGTGCAACCATTTTCACTATGAAAACAGAAAATAACATGAAAACGCCACAGAGAAATTGATATATTTGAGTTAGACGCGCTTAGAGATTGGCAAGGCAAGATGGCCACTGTGTCTTCACCTCTCGCTACGGCGAGCAGGCAGCATTGTGAGTCCATTATATACATGGCCGTGCTCCTGACAGAACACAACCACCATTCAACAGCTGGCAAAACGCTTGAGATGTGATGATTTGCTAAATCAGTACAGGTAGATATTTTTTCGCGGCATGTAGGATTTAAACTCAAACAGCAAAAATGCAAAATGCTTGCAGTCAACAAACGTGAAATACTGGGATCATGAACCTGAAACTCGTGATTGAGGGGGATTTACTGTATTCATCATTTCTAAGTATATCTATTTGCTGTAGTATTTGTATTTTAATTATTAGATAGCTGCAGGACAAATATTTAGAAGGGTGGTTATTTATGAAAGCATTTTATTTCATGAAGTTGATATAGTGATAAAAATGTGGCAAATGAAGGCACACAAGTGTAAATTCGGATTTTCCTGTATACTTTTTTTTTTCTTATTTTTTTTAATGGTTGCGTAAGGGAAATTTGACCAATTGGGCCATTTTCAGCAGTAAAAAATGTAATGTATTGTCTAGGACCAATTTAATAAAATTATTATTATTATTCATGTACAATTAATATATTTACAAACACATTTTTCCACTTGCTGTTGACAGAATATGACATAACCTGTGCTGAGGAAATAGGTAATGACCAATCACGGCTCATCTGTTTTCTGGGTTTGTTTAGCAAATGAGCCATGATTGGTCGGTGTTTCCTCAGCACAGATGATGTCATCTTCAGCCGACAGAAATTGGCAAAATTAGTTTTTAAAGGTTCATGAAATACAATGAAGTTATCACATTAATTTTAGACAAAATATTGTCTTCTTACTGTTAAAAATGGCTCAGAGAGTCAAGTATTCCTTAAAGAATCCTTGCTATATTGAAGCTGCAAACGATGAACTGCGATATAGCAAGAGATGCTTGTGACCCTTATAGTCACATTTGAATGTCTTTCGGGCCACAGTACATTTTTGCAGTGACCGCTGTAGTGGAAATCTGTACCAAGTCCAGGATCACTCCCTTGTCATGATGGTGTGAATCACGTCAATGCTGTGGTACATCTCAGCCACAGTCGCTGTCCAGTGTGTGTGGGTGTGCGTGTGCTCTGTTGACCTGTGTGTCTTATTTCAGAAAGACTCCCCCACCACGTCCAGGCAGTCCCCTGCCAATGGCCACTCCAGCATTAACAGTTCAATCTTGGTAAGGATGTCCGAACCCGATGGGGGCAAAAAAAAAAAAAAAAAGTCCTTCCCATTTATTTACGTATTTTTCAACCTTGCGTCAAGATGTACGTGTGTATTTAAATGTAGGAAGAAACCCTTAAATGGTTCCCAGGGCAGATATTCCACATCAATCCTGTGTTGTTCTCCAAGGGTTCCCCCTTTCATTGTGTCCGATATCTCAGTTCACAAATTGGTGTGCCTCGTTAACGCCCGCTGTGTGCTGTGCATCATAGCTGACACCACACATCAGCTTGGCCATGCGCTTTGCTTGCAGCAGGTGTTCTGTTCTTCTGGAGGAGGTTTCTAATGTTCCTCAACAGGCCATGACGATGCATTTCCAATGTTTGTATCCAACCTCACTGACCTGTCGTGTGTTCTCTCTGCTCCTCGATGCTTCTTCAGGACCTGCCATCAACCATCCAGCCCAAAGGTCGACAGGTGAATATAATTTCTTGCTGGCTCCCACTTGCTTCTCGAGGGCTTCGTTTCCACCAAGCAATATGGTTCAGTTCCCGTTTAAAAACTGCCATGAGGGAGGGTCTCAACTAAACTCAACTCAACTCAACTTTATTTATAAAGCACTTTAAAACATGCATTGCTGTATACAAAGTGCTGTACATGAAACAGAAATTGGTCACCAGTAAACAGTAAGATCAGTAAAATAAGAGCAAAACAAATCATTGTAAGTAAGTATACAAGTGAATAAAATTTACATGAATAAATTAATAACTAGAAGTAGGTAAGTGAATAAATGAATAAATAAATAACTAAGTAAACATCAATCATGGCGCTAGTTCATGATCTCGTATTTATTTGGACTAGAAGTCACAAAAAAAAATAATTACCGGTATTATATAAAATATATATGCGGTGTAATATAATGTATATAAAGAATGTAATGTAGTAATGTAAACTACTGTAAATGAAATATATATGCTCTATAACATATTTTGTAGCATCCTCGGTTGAAATATAGGTCTCTCCAACTGATGCTTCACAACCTTTATTAAACCTTCCTTTGTGTGAACAAAGTGCTACAATACAAATAAAAACAGCCATTAATAACTCAAACGGTATATTTTGTGTATCCTTTTACCATTTTAAGCTATATACTATAAATGAAATGCCTTAAATGATTACCTTTTATAGCCTTGAAAAACTCTTGAGTTCAATTGACATTGTAAATAAACATTTGAACCTTGCCCTTTGCCTTTGTAAATACCTTAAAACAAAAATAAAGCATACAGAACTACAGATTCTTAGTCAATAAAAGACAATCTTGAGCAATAGCGTTGCTAAATAATTTACCAAGGAGCGTTAGCACACTCCAGTGGACGAAAACGGTAACGTTTTACTTTACAGTAGATTACACAATGAATATGAAATATAGCAACATTTGTTATACATTGAAACATTACTCCAATATGAACCTCGTTCCCTTCTCAACCAGGTGCTAAAGAATCACTCGATGATTTAGTTGTAAACTTCAGTTTTCTCTGTTTTTCTGTGGTGCACACGTCTTCTCTGCACTTGGAAGTTGGCTCTACTAGTACGTCGGTTACTTACGTCAGTTCCTGCCAGTTTATGAGAACTTTTCCTGTATCCTTCAAAGTAAAAGTATCAACTGTATTATAATAGCAGAATAAAACAATAGGGTGGAGCTAAACATAGTATAGTCCACTGACTGAGGAATATGTCACATTTGTGTCATGGAATGAGAAGTAAACTATAAATGCCTTTTTTAACTATGGTAAGTTATGATATGTCTCTCACCCAAAGTCATCTGGGATTGGCCAAATACGGTTAAGGGGCAAAGAAAATGGATGGCTGGATGTAACATGAAAACGTGAGTCATCCCAGGATTTGCCACTCTGACCGTCATGGTGGTGAACCGAACTGAAGTTTTCTGCTTGGTGGGAACGTCCTCATACACTCTTTCCTTTATCCCCCTGCCAAAAGTGAGGATTTTGTGTTTTCCCCTCGCCGCCTCTGCTGTGCTTCAAAGCTCATCCAACAATCTAAAAGTCAGGTTTCACCCATCTGTGTGATGTCCTTGCTGCTTTTATGTTGAAAATATGGTAACATTGATGATTAATTGATCATTAATGGGGAATTTTCTCCCAGCCCTATTCTGGAAATCCAATCATTGGCCACCAAAAGTAACACACAACCATTTTGCACTGACAACTACACTAGCTCCCATTCTGTGGTATTAATGGCACAGGCATTCTTAACACCATCCATCCCAAAAATGCCAACCCCAATGACGGCCCTGTGAGGTGACTGTGCATGGTTGCGTTACATCCACATGGGGCATCCATGAACTGCATTTATCTAAAACCAGCAAAGCAGCCTTCACTAACCGTCACCCCGTCACAGACTAGGCGTTCCCCCCCTAACCTTTTAGATATTTAGATACAGTAGTTGGATCGGTGCATAACTTACTGCAGTACATTACAAACCTTAATGAATGTCTATTTTCCTCATTTCTCATTATATAGTAATACAGTAACCATGAGTGTAGTCTTTACATTTTTTATTATTTTATAATTATTATTATAATATTCAGAATATAATTGTAGCGCATTAAAAGGTTTTCTTATTAACTTCAAATGTTATCTTTATAATAATAATACAGTATTGATATAATGGACTCTTTCTGTATAGAGTATGGATGGATGAAATTTTAACAGAAAATAATTATATAGAGAATTAAAAAGCTTTCTTGTGAAATTAATATTATTTTAGCCTGTAGTACAAGTTGGTCTCATTCAATTTTCATCCTATTTGTAGTGAATGATAACGGTCTTTGATATTTCATCATGGCCTAAAATTACGAGTATTGACAATTGTCAGGAAATAGACAATTCTATATATATATATATATATATATATATATATATATATATATATATATATATATATATATATATATGTTTTAACAATTAGCAAAGGTACACACATAGACACACGTGTTGTGTTCAAACGTGTGTTTGCATGATGTTTGTGATGCTTTCAAATCCATAGATTGTACCCAGACCTCCAATCAAGGACAAAATGTCTGTCAAGGTAAGATATCGGCCTCCGTTACCCCGAAATCCCCAACCCAGGCCCCTCTCGCCACACGATGTTGAAAAAGTGGTTTAGACCAAACAAACAAGGCCTGTGCCACGACTACCACAGACACCTAGCATAGCCTAGCGTAGCCGCTCCTCTCTCCTTGTCCTCGACTTTCTTTGTTCCGGCAACAGCAACTTTTAGCTCACCCGACCCCCTCCCCACAGATCTACGTGCGGGCTCAGTTTGAGTACGACCCCTCCAAAGACGAGCTGATCCCCTGCAAGGAGGCCGGCATTCTCTTCCGCGTGGGCGACATCATCCAGATCATCTCCAAGGACGACCACAACTGGTGGCAAGGCAAGCTGGAGAACACCAAGAACGGCACGGCCGGCCTCATCCCGTCACCCGAGCTGCAGGAATGGTGCGACTGCAAATTACATTTTATTTCAAACTATTATTATCATTATTATAAAAACATTCTATTTAACCTTTAGTTTTTGAGATATTGTCTTGGAAGTTTTATTATTACGATAGATGTGTTTTAACTTGCACACGTTTTGGATGATTTGCGGTCATTTTATTTTAGCCTTTATCAACTTTTGAGGCATTTACATGTCATCATTTTTCCTTAACATGCACAACTTTTGGAACAGTAATTGTATCTTTTTTTCTTTTTTTTTTCTTTTTTTTTAACCTGCAAAGATTTGTCATACATAACAAAATTTTAAACTGTATAGTTTTTTTGTGATTTGAGAAAGTTGTATTTTTACCTGTCCAGAATCGATGTATATATGCTAGTTTTATTTTAATCAGCACAATGTGTAGGGAATTCACTGTTTTATTTATACATTATTTTTCATTTTATTTAACCTGCACATCTTTTGCAGGATTTACAATACTTTATTGTAAACACATGACAGTTTTATTTTAATATGCAAATATTTTTGGAGGCTTTACCTGACATTGGTTCCTCAATTTAATGGACTAATACTGGGACAGGTTAAAGCCGATTATCCATTAAATTGAATCACTTTTTGTGGCCTAAAAGCATCCAATAGAGTACAAAATTGTGTTGTATTTATTGTTGTTGTTATTGTAAATGTAATATTGAAAATAATATTAATAATGTAATATTAAAACTAGGAATGTTCAATACCACTTTTTTTCAGACCAATACCGATACTCAGACCCTCAGTACTCACCGATACCGATACCAACTGCAGATACCAGTAGTACATTTTGACAAATAAAAAAAAATCACTAAAAGATATTTTTAAACAAATATATTTACTTTAATTTTGCCCAAAGAAACAGCACAGTCACTCTTCAATAGTCTTAACGCTAAAAAATAAAACACAAAAATGCTCTTTTAGTTTAAGATTCACAATTTTGAAGTATTTCCAAACCAATGAAGTTTTGGTGAAAAACTGCTGCAAGCTAGCGCCAGTTACAGGCAAGGAGGAGTCACTTAACGTCTTCCCCCTCTGCCATCGGTCGCTTGTACTCGTCTGCGTCACGAGTTCTCGAGTACTTGAAAAAAGGCTGGTAGCGGCCCGATACCGATGCGTGGTATCGGTACTCGCCCATCCCTAATTAAAACAGTTTAAAAAGTTGAATTTTGTTTATCCAAGTTTCCCTCACTGGTCCTTGGTGGGGTAATAATGGCGAGCAGATCGACACATTCATGAGCATCGAGGTTCATGCGCTTCCTTTTTTCCCCCTCGATTGCATGCCATAGAAAAGCGCTTGTCAAAAAAACAACTTTATAATCAACCAAAATCGGTACAGTATGGCATGCTCAACAGATGTGTATAATAAGGTAGATTTGGCTCTCTTGAGCTGCGTTCCTACGGGCGTTAAGCTAAGCTAATGTCCGTGTTTTCCCATTGCTTTGGATGGGAATGTCGCCCCTACCAACATGGCCGTCACTCAGTTAGCTGGATCTGGTCCATAATTGTTCGCCTGTGACAAAAGTGGCACAATCTGAAAGTCCATGTTCAGTCTCTGCCTTCCTCTTGATTGCTCTAGTAAACAACAGCGGAAAGTTCTGGAACTAACTTTTGACAACTGCTCTACAAAAGGGACATTTTGAGCGGACTGGACACTTTTTTTCTGTCCATTAAATCCGAAATCCATTAAATCAGGGTCCATTAATTTGACGTTCCACTGTAGTTTTAATTTAATCTTTGAGGGTGTTATATTAATTGTACTTTTCCAACACTCTCACTCATTTTGTTTGCAGGATGTTGAGTTTATGAAGCGCTTCACTTTGAATGTGACTTGTGTGTACGTGTGTTTGTGCGGCAGGCGTGTGGCGTGCATGGCCATGGAGAAGACCAAGCAGGAGCAACAGGCCAGCTGCACTTGGTTCGGCAAGAAGAAAAAGCAGTACAAAGACAAGTATTTGGCCAAGCACAATGCAGGTATGCAAAAAAAAAATCACACGCATATGCACACAAACGCGCTGAACAGATGCATGTGCTGTTTATGCGCACTTTTGACTACATTTGTTGTTCATACATGTGCAGTATATTTGAGCACGTTAGTACATGTAACATGTATCTACGTTAGGGCTGGGAGATATGGCCACAATCTAAAATCTTAGTGTCCAAAATATAAAATCTCAGTGTCAAAAAACATTTATTAAAAGGTTTCATTTCGTCAAAAATAATTCCTGTGCAAAATGTTCCGACAATAATTATGTATACTGATTCTAAATCAATTTTAACAAAACTAAAACATTCATAGTTGGTACTTACCTCATTCAAACCCAAAAACGTGTAAACATTTTTTTTTTTCTCTTTTTTTTTTTTTTTTTCTCGCTTTGATGCACCTTCTGACATGAAGAGGTGGCTTAAAGCAATGGTAGTTATTACAAAAAACGGCCAGCAGGGGGCTGGGACAGAGCATATAAGAGACTATAGCCAAAGCCATGTAGCAACAAGCTCTTTTTGTCAGTGTTTTAACCAGGAATGTGAATAATGATGAAACTCTGCTATATTCTAATGATAATTGCTGCAAAACACAAACAGATACAGGTATACTTTTTTTTTTCCTGATGTAAGAAGAGACTCTAAACTTAATGTTGGTAGGTTCCACGTTTTATAGAAAAATTGAACACAATATTGTGTGTGGGCCTTGCAAAATCAGTCAAAATCCAGTAAAACAGCCGCGAGCAAAGGGGGTTCCTTCAGTGAAAATGGCTGCGAGTGATTGAGTTAAATGCCACAATTAAATAGTTGGTAGCTATTGTAAACATGTCTTGGAAAACTCCCATGCAGCATTCTGCCAATATTACAACTCACAATAACATAAGAGAACATAAGAACAGCTTTTAATAATCCAGAAGACATAACTCGATTTCAAAATTTAGCAAAACGATTCGATTGTTAAAATCCCGATTAATCAAATGAATTCAATGTATTGCCCAGCCCTAATTTATATATGTACAGTGGCATGAAAAAGTATCTGAACCTTTTGGAATTTCTCTCATTTCTGCCTAAAATCACCATCAAACGTGATCTGATCTTTGTCAAAATCACACAGATGAAACAACAGTGTCTGCTTTAACTAAAACCACCCAAACATTTACAGGTTTTCATATTTTAACAAGGATAGCATGCAAACAATGACAGAAGGGGGAGGAATAAGTAATTGAACCCTCTGCCTAAGGATACTTAAAGAGCAATTGAAACCAATTTTTACCAAACAATTTAAGTCAGGTGTGTGCCCAATCACTGATGAGTGGCTTAAAGCTTCCCTGCCCACTATAAAACACACACCTGGTTAGAATTGTCTTGATGAGAAGCATTGTCTGATGTGCACCATGACTCGCTCAAAAGAGCTGTCGGAAGACCTGCTATCAAGAATTGTTGGTTTGTATAAAACTGGCAAAGGATACAAAACCATCTCTAAAAGTCTGGATGTTCATCAATCAACAGTCAGCGAAGTTGTGTACAAATGGAGAGAGTTTGGCACTGTTGCTTCCCTCCCAAGGAGTGGCCGCCCACCAAAGATGACGCCAAGAGTTCAGCGCAGACCACTCAGAGAGGTAAAAAAGAACCCTAGAGTGTCTGCTAAAGACTTACAGAAATCACTGGCACAGTCCAATATCGCTGTGTATGCATCAACTATATGTAAAACATTGGCCAAGAATGGTGTTCATGGGAGGACTCCACGGAGGAAGCCACTGCTGTCTAAAAAAAACATTGTGGCTCGTTTAATGTTCGCAAAAAGGCACTTGGGCACTCTACAGAAGTTTTGGCAAAATATTTTGTGGACTGATGAAGCCAAAGTTGAATTGTTTGGGAGGAACACACAACGTCATGTGTGGAGGAAAAATGGAACAGCTCACCAACATCAACACCTCATCCCCACCGTGAAGCATGGTGGAGGGTGCATCATGGTTTGGGGCTGTTTTGCTTCCTCAGGGCCTGGACAACTTGCAATCATTCATGGAAAAATGAATTCAAAAGTTTATCAGGATGTTTTGCAGGAAAACCTGAGGCCGTCTGTCAGACAGTTGAAGCTAAAAAGAGGATGGATGCTGCAACAAGACAATGATCCAAAACACAGAAGCAAATCGACTTCAAAATGGTTTCAGAAGAACAAAATACACGTTCTGGAGTGGCCAAGTCAAAGTCCAGACTTGAACCCCATTGAGATGCTGTGGCATGACCTCAAGACAGCGATTCATGCCAGACATCCCAGGAATCTGACTGAACTACAGCAGTTTTGTAAAGAAGAATGGGCCAAGATCAGTCCTGATCGATGTGCCAGACTGATCTGCAGCTACAGGAAGCGTCCGGTTGAAGTTATTGCTGCCAAAGGGGGGCCACAAAATATTAAATGTGATGGTTCAGTTACTTATTCTTCCCCCCTTCTGTCATTGTTTGCATGCTATCCTTGTTAAAATATGAAAACCTGTAAATGTTTGGGTGGTTTTAGTTAAAGCAGACACTGTTGTTTCATCTGTGTGATTTTGACAAAGATCAGATCACGTTTGATGGTGATTTTAGGCAGAAATGTGAGAAATTCCAAAAGGTTCAGATACTTTTTCATGCCACTGTATTAGTGCATGTGCAAAATGTTAGTACATTTGCAGTGTGAGAATGTGTAGTATATTTGAGCATGTGAAGTATTTGTGTGTATTCATAATCATAACTATGTGCAGTACGTTTGTACATATATTAGTACTTGTGCAGTATATATTTGAGCATGTGCAGTATATTTGAGCATGTATAAGTGCATGTTGAATAATAATATTGATGTAAAAATGAATGTGCAGTATGTTTTGTGTACAATATTGGAACATATTTTAATACATCACAGGTGAGAATGTGAGAATGTCATCATATGAGAATGTGTTTGTACATGTATTTGTACTGTACATGTATATGAATTTGTGCTGGTACATGTGCAGTATATTTGGATGAATACATGTTTCTGCGTGTGCACTTGTGTTGTGTGTATGCAGGTTTCCTTTACGTGCAATAGGTTTAGTTACGCATGTATGTATACTCTATGGGCATGCGTATCCGATACATGTGCACATGTATTCCTGTATGATAAGATAAATATAATAATATGAGTGAAGTATATTTGCATGTATGTGTTAAAAGTGTTTGTTTGTTGTATACTTTTGTTCATGTGTGCAGTATGATATGTACAGCAAGTTTAGGTGCATATGTTTGGAAATACATGTGCAGTTTGGGACTGTGTGCTATTTGCAGTATGGGTGCATGGGTTTATGAATTATTAGTATATGTGCAGTATGCCTGTGCTTGTTTATATTAGTATTTAGTCGATTGGGTATATTATTCATTCATGTGCAGTCATTTTGTACAATCGACATGGTAGTCGGGCTCTTCTCCACGTGCAGCACCAAAAACAAAAAGATATGATATACAGTAGATATGAATGAAGATAATCTTCATTTGGTTATTTCATGAAAAGTGTATGATGTCATGAGGTCACCCGTCTGTCACCATTGTCATATTTGACTTTCTTTTGTGCTTGTGGTCTTCCAATGACAAAATCAAACCCATTGTAGTCCAGTGGCCCCGCACAGCCTGATTTGATTAAGTCAAGTGAGCCAGACCAGTCAAATGTGACCTTTGCTCTTCATTACATCATTTACTCAACTCAACTCAACTTTATTTATGAAGCACTTTAAAACAGGCATTGCTGCAAACAAAGTGATGTACATAGAACAGAAATCAGTCATGCAATATGAGTAAAACAAGAACAAAACAAACATTTTAAGTGAGCAAGTACATGTTTGCATTATGACTGATCACAGTTGATTGTGAATTGTCAAAAGTATTTGGAACAGAAAATGTATAGTATTGCACTTCCAAATGAAATGAAATGAAGTTTTGTCGCTCAAAACTGAAATTGACTCCTGAATCGTGCAAACTAAAATGAGAACTACACGAAATGTATAGCAAAGAACATCATCTCCTGCTGATAACATCAAACTTTAGTGTTGTGTTTGTGCTGTTTGCATGTTCGGATTGCCTTTAAAATGTCTGCCAAGCAGCTGATACAAATGACACACTTGTATCAACATTTTGCGTGTGCATTTTCACAGGCATTCTGTGTGTGTATGTGTGCGTGCGTGTATTAAACTGCTGTTGTAACCCTCCTGTCCATCTCTCTTGCTTGCTCCTACTGAACGACCTCTGTGCATGTAAGTAACCTTTGCGGACGTCACTCTCTTCTCCTTCTCCATGCTTTTACTTTGAAAGCTCCCCAGCGGGTTACTTCCTGTCTGTCTCTGGTGGCCTTTCACTTTACTTTCTGTTGTTTGTGCCCAAACAACAGAAGACTCAAGCCGCTTTGTGCGACTTTTGTGTGTGTATGCCTCGATTAGTTACTGATCAAAACTAGTAACTTAAAATGATAATAATAATAATGACATTAAATGTGTTGAACCTCAATATAAATATGTGATATTTGCTTGGTTTGGATCTGAGTCTTTATGTTCAGGAAAACTGTCCCACACACCTTTGTCAGCCTTTGCACACGCTCACGCGTTCTCCTTTGCTCCGCCCCCTTCAGTGTTTGACCAATTAGATCTGGTCACCTACGAGGAAGTGGTTAAGCTGCCCGCTTTCAAGAGGAAAACGCTCGTTTTGTTAGGTGAGACCATTTTTGACTTTTCACCGGGCCTTGTGCAGAGCTGTCAAATTAATTATTATTTGTAACACAAACACATATAAACAACACATTTTGTGGTATTTTTCTTTTCATCTGATTTGAACTGAAATGTTTTCCAGGTGCTCACGGCGTGGGCAGGAGACACATCAAGAACACGCTCATCACCAAACACCCCGACAGATTCGCCTATCCCATCCCACGTGAGACAACATACACACACACACACACACGCTCTAAATCTTTGTGGAAGCATCGGGTGTGTTACGCTGCTGCGTGCGTGCGCCTGCCGCAGACACGACGAGACCTCCGAAGAAGGACGAGGAGAACGGCAAGAACTACTACTTCGTGTCGCACGACCAGATGATGCAGGACATCAGCAACAACGAGTACCTGGAGTACGGCAGCCACGAGGACGCCATGTACGGCACGCGCCTCGAGACCATTCGCAAGATCCACCAACAGGGACTGGTCGCCATCCTGGACGTCGAGCCGCAGGTCTGCGTGTGTTTGGATGGCCTATTACAATATTACAGGAAAGACAACTCTTTGCAAAAAGAAAGTTACATTATGACCGGAAAAACAAATTAAGTTGTAAAGTTATTGTCACATTATATTTCTTAATAATAAAGTACTGTTACTAAAAATCTTACTATTATCTGTAAGTCATTAAAAAAGCCCAAGTATTATTATTAAGTATTTTATGTAAATATTACGGAAGCATATTGCATTCACTTGGGGGGGAAAAAAAAAAACAACAACTCCTGTTTTTCTGACTAGTTTTTTTGGAGAGCTTTGTTTTTTTTTGTTTTGTTTTGTTTTTTAGCATTTCTTTTTATTGTTATTATTATTATTATTATTATTATTATTGTGCTTTTCTAAATATTTGTTATATGTTTTGCTGAATATTTTTCTGTCAAAAAAATATTTAAAAAAAAACAGGAAAAAAATTATTCAGGAAAAACAGGAGGAAAAATTAGTCAGAAAAACGGGAGAAAAAAATTATTTAAAAAACAAAAAACAAAACAAAAAACAGAGAAACAAATTCCGAATAACAGAAAGAAAAAAAAGTTATTCCAAAAAAAAAACAGAGCACCAACTTCTGTTTTCCATGTATTTTTTTTTTTTTTTTTTTTACCTCTGAACTCTGAAGTGACTTGTTGCAGACCACTGACCTGTATATATGACTGGATTGCCGATAGCCCATTCACGCCAGTGCAAGCCGTTGAAGTCACAGGGCCATCTTGTTACTCCCATAATAATTTTTTTTGTTTTTTTGTTTTTAATAGTTTTTTTTCTCTCCTGTTTTTGTGATTAATCTTTTGTCCTGTTTTTTTCCCCGTTTTTTTATTATTATATTATTTTTAGACAGAAAAAAAAAATAAAAAAATAAAAAAATATATATATATATATATATATATATATATATATATATATATATATATATATATATATATATATATAAAACAGTAAAAAAAAAAAAAAAAAACTTAAAAAAAACAACACTCCCCAAAAAAATAGTCAGAAATTTTTTTTTTTCCATGTAAATGCAATACGCTTCTGTAGAATATATTTGTAAAATTAGCCAAAAATAAAATTTAAAGTATTTTTTATTCAGTCATGGGAAAAAAATATAATTGCCAATTTTAGAAGAAAAGACATTTCTTTTACAAAACATTAATTTTACAACAATAGAGTTTTTGCATTATGAAAGAAGTCCTAATATTAGAATATTGATTGTAATTTTACAACAATTAAATGCCAAGAACAACTTAAGTTGTCAGTTTTTAATTAAAACGTTCGGTGTCAATATTGATTCATGTCATTTGATAATTTATTATTATTATTATTATTATTATTATTATTATTATTAGGAGGAGGAGGAGGAGGGGCTGACATGTGCTCGCCCTTTAACTTGCAAGCGTTTTGAGGAGTGGTAATGAGTCAAACCGCCAGCAGAGGGTACTGTTGCACCATTTTAGATTGCAAATCCAAAGAGGATTTTTTTTTTAACTGTTTACCGTAGGGTCAGTTGGACTTCGCTATCATGGCCACCACAGCGAAATTCAACAGACTTTTAGTTGGACAGTCTGAAGCACACAATCCAACAGCAAACGTGTAACACCCAGTATGTGTATTGAAAATGAGCAGAAGTATGTTCAGGAAAAAAGTATAACAATCTTGGAAAGATTGTCACGTGAACAGCCACTAAATCTTGTGAGTTGGCGTCACTCCAGTACTTGACTAAACAAATGTGTAATTTTACAAGAAAAATGTCACAAATGTGAAAATGATGTCATGAATACACACGTTTGATGTTTCTGACAGGCACTGAAAGTCCTTCGCACTGCCGAGTTTGCCCCGTACGTGGTCTTCATCGCGGCACCAACCATCACGCCGGGCATCGACGAGGTACATCACGCACACGCTTTGTTGAATTCACTTATGAAAACTTGAGCATGTCTTTGCATGCGTGCACGTGTCCGCATGTGTGTTTGATTGCTGCTTTATCTTTGCACACAATGCATGCGTGTTTGTATGGTGCCCGGCCCAGACGCCCAGGTGGTGTCGCACGCTACCAGTAAGTACCACCTGACACCTGCAAGCCTATCGTTACTGCTTCTTCATTGTGTGTGTTTGAATGTTGTTGTTTTTTCCCATGGCCTGCTGCTATTTTGATGCCACGCAAGTCTGACCAAGCAGTTTAGCACAGCAAAACCTTTATATCTTCAAATTAATTCAACAAAATGTTTTTTGCAAGAATAAAGTACACATTTTTCAAGACTGAATTCATAATATTTGGGAAGAATACATTAAAAGAGCACAGTCCTAATTTTACAAGGATAGTCATAATTTGCCATCACTATAGTTCTAAAGGAGAAAGGAAAAATTATGATAATAGTTAATACACAATACACAAATTGTTGCTGTAATATTGAATTGAATATGAAAGGGGGAAAAATATTTTTAAAATAAATTATTTCTTTTGTTGTTTTTTCAATTATAAAGGCAAAATTATGTGTAATTTTTCAAACATTAAGTTGTAGTATAATGTTATTGTGGGAAAGTTGTAATTTAACATAATAAAAAAGGTCATAATTTTACAATAAAGGCTTGATGTTATGTTAATACAAAAGTAATGTAATGAGGGAATGATGCAATTTTACGAGAATTAAGATGTTATTACAAAAACAACACGGTAATAATTTTACAAGAAAATTGTATAGAGGAGAAGTAATATGAAAATCTAGTTTAGTATTTTTGTTAAAGTCAAAACATTCTAAGGTAGAAAAAGGTCTAAGTTAGTCATAAAAATAACGTCACCAAAATATTCAAAATTTTGTGTCTTAATTTGTATTTTTCAAGACTGAAGAAATAAAGTGCATTTTGACATATTACAAGAAAAAAAGTTTGCATGCCGTAATTTTACAGGAATTGAGTTTCAATATAATATTACAAGTCAATTTTTTACAAACTTTAATTGTCATATTACAATAACAGCATGCCATGTAAGGAAAGGAAGTTTGTAATTTTACAACAATAAAGTTACCGGTTATGTTACATGTTACATGTTACATGTTACATAGTTACATGTTATGGAAAGTAATGTAAATAACATTTAAAAATAATAATAATAATAATAATAATAATTAATAATTATAATTAAAATAATGTATCAAGGTTAAAGCTGTCCTATTTAAAAAAAAAAATAAAAAAAAAAAAAGGGAAAGATGACCAAAGATGATGGCATGTGACTAACTTTGGCCCCTCCCCCCTCGCTCAGGACGAGTCCTTGCAGCGTCTTCAGAAAGAGTCGGAGATCCTGCAGAAGACGTACGCGCACTATTTCGACCAGACTATCATCAACAACGAGATCGACGACACCATCGGCCACCTGGAGGAGGCCGTGGAGCTTGTGTGCAACAGCACCCAGTGGGTGCCTGTCTCCTGGGTCTACTGAAGTCCCGCCCCTCCTCCCAACCGCCATCGTCGCCCGAGACCACCTCGCCATCGTCATCGTGGTGTTGTGCTACAAAAATGAATATTGTCTGTCTGTACCACCTGGGTAGGACCTTTTTTTACTAGATGTGTTTCTGTTCGAGACGAGCCCCGTCATCCCCCCCACTGTCAAAAGTGGGTGGAGCCTTCTGACTGGAAAAAAGAAAAAGCACACAAACATGCTTCGGCCCTCGTTATTTATTTGTCCTCCTTTCCTTTTTTTTTTTTTTTTTTGTAATCCTCATGATCCACTGACTTGGACTTTCTAAATAAATCTATACATGTGGTGTTGTTATTATTGAGGGGGAAAAAGAAGAGGATGAATCATGCATGTGGACGATTTTGGTCAGTGTTCCTCGTGTCCCTCTGTAAAGAGATTTAAAAAAAAAAAAACAATAAAGAAAATGACAAAGATGCTAGTCGACCTGTTTAAGATCCTGGAAGGTGATTGGCTGGATGTCCTCCTATGCATGTCCCTCCTGTCAGGGCAGACATTTTCCAAGTGTCCATCCTGTCACAATGTCCATTAACTCTTCATCTTACAAAATATGTTTGACTTCAAACATGGCTGCTTTTTTGTGCACAAAAGGGTGTGAGTGTGTGCAAGGTGAGGCAGCGTGATAGCACCCCATCAGTATGAACAATTTTTTAAAATATGTATTTCCTTTCATGGTTTACTCAGCTTTGGAGTGTTTTTGCTCTTTTGACCTGCTACACTGCGCACTAGGAAGTTGAAGAAAAAGACACCACTAGACAAGAACAAAGGCATAAACATGGGAAAGGCATGTTTATGGGAAATAATATTGTATTACAAGAGGGGGAAAATGACATGGAATTATTTATTTTCAAACGTTATAGAAAAAGGTGGGATATGATGATGGATAGAATTTTTTTAATTGAAATTACAAGAAAATTAAAATATAATAGGGGTGGGGGAAATCCTGTACAATCTAATTAAAATAAAAAAAATCTAAATGTGGAATATTGGGGGGGGGGGGGGTATTTTGATTTATAAAATATTTAGACAGCAAATCATCAAATTTGGCAATTATGCTTTTAGTATGGGTGTAATTTTAACCAATTATGTCCAATCTAAAGTGTTAAAATGGCGTGCTCTTTAGTGATGTAATGTTAATGGTTGAACAAACATGCCGCTTGTGGGATCTTCTGAAAAGTGACAATTTTTGAGGTACAAGGTTTTGACTCGACACCAGCGATATATAAAAAGAAACTTAAAAAAAAAAAAGTCCCAAGAATGAACTTGCGGATTAACAACAAAACAAAAAAACATTGCGAGCTAAGGTTTGTTTGTTTTTTTTAATGTTATATCAAACAATACAAAACAGCATAACAGCCAGGGGGAGACAAATACTCCGGAAAAGTAACATCTACAAAAATATATTTAAAAGCTTTGCTTGCTTTTTTATTTGTGGAGTGTCAAATGGATTTAATATATTGTTTGACTTCATTTTCAAACATGAAAAAAATTTGGTCTCTGGTTAACCTTAACGACATTTGTGTAAATGCCATTTAGCCCATATTAGAATAAGATTAATGAGATAAAGATGCCTTTTTACTTCCAGATGGATAATAATTGAAGCCAAACAGTATATTTTAAAAACAGAGAGAAAGTTGTGGTTCTATAATAATGAAAACAGAATTATTTATTAAAAGTATATTTTCAAAAATTTTCATAAAACGGTCAGTCCCAAAACAAATTAAACATATCCTCCGAAGAATCACAAAAAGAGCAGTCAGTGTTAATATTTTTCTTCATCAGCGGCTTTCACTTTATTATTTGGAAAGCGAATTCCAGATTTTAGTTCAGTCAAGGTTATTGATTAGGTTGTTCCAATGAAAAATAAATAATAATTAATAATAAGGTAAAGAGGCAACATCTTTCTGAAACAATTTTGCGAGCCAAAAGTCGTCACGGTCACTGACGAGGTGGGGGGCCCCGGGCTACCGCTGATGGCGCTGAGTCGGACGGACCGCTCTATCAAAGCCAGCCAAGTTGCACCTGCTGCTATCGGTAAGTTTTCGTTTTTATTGTTTAATGCCAAAGGCAATAAGACATAGTTGTGTTTAATGCAGAAACCTCACGCAAAACGTGCCTCGTACTTTGAGCAAACTTATCAGAGTCCGACTATCTTACACTGCATGACGTGCAAAGTTGCTAGCAGCTAACTTAAATTGAAATATACTGAGTCTGACACGAGTTGTAATTAATTAGCCTTTTGTGCTTTTATAAAGCTTGGAGAGAATGAGGTTTACCAGCTTCTAACATTGCCATTTTATTGATAGTGTACTGGTTGATTGTGTCGTTGACTCCTTTATGTGTTTTTGTGGTACAAATTTGCTAGTTGTAAGCAGCAGTGGTACTTTTTATGAAAGCGTGCTGCTTGTGTGTTTTATGAATATATACATTTATATTACTTGGTTGTGTGCATAATAAGTAAGAACAAATTTTGATTCGTTCCATGGGATAAGCAAACTTATAATTATAGGGTATTTCTAGGAATCAAACTCATTTGAATTAATTACCGAGAACTCTAAGACAATGTGGAAACACAATTATAAATTCCCTGCTGAACTTTTACAACCCAGAATTCTCTTTATCCAGAACTCAAAGATCCCGGGCTTGTTGGTTGAAAAGCAGCTAATGTGTGTATTGCATGCATTAGTCAAGTCATTTAGGTTATAGTTTATTAAAATCTCCTTCTGTAGAAATGCGACGGAAGGAGAGCCGATTGAAACAGAAACAAAAGGAGCTGCTGGGTGCTGTGAAAAGCAGTCAATCACTTATCAGTTGGATGAAAAATATCGCAAATGGCAAGAATAACATACAATACATTGAACAACAAGCACAAATACATTGTTCTAGTTCTGTTAAATATTTTACCACTTTATAGCTGGTTTGTTATTGATTAAGTGCAAGAGTTGTAAAATAGATAAATACAAAAGCAAACTGCCTTTTTTCCAGTTGGAGAGCAAGTGGATAATGATAGATCAGTCTCCAAACTCAGCAGCAGCAGGTTATTCACAGTGAGCCACTTTCAATGCCTACTTGTTGCATTGCATATTATACTTGTCTGACCAATTATTCTCCCATTTTCTTTTATAGCTTCTCCACTCTCTGACCAAATCAGTCCAACTCCCGCAAGATCAGCAGCAGCAACAGCAATCTCTTCACAGATCTCAAGAGAAGCTGTTCAGCGTACCCCAACAGGTAATCTAAAGATTACTTTTACTTTGCACTGCTCCTTGCTCCTCTGAGTTTTCAAAGAAGACGCAGGCCTTCTGCTTACTTTTAGTTCAGCAGTCAGTGCGTTCCGCTTCCAAGCTGACACCAAGATTATGCCGTGGTTCGAACCCAGAGTCGGTAGACGGTGCCGGAATTCCATCGGTTATACATCGTATATGTGCCCCTTTTTTGACTTTGAGCACCTGCCCCTCCAAAGGTCACTTCACGCCAATCAATTCAAGTGAATGTACTGTTGTCCGATCATTTAATCCTTCCAGCATTAACATGGGAAAGGGGGATTTGTTTTTGTTGTTTTGTGCGTGCATGCATGCGTGCGTGTGTTCTTAAATACTGCAGAGTGCCTGCATGCGTGCGTGTGTTCTTAAATACTGCAGAAGATCAACTATGTGAACCACTACACAACTAAGGACCTCTCACATGAGCTTTGCTGGTCAAACTCAGCTTGCTCTGTCATGCTTTGGCCACCCTGTAAGTGATGAGAAAGTAGGCAGGCTGCTGTGTACTGGAAAGATTTGTTGCAGTTAAACTCAATGACGCGTGCGGTGAAACTTGCAAGGTTGCATGATCTGTATGCTATGATGCTAAGCGACAGATGACATCCCGCTTTCACCGCCACTGCTCTTATAGTCCCGTTCCAATCCCTCATCAAAAGGGGCAAATGTGCAGATTAGTCTGCCCGTGAAGGTCAACTCCACGGTCAAGTCGAGCACTCACGTAAAGAGTTGCAAGCGTTGCCGAACGTTGCGAAAGTTGAACATCCACTTGTTTTTTATTATTATTTATTATCCATCCATCCATCCATTTTCTTGACCGCTTATTCCTCACAAGGGTCGCGGGGGGTGCTGGCGCCTATCTCAGCTGGCTCTGGGCAGTAGGCGGGGGACACCCTGGACTGGTTGCTAGCCAATCGCAGGGCACACAGAGACAAACAACCATCCACGCTCACAATTCGGAGCGGCCAATTAACCTGCCATGCATGTCTTTGGAATGTGGGAGGAGACCGGAGTACCCGGAGAAGACCCACGCGGGCACAGGGAGAACATGCAAACTCCACCCAGGAAGGCCGGAGCCTGGACTCGAACCGGAGTCCTCAGAACTGGGAGGCGGACGTGCTAACCACTCGTCCCACCGTGCCACCCATTATTTATTATTATTCAGAAAAAAAAATGTCATGTAATAGCAAAACTGAAGTAGACCACCAGAAAATGAACATTTGTTCGGCTAAATTAGATAAAAGGTATTAAGATGACGCTCAAGTCAAAATATGTTAATAAAGTCATCTTGGTTTAAGAAAAAGTCTGAATTTCACTGTGAAAAAAGAGGAGCAAGGTCAGGTGGCGGCCACAGTATGTACGTTTACGTTTCTTAAAAGCATATAAGGGTAAGGTTTGTTTTTTTTGTGTTTTTTTTTAAATCGATGTTGAGTAAGTTAAACCGCCATTTATGGTATTTATGGCTTTTATTTACATTTTTTAAACGACTATGTATATAGTAAGGCCCTTTTTTTTTTCTTTTTTTTTTTAAACGACCAGGCAATTAGTAATTTTATTTTTCCTGTTTTCTAACTTACGGAGAAGGATTCTTGCGAAAGTTAAACAAACTAAAACACAAGTCACTTGAATGAAGCACAATAAATGCTGATTGTTTTATTAAAGATGCAGATGTGCAATTTTAAAATGACGTACTACGTATACAACGAATGGCTGCTGGGCCATCCAATCCCGTCTTGCTTGGGGGCGCTGGGCAATGTTGCTACTCCACTGCACATATCACAAAGAATCAGTTACGTGACTATTTGCAGCCTCTGTGTTACGTGATGTCAAATATTGTTTACGCTTATAAGAATAAAGTATATAGTAAAGAAAAAAAATGGCAATTTTACAACTATAAAATTTCAATATGCAATGAAGAGGTTGCCTCTCAAAAGTCGCAATGACAATAGGCTACATCTAAGAAAGACAAAAAGTCAGAATATTAGTTTGTAAGAAAAAAAAGAAGTAATTTTTTTGTATTTTTACAATAATGTGTTGAATTTATTAGTAATGCTATTCTTAGTGACATCAAAATAAAGACAAGCAGCACACAGTGGTACATAATATTTAAATTTAATAGTAGAGCGGCAAAGAAATCTTTACACACGATTCACCTGAATCGTCATTCATAACTGCATATGTCAATGACACCGTGCGGGGTGGTGTGAAGCGGGATCCCATCCAAGCACAAATCGGGTGCATCCATAGGAGGCACAGGCACGTCGAACGACTCACAAGCGCTAATGAATGTATTTATGCAGAGAAAAAAACACGACAGAGAAGACATCTGTTTCACTACATCAACCTTTAACCTTAAAAATTACAAAAAGAGCATGTGTTGTGTGCTATGAATATTACATCATGTTAATTAAAACTTCAATAAAACATCTCGCAGACAAGCCACAAGGAAGTAGAGAGCCCTATTCATAACCGTAACTCCTAATCCTACCAATGAAGTCAACACCTGCTTTGTGGCTTTAAAAGGAAGCTTGACTGTATAATGACAAGTTTGCTCTGTGTGATTTATTTGGTTGTTACTAACATAACTATGAGATTCATTTTTCAAAAAATAATTTCCAGTTTCATACATTACGTAGAGACTTTATTTGGACGTATGCGGCTGTAGGAATAATTGTAAATAAAAAGTTATCATACATTTGCTGCAATGAAGAACTGCTTCTGCTTGCAAAGAAGAATGCCTTGCTTTGCTCCGCACTCACATTCACATAGCCGAGCCATATGTTATCTTATCATACATTTGCTGCAATGAAGAACTGCTTCTGCTTGCAATGAAGACTGCTTTGCTTGCAAAGAAGTATTGCTTCTGCTTGCAATGAAGAAAGTTTTGCTCTGTTCCCATTCACATAGCCTGGCTATTTGAAGATGACTCAAAAAGCCGAAGAACCACAACATCTAACGCAGCAGAATGGTTAGAACCAGTCTGCTGAGGTAGCCTGTTTTCTGTTAAGAAATGATTGCAATCTTGACCACACATATACTCAGCAATCTTCCACTCACATGCACAACACATAGACAAACAAGTACACATTGTTCCAACTATGCCTTGCATTTGCATTTTTAGGGTTGGAACACCCATGTAACTAGGGGTGTGGAAAGGGGCGTGGAAAACCATATAAAAAGAGAGGGTGAAGAGAGGAATCTTCAGAGAGTGCAGTTAGAAAAGCTTCCACATGTTCATGTGCAAGGAAGTCCACCATTCATTCCAGAGAAACTGAAGAGGAGCCAAGCCAAAAGGAAGTACTGCGTTTGACCATGTTGGCCTCTCACACCTGCAGTGAGCTGTCCGTCCTCGGCTTCCGGCAGTGTCCCGTTGCGAGCGTTGTCCGTCCCATTGACCACTTCTTCCCGGAGTTCCTGCTGCAGCAGCCTAGAAATGAGGCTGTTGAAGCGGTTCTCCGTGGTGGAGGCCACCTCTGACGACACCGTGGTCAGGTTCATTTCAGCAGGGTCCACGCATGTGCCGTTCACTTTGGCAAAGACCACCTCGCCCAGATCAAGTCCTGCAACCGACGATGGTGACGAGCACGGGATGTCCCGCACCAGATTGTAGTTCTCCATCCACTCCTTCAGCCATTCCAAGGAGCAGTCACACCTCCAGGGGTTCTTAAAAAGGTAGAGGCGACCCAGGAAGTAGATAGGCTGGAACACCGGGAAGGGGAGAGTGGTGAGGTTGTTACTGTTCAGGTGGAGCGTGATCAGACTGGTCAGGTTTTCGAAGGTTCCTTCCTCGATGTACACCAGCTGGTTCCTGTCCAGGTACAGGATCTCCAGCTCTACCAGGTCGCTGAACCAGGTCTTGGAGACATTGGTCAGCTGGTTACCGCCGAGGTTGAGCATCTTGAGCCGACTGAGACCCTTGAAGGCGAGTCGCGGCAGGTCAGACAGCAGGTTGTCATTGAGGTAGAAGTTCTCCAGCCGTACAAGGTCCTGGAAGGCCTGGTCGTGGATGACATTGATGCGGTTCTCTTGGAGGTTCAAGTACCTGGAATGAAGTGAAGGGAATATAGGTCAGAGGACCAAAACCGCCACGCCAAGTCTGAGATCATATACAAACATGAGGAAAATAGGCCAGAAGGTCTGCAAGAACTTAAAGATCTTCATGAGTTACAAGAAATATAAATGCCCAACATTCAAAATGGTTTCCAAGAGTCAGGTTCAGATCTGAATTACAGTTCAGAATCCCAAACTATCCATGTTTGTGTGGCGCCTACCACGGTCAATCTGGGTCGGGTGATTCTGGGATGGCACTGCTGTGCTTTTCCTCACATGGTTTCTCTGTGCCCCACCATGTCTTTTTACAACTTCTAACCCCACACAACAACAACAAGAACTGCAAACCTGAGACCATCCCAACTCCAACAACCATCAAGCTGACACCATCAGCCCACTTATACACCCAGTAGTAGAAAAACAGGCCAGATTGTGAAATGTACTGTAGCAAAGTCAGTCCTGGTGCCACTTCCGACCATGACATAGACCATTTCCGGGCCCAAGACTTACTTAAGGCTGCCCAGGCCCAACAGTGAGTTGTAGGCCACCGCCTCAATCTTGCTCTTCTCCAGGTAGATGTGGGTCAGGTTTTCCATACCCCGGATGGCACCGGGGATCCTGCGGAACTTGTTTTGGAAGCAGAGCAGCTCTTTGAGCGCTGTCTGCTCAATGAAGATGCGGTCCGGGATGTTGAAGAGGTTGCAGTCGGACAGGTCCAGGCGCACCAGCTTCTTCAGGCCTGTGAAGGTCCGTGTGTGAAGGTAGCTAATGTACTCGTTGTGTGCCATTTTCAGTTCCACCAAGTTGGAGAGGCCCTGAAGAACAAAAGTTTGGAAGTGTACTATGTTGATTGAGAGAAGGCCCAAGGCAAATTTTAATGAAGACCACTAGAGGAGGCCTCCAAGAGCAGTTTACAGTCAAAATAGTCTGGAGAAGTATTTTTGTGAGAGAGGGCCGGGGTGAGGAAGTGGAGAATAATATTTAAAAAAAAAATTAAAAGCTTGGATTAAAGGGGAAGTCAAACATCCCCCCCCCAAAATATTTTGCACTTTTTTATATTTTACACTTGCTGTCGAGTGAAAATTACATCACAGTTGCTCAGGTCTCAACAACCAATCACAGCTCAGCTTCAGAAAACTGGTGAACTGTGATTGGTCATTGCCTGAGCAATTGTAATGTCATCTTCAGCCAACAGCGAGTGGCAAAATGGCCGCACCCTGAGATGGATGAAACGGCTCATATTCCACAAATGTAATATTAATCAGAATGTCATGTTTCGACTAGTGAGGCTATAACATATTATTGTCAAGAAAGGTTTCAAGTTGACTTCCTCTTTAAGGAGATTTATTTTGATTTGTCTCTTACTCAAGCATTTAAAGAGCTTCTTATGCAAGCCTGACACATGCACGACTTTTGGCCACGATATTGTCATGGCAAGTCGTGCCATTTGGGGCACAAACTGGGATATAACTCGACGTGAGCTGTTGGTGAATTATTCGTGGCGCTTCGTGACAGTTGTGGCATGGTGCTCAGTGCGCGCACTGGAGCACAGCCTTCCCACATCGTCCCGACGAGTTCACAAACAGTTCGCGCATAGTTCACGACCCAGTCGCAACATTTTGTCGTGACAAAAATTTTGAACATTTCAAAATTTTTGCCCCGACATGGCACGCAGTCACGACAGGTATACGCACACTTCACGCCACTTCACGACGAGCTCGCGCACTTCGTGCCAATTTGTGCCTCAAGATCGTGCAAGTGTCAGCCTTGCATTACTAAAGCACATGTTGGCATACTTAAGCTAAGTAGTTTTCTGCTTCCATGACCAATAAATCAACAGAATTGTATCTTTGGATTCTATTGCGGCATGGGCCAGCCTTAAATAGAAGATACGCCACTGATGTTTTGTCAGGATTAACTCATTCAATGCTAGCACAGAAAGAAAAAAAAATTACATCTTTAGCCGTCAATGGCAGTGAATGAGGGCGGGGCTAGACCGTTCTGACCTTGAAGGCTCCAGGGGTGATGAAGGAGATGTTGTTGTGGTCCAGTGAGAGGGACTTGAGAGACGGCAGGGTACCAAAGGCCCGTTCCGACAGGAACTTGAGTCTGTTCTTGTCCAGGTTGATGGCCGAGGCCTCGCAGGGAAATTCTCTGGGCAGCTCAGTGAGTCCGGAACGGTCGCACAGCACGCTGCAGCTCTTCTCTTGCGTGCAGGAACAGGACTGCGGACAGGCCCGAGCGCACGCCCAGCGGGCCAGCGCCTCCGGAGGCAGCAGGCAAAGCATGGAGACTGTGGATGACATCAATGTCAAATGTGAACTCAAATGATGCACACCACATCAAGATGACAATGCCAAATCCGAATGTTCGGATTAGAGTGAGAATGAATGATCACGCATTGTTGTGTGTACTAATGTCACAGCAATGATTGGCGTATGAGCTCATACAGAATTCATCCGAACTACTTCACACTTCGCATTTCGGCGTAAGATGTTTAAAGTTATATTAAGCTTTTTATTTTGTTGCATGCTGTTGCCGTTGCGACGCAGTGTTTGCAAAGAAAAATGATGCTGTTTTTGAAACATCACTCGAGAAACATGGGCGAAAGCTCATCAAACTTTGCACACACATAAGGCCTGGTAAAAGAAAAATTATATTTTGGGTTATTTTCCTACGTATGTGCCAGTACCCCAAACATGGCCAGGTTTGCAAGGGCCCTTTATAGCTGCTGCAACTCCTAGTGATTAAATTGGATTTTTCATTTTTTTTGTACTAAGATATGTTTATCGGCAAAAGCACAATGGGGTATATGCCACGGAAGAGGCGGGACGTGATTTTGCATAACAGTTTGTTTCTGGTCCGGGTTGCGAACGCGCAACCGAGGGGCACAAAGTCGGAAGCACAAGTATTTTTGACGCAGCCCACACGTCGCAAACCGAACCGGAAACAAACAGCCCCGCCTCTTCCGTGGCATATACCGCATTAGTAACCCATTCGAATGAATTTGGGATTTGGTGGCTAAATGGGAAATGAAGTTTAAGTTAAAAAAAGGTTTTATGGAAATCGTGTGAATGGTTGTTTATCTATACAGCGGATCCTTGATATAACGACTGGGGAACCAAACAGAAACATTTTTCCAGGGCATCCCAATGGTGCATTTGTGCAGTACAGTCAAAGTCTGTTAGTTCTACAATTGGCACAATTACTAGAGAGGAGAAATTAGCAAAGTTTTAGCAAAATTTGAGAAATGGCTGTGTTTTAAGCCAAATTGTGATGTGTGGAAAAAACAATGTTCGGAATTGGTAGCCAGAATTTCCTAAGGGATCAATAAAATATCTTGAGTTGCTTCAATACCTACCTATATAGGAAGGCGAAAGACATTTGTGGAGGTATTAGAGTTTTGCGGTTGTAATATTAATGAAAGCAGTGGTCCACATTCCATAAACATGCAAATTGATCATTCTAAATGTGTACTATGGGGTATATGCCACGGAAGAGGCGGGACGTGATTTTGCACATCAGTTTGTTTCCGGTCCGGGTTGCGAACGCGCAACCGAGGGGCACAAAGTTGGAAGCACAAGTATTTTGACACAGCTCACACGTCACAAACCGAACCGGAACCAAACTGATGTGCAAAAACAGTCCCGCCTCTCCCATGGCATACACCCAATTGTGAATGTAAATGGTTGTTTGTTTATGCGTATCCTGCACTATAAAAACAGTTTATAAAACCCAAATTGGATTTAAAAAAAGGACCGAGCCAAATGCTTAGGGTCAACCATTTAAACCAAAAGTTTTGGGTCAAAGGAAGATTTGTTGTGTTGATGTAATGGTGATTAAGAAGAAACATCTGATCTGAGATTTGCCTCACAACAATTGCTACTGTCACTGTATGTACCTGCGAGGATTTCACTCTCTTCAACCTCTTAGCATAATCATCCTCTTTGTGTGGGTGAAGGCAAACTACAGTGGAAAATCTACAGCCCGGGGGCCATATGCGAAAATTATTTAACCAACAAATGTTTTTAACATATCATAAATTGAAGAGAATATATTTAAGTATTTGTATATACTGACCAGTGAACGCGATGAACGTCATTACTGTCGACTGTCATCTGGGAGATGTCAGGATTAACGCAGCTCTGAAATCACATTTTTTTAAAAACAACAACAGTCAACTAGAATGACCGAAACAAAAGTAGCTTCCCAATTTCTATTTTGCAGATAAGGTCTGATATCAGGAAGGATTTCAAGACATGCAGAACGTGCCGTTGGTTACCTGCAGATCTTTCATTGATGTCGCATCCGCGTGTGGAATAAGAACAAAAAGAAAGAAATTCACCATCTGAATATATATCCATGCATTCTGTTTGTGCACCCTCAGCTTGCTGGTCTGCTGCCAGCCTCAATGTCAATTTCACAGCAAAAGTCTGTCAGCCTCCCACTCTTGAAATGTACGTGTGTCTGCGCACAAACACACACACATGCAGCAAAAAGCCATCTCATAATGGCAGGCAAATCCCCTTGGATGTTGTGATGCATGGAGATGGAGATGGGAGGTTGGCAGCGGGATTACCGAAGTAAAGCGAGCGAGGCAGAGTGTTAACTTGGAAACATACGCGCACGCATGTACCAAACAAAATGTCCTCAAAACGTCCTACGGAATGTACAGTAAAGGGTGTAAAAGTAAGAAAAAGTTTAGTATTATCATTTTTAAGCTATTAATTACCTATATTTGTACCAGAATTCAGTATAAGATGAATTTACAAAAAACAATTTTAAAAGAAAAAAAGATTTTAATAGTAAACATTTGTTCATCAATATGCCCAACTCATGATCAATTTTACAAGAAGATTTATTATTTACAAGAATAACAACTCCACAACCCTTGTGAGGAATGAGTGGTAAAGAAGATGGATGGAAGAAGAGAACTTCAATCAATCAATCAACTTTATTTATATAGCACCTTTCATACATTTAAAATGCAACTCAAAGTGCTGGACATCCATAATGCAATAAAATAAAAGAAAGAAAAAGCCCCCCCATCCCCATGATCGTACCCACAGACACACCCAAAACCCAACAAACACATGAAAACCACAACATGGCGGGGCACAGATGTACCCTGTAAGGAAAGGCACCCAGGAGGAGTTCATCCACAGTGAGATGGATGAAGACCAAGCATCCCTCTCACTGTGGAGGCTCCCCCATGAGAAAACACTGGAGCTAAAAATTTTATAACTACTACTAAATAAAAACATTTAAACACTAAAAGAAAACGGTTAAACACAATAGAAAAAATAAATAAATAAAAACAAATCTACAAGACAATATAGATTAAAAGTTAAATAAATAAAAGGGGATAAAAAAGTAAAAATAATAATAAATAAAATAAAATAAAATAAAATAAAAATAAAAAAGGTCAATCAAATGCCAAACTAAAAAAGTAAGTCTTAAGCCTCCTCTTAAAAACATAAATATTCTCTTCAACTTAACATTATTTATGTGAGTGGCTCTGGCTAAATGGTCCCCAGGAGTTAAAAAAAAAAATAAAAAAAAATCAAATTTAGATATTTACATAATTCTGCACGTTATTCCCTTTAAAATTATGTCTAATACATAATGACAGTGGCTCAAAGACTGACGAAATTACCGTTGTGGGTGCAAGCGACCAAAATGAATTTCCTCAGTAGGTTGTCCAGGTTGGTGGGAAGCTCGATCATCTGGGAGGAACTCAGAATCGAGTTCCTCTGAATTGAGAGGAGCCAGATGAGGTGGCTCGGGCATCTGGTTATGATGCCTCCCAGGTGAGGTGTTCTGGAAACATCCCACCAGGAGGAGGCCCCCAGGGATGACTCAGGACACGTTGGGAAAATTATGTTGCCCAGCTAGACTGGGGACAACTTGGGATTGTCTGTCCCAGAAGAGCTGAATGAAGTGGCTGGGGAGAGGGACGTTAGGACTTACCTGCGTAAATTGCTGAACCATTGGCCTGATCTCAGATAAGTGGAAGAAAATGGATGGATGGGTGAATTAAAGGATATCATATCGCTATATATACACGCTTCACACATTTGATTCGCATTATGGGTCAAAAAAAAAAAAAAAAAGGTGATACAGCAGGCCAGCTCTGCCCCATCAGGCCTTGGAGTTTGACACCTATGCTTTAAACATATTGTTTTCGTTGCTTTAAATTATTTTCTCCAAGTGACACCAAATATTTCCCAATCCAATTTTAATGGGTGTCACTGGTAATGTAGGTAAATGCATTTCTGAGCATTACGTGCCATGTCACCTCTCCACTCGCACTCCCCTCCATCCAGTGTGACACCAATAAAGCTTCCAAAATTGGGGCAAGCAGGGTGTAAAAAGAAGTGGATGTACTCTGTCTAACATGGCATGATTGTGCTGCCTAAAAAGCTCCAGCAGCTCCATCATTGCAAAGGCAAATGCAGGTCAGCTGAGGGGGATTTAAGCTTTGAGCCTCACTTTGCTCATGTGCTTTCCCACGGGAATAAACAAGACAACTAGGACAAGGGCAGGACAGTGTTCATGCCATTTCATTGACTTTAATGCTTTTCACTTTTATTTTTTAACACCAAGTCTTTATTTGTTTCAAATATTTATATTCAAATGTAATTTTTTTTTCTTTTTTTTAACTGTTCTAAACTGCTTCGATCTGTTTCTTCTCCTCTGGACTGTTGACATCAGCAACTGTATTTACAGTGAAAATCAAACCTGAAACATTTCTTAAAAATGTTATATGTGACCTCACTAGTCTAAACGTGACATTCTGATTAATTTTACATTTGTGTAATATTGGTTATGAAGCATATAATACAGCCATTTTTATCCATCTCAGGGAGCAGCCATTTTGCCACTTGACTGAAGATGACATCACAGTTACTCAGGGGTCAGGCAACGACCAATCACAGTTCAGCTCTTTTCTGCAGCTGAGCTGTGATTGGTTGTTACTTGAGACCTGAGCAACATTGATGTCATCTTCAGTGGCAAAATGTCCCCCGAGATGCATAAAAACTGCTGGATTCTGCTGCTTAACATATTCCACTCACACGCATTCAAACAGAATACTATATTAGACTAGTGGAGCTGCATAGAAGAACATACTGTCAATTTGTTTAATTTTATTTTATTTTTATTTTTTTGGGGGGTGGGTGCAATCCCTTTAAAGTCTCACCATGTTTTCTCTATTGCATCCTCAACTCAACTTTATTTAAAAAGCGCTTTAAAGAACAGGCATTGCTGTATACAAAGTGTTGTACATAAACAGTTTTGCAGTAAACGAGAACAAAGCGAACATTTTCAAGTGCCAATACAGGGTTTGTTTGTTTGTTTTTTTTGGGGGGGGTGGGGGGGGGGATTAAGAGTATTAGAGGCAAGTAGTGAAGTTGGCAACATTCAAGAGGTTATCAAATAGCCCTGTTTATTTGACCATTTATGACTAAAACCTCTTCTAAACAGATTAAAACTCCAGCTGTTCACAACAGGTACTCCTGCAAGCCTCTAGGTCTAACCAAGTTCTCAAATTTCCGACCCTGTCTGCAGATTTCATGTCATGTGTAGTGTGTACGTGTAGAAAGGCATGTGCAGTTTTTCAGCTGTACAGCCATCCATTCATCCATTTTCTTGACCGCTTATTCCTCACATTGGTCGCGGGGGGGGGTGCTGGCGCCTCTATCAGCTGGCTCTGGGCAGTAGGCGGGGGACACCCTGGACTGGTTGCCAGCCAATCACAGTGCACACAGAGACAAACAACCATCCACACTTACAAGCACACCTAGGGACAATTCGGAGCGCCCAATCAACCTACCATGCATATCTTTGGAATGTGGGAGGAGACCGGAGTACCCGGAGAAGACCCACGTGGGCACGGGGAGAACATGCAAACTCCACCCAGGAAGGCCGGAGCCTGGACTCGAACCGGAGTCCTCAGAACTGGGAGGCGGACGTGCTAACCACTCGCCCACGGTACAGCCATTCAAGTCAATTACCTGCATTGAGCAGCTTTAAGTACTCGACAAGTTTGTGACATGGGTAATTGTGGTGAAATTGACTTTTCTGGAAATAAGTCCACAGACACAGAAGCAATTACAAATGAAATCTTTATATAATTTCTTCAAAAGAAAAAAAAAAAAAAAGCCCATCCAAATCAATAACAATTTAGAAAGTGTGCTGCCCCCATAGGCATGGGGTGGCATTGCTACAGGCATCTCTCACTCCCTCTTACTACTACAGTAAACATGCTGGAGTTTGCTTTCCAGAACTTTTGCATTCAAACATATTTATTCTGATAAAATCTTACAAATGTGCAGCAGTTATTTCCCAAGCTGCGCATTAGCCTGGAAGCTAATACAGAAAGCAAAGTCTACATCTAAAGAGCTCTGCAGTTCTACAGTTGACAGCGGAACCGCGACCGGAAGCTTCCGGGCTCGACGTGTTCAACCTCCACGAGAACTGAAGAGCAGTAATATATAATGCTAATACAACAATGACAATAAACCACATGTTCGTTTCTTTTAGGATTGCCATGTGCCAGACATTCACTGGAGAAAAATAATCGGACCAAATCAAGTTATGCGCACAGGAGTTTCAGAACACTTTCAACGCTAACGCTTAGGAAATAGGTTTGCTCTTTGATAGCTTGATTCCAAACCTTGGCATGTTTTGTTTTTGTTTTTTTTCCTTCAATTCTATTTGCAATATTGTTTTTTTGCAGACCAATCAAAAGAATTTCAATAAATCAGATGACTGGCCCCGCAGAGGCCCTGAACACAGCTGTGGATTTTATCATCAAGTAGGTACTGAGTCCGATGTTTCTTGAACATTAAAAAGCTCACACTACCCGGAAAATAGAAATTTCACGCATACAGGTGACATTCAACATTCAAGTGCCAGTGTTTTTTTTTTATATTTAGTACTGTCTTTTGGTCAAGTTTTCTGAAACTTTCAAAGAATCACTTTTGAGGCTTACAAAAATAAATATTTGTCAAAAATGCTTAATAAATTACACAAAAACTAGCAGCAAAAGTAGACTCTAGAAATCTGTGCAAATGGCTAAATTCCCCACCCATCAACTGCTAAATACCCCCCCCCTCCCTGGTCCCAAATAAATCCCGGTTTTTAACGTTGAGAACCCATCCCCTTTGTAAACAAGCTGCGTTTATTTTCAAACTCCCAACAATCTCCTCACACGGCAAATTTGGAAGTCTAAGGACACATAAGCCAGACATGTATATAAAACTCTGGATGTGCAATAAAAAGAATGTTCGTAAAACTTGACGGGTACACGCACACGAACGCACTGGACGCGGCGAAGTCAAGTAGCACCATTCAACCTCGGCTTCTCAACGCGATCAGTGCATCTGCTTTAATTCGCATTAATAGTTTTATTAAAAAAACGTTTTCAAGGCACAACACACCTGATGAGAGAATCCAAGCATCGGCACACGTGCTGATGTGTGACCGTTGCAGACAGTACTTTAAATGACCCCCCCCCCCCTCCCATGGGCGAGTCAGGAACCCCTCCCCCATCCAGTGGTTACACCAATGACAACTGCGCCATGTTCCACTTAGCCCCGCCTCTTCACTTCCTGGTTGAATTGCTAACCCTCAGTTCATATTTTAAAGCAGGGGTGGGGATCATTTTTCTTATCTTAAGAAAAATTTGAGGAGCTGATTGAACAACTAATTCACTTGTAAACTGTTTCCCCGATGAGATGGCCAACCCCTGCTTTAAAGTGACGAACCACCACCCACCCAAAAAACGCAGCTTGAAAAAGAGAAAATGTTTGTTAAGCCTGCGACTCACGTGACCTTTCACCTTGACCAAAAAACATAACACTTGCACATGCGGACCGTCGCGGTGCGAGATCGGGTCGACGCAGCAATATTTGCCCTCCCGATACGGTGGTCCTTTAATGCAGCCCACTTTTACAATTTATGCAGGCTTTTTTTGTTTGTTTGTTTAGATGCAAACGCAAAACAAAACAAAAAACGACTCAGTTATTTTTCCCTCTACAATTTTGTACATAAAAAAAAAAAAAAAAAAAAGTGAACAAAAACATCGCCCACTTTCTGTAGCTAGCGCTCGGTAACATGGTAGCTGCCGTAACACTGTCAAGTCAATTGAAATAAGAAGGAAAACAAAATGGAGTAACAAGTTTGTTTAATCATCAGCCATTGTTGGCACTGAACTGGATGTCATGGTTATTTCCAAGAACAACCATTGCTTTCACGTTAAACTGAAAAAGGAGCCAGTTCAGGATAGAGTGAGCAAAAAAGAACTTAAAATGCGGATCATTCAGAGCGGCACAGTGGGCCCGTCAGCTGTTTGGTAGAAAATTTGAGGTTCAAATGGAATTGTGACTCAAAGAGCCACAACACTTCAGTTTTTGCCAAGGTTTGATTACATACGAGCTTGTTTTGTCTTATTTTTAAACTTTCTAACACCTGCCACCAAACTAAACAGTCTCTAAAATTAGAGCTCTTGGCCATTTTCCCAACTGGTGAACTAAGAACATGTATATTAATGTTCTCTGCCTTTATGAATCGAAACAGGTTAAATCTAAGTGATCCTCCGGTTGTTGGTTTGCCAATTTTTTTTTTTTTTGGTGGGGGGGTTTCTTCTCCCCAAAAACACTTCTTCTAATAATAACTGTGCATATGTCAACATCCATGCTCACTCAAGAGGAGCGCTCACCGCTGTAGTGCACATGCGCATACGCTTAGCGTCACGCTGCGCTCATGTGATTGTTTTGAGTCAAGCGCCCGGCTGAGAACTAGTCGGGCTAATGTACTGTGTCAGTGAAGCTACACAGGGGAGTTGTTATGGTCTGGCGTTGTTTGTTTCTAAACATGTGGTTTCCCATCAGGGTGGCATGGCAACCTACTCCTTTGGCGACTAGTTGCCCCACCAGTCCACACTTCCTGAGTGGCTGTAGTTTCCACCGTAGCCATCGCCATAGAAGTTGCCTCCAAATCCACCTGGAGGACGACGCCACAAAAAATTTACATCAGCTAGTAAAGCACAATTGTTGACCATCACAATAAATTGTTATACTAGGAAAAAAAAAATGTTTAAATGGGATTTTGTGCACAAATCAAGTAGTAGGAGTGGCCATTAAAATATATTGCGGAAAAACAAACGAGGCATATGACCAACCTCCACCAAAGCCACGGTTCCCTCCGTGTCCGCCAGAGTTTCGGCCTGTGCGGTTGCCACCGAAACCTCCAGATCCTCCCGGTGTCTGTCGGTAGTCTCGGGCACCAAAACCACCAGAGAACCTGCTATGGATTAGAAGTGTCAAAAGTTAATTTGACTTAAAGGATAAACTTTTTTTTTTTTTAAGCTCATTCACTGCCTTTGACAAGTATACTTGTCAATTATATTTTTTAGAGCGGGGATAAATGGGGGAGAATCTGATTATGCTCCACTGTAAATGTCAAACTTGGAAACAACTTTACTGATGCCCAACCACTGGTAGATGACATCATTGCCCCATTTTATACGAAATAAACACAGTTTCAGAGTCCATGGGAGAAAGGGTTTGTATTTTTGGCAAATCTACATTTCTCTACTGTCACTTAGAAAAGAACGGGACGAGGCAAAAAGGAGGGAGTCTATTCTGTTATTTGGTAGATTCGGTTTATATATAGTTATTGAACGTAATATCGTGTGGGTGGTGAAAATTTTGAAATTTTCTAAAATGGCTGGCAGTGAATGAGTTAATTTACAATTATTGTTTAGAGACCTTGTTTAACTGATTTCAGCTTCTCAAAGTAAATGCTCTTATTTCTGTCATCTTTCATGAAAGAAGAGCAATTATCTTTGTTTAATCAAAACAATTTCACCCAACAAAAAAAAACAGTAAATTGTGGAAAACCAGCGATTGAAGAAAATGGTACAGACAAAGATTTAGACAGTGGAAGACGGCGAATTGGATGTAGTTAGGAGAGGCCTCTTTAGGCCCTTTTCACACTGCATTTAGCAGGTTCATTGTGTATGCGGTGAGGGGCAGGGACCATGGAATGGAGTGTTGCTGAGGAACAAGTGCGTCCACCTGGAGAGGAGCAGGCGGAGTGATGTGTTATTTTGGCAACCTCCTTAACAAGAAACGGCATGATGACACTATCCAAGTTCCCGCCAAGCTATTAGTTTTTCTTGCTGCTTGTCATCTCCTTAAAATGACACAGGGCTGTTCTTTTTGCAACAATTAACAATACAGCTTGTCAAGGTGTGGTCTAACCAGCGGCAAAATCTCTTTTTTTAATTCCTGGCAGGCTGCTACGACCGCACTTCCAAATATCGGCACACTGGCAACCAGAAATTCTGTCTCGCCGCGTCAACTCTTTCATGCAGAATGCAGTGTGAAAAGGGCTTTACATGTGACAGTTGGATTTCCAGAGTAGCTGGGTTTATATGGAGCCACGTATTCCGATTGGAATGAAACCCAACGGCCAAAGAGAATGAAAATGCCAAACAGAATGAAAACGCCTCAATCGGAATGGTATGCGCATGCTCTGCCTTCACGTAGATGCGTCATGACGTCGTCGTTTCTGCACATTAAAATGACGGCTTCTTGCCAAGAGCTCATCGGCGAGGGTAGAACTTGTTTTTAAGTACTTGGAACTTCGTTTTATGAAGATGTTGCTTCAACAAAAGTGTTAAACTATCACAACTACTGTGCCACATGTTGAATGAAACATGAATCATGATAAATTACGTGATCTATGTTTGCATGTCCCACGGCTGCCGTGGAGTTGATCTGATTAACAGAGAGGAGCATGTAAACAGCAAATTGGAATGGGTCATGCCACAAGTAAACAGGTGATCAAATCTTCATTCCAAATTATTTAAATCTGAATAACAAAAATAAAAAGTCCATGTTTAAACCCAAAACTGTGTGACTGACCTTTATGCAACTATAAAAAAAATAAATATCAACCTCTCTTTCCAGGGCCTTACAATATGCGAAATACTTTTTTTTTAGGGGGGGGGGGGGAGTTGTCATTTTTCTACGGTCAGATCTGTGTGAGTTACCTCTTAGAGCGGCCGCGACTGCTGCCCTTGTGCTGGTGCTCGTAGGCCAAGCTCTCAAGCCAGGAGGGGACCTCCTGCTTTGCCTCCACCAAAATGTCCAACAAGTCTTTGGTTATGTTGCTGTTTTTGTCGTTAAAGAACGACGTGGCCAGACCTGTGTGAAAACAAGCCAATGCAAATATTAAGGAACATACAACATTGATGTGCAAGCAAAGCAATACATGTTAGTGTGTACTAAGGCTGCAACTATTGTACAAATCGGTAACTAAAAATGTACCTGGTACCTGGTTGCGTCAATTTGTGCCCAGCGCCATTTATTTCTCCATGATGTGCTCTCACGTGTTGAATGATTTCCCCTTCCATATTTGAAGATGTGCTAGTCGTCTATCCCTATTTGTCATTGCGCTGTTTCAATACAAGTTCAACACAATTACTGTCTCTTAGAACCCTTTCGACAGCGGTTCTGCAGCGCCGGTCGTCGGGGGACGAGCGGGGCCGTGACGTCAGCTGTCGTCTGATTGGCCGACAGCAACGCCGTGGCACACGCCCATTTCTTTGTTGTAAGTGAGAAAGGCAGAAGCGCCCGCCGGTCTTCGCCAAAGTCATAAAAGTACAGTATATACAATAAACATAATACTGTTTTACAACAACGCTTAACTACATAATTTAAAAGGTACTTGTGGATGGACTTGTAATGTTTGTGGTTTTAAGAAAAATTATGAGGCTGGTCGTGTGTTCCTATTCACTTGAGAGCTCCAGCGGCAGCTCTTCCATTCACAAATAGCGTCGCGAGCCGGTCCTGAAAAATACATTATATATAATAAATATATAATGTTTACAACAACTCTGAACTATATTTACAATTTAAAAGTTACTTGTGGATGGATATGTAATGTTTGTGGTTTTAAAAAAACATCTCAAGGCAGGTGGTGTGTTCCTATTCACTTGAATGAGAGCTCCAGCGGCAGACCTCTCCATTGAGAAATAGCCGTCTTCGCGAGCCGGTCGTGAATCGCAATATTTCATCCATGGTGGTCTATATAAACTCATTCACTCCCAGCCATTTTCACAGAAGCAGTCCCGTTCGCTCCCGGCTGTTTTACTGGATTTTGACTGATTTTGCAAGGCCCACAGAATATTGTGTTCTATTGCTATAAAAGCATGGAACCTATCAAAAGAAAGATTAAAGTCTCTTCTTTCATCAAGAAAAAAAGGTATGTTTCTATCCGTTTCCATTTTACAGCAATTAGCATTAGAAGAGAGCTCAGTTTCATCACTTTTCACAAATCTATTCAAAATTGTAAATTGCGATTTTTTTCTACATGGCCCTGGTTGATATCTGCTGGCCGTTTGTGTAATAACTACCATTTCTGCAACCGTTCTTTGCAGTTGAGAGGCTGCATCAAAGCCTTCTGTATGCTCTAGCATTAAAAAACAAACAAACAAAAAAACACACGTATAAATACGTCTTTGGGACACTTACTTTAAAAAAAAAAACGTATTTACACGTTATTGGGAGCAAATGAGTTAAATTGTAAATATGGTTCAATGTTAACGCGACTTCCCACTTGGGAAATGTTATCTCAGATCCGCACGCAATGCGGGAGTGCAAGCTTGGCGTGGATGCTTCAAATGTTGCTGCCCCCTTCTCACGCCAGTTGTAATGGAAAACCGGCGGTTGCGGTCTGGTGTGGTTGTGTGTGATGTGGTACCAGGCCGTGCGGGCACGATGGAAAAGCGGCAATAGTAACAGTGGCTTTAAACCAAACTTATTCAAACCAAGCAACTTCAAACCAAACTCATTAGCTGGCTAACTACTCCCACTCACAGGGATCAACCCCACTCCAAAGCAGTGCACCTCTACACTATACTGGCCACATACTGTACATGCTCAGACATACCGAGATCCCATTATATTCAAATCTGACAATAACCACAACAGTTTAAGATTTGCTCTGATTCGAGTCCAAAAATTCTCAAGACAGTACATGTATAGAATAAACAGAAAATTCATACCAAGGTTGCCCACACGTCCCGTACGGCCAATACGGTGAACGTATTCTTCAATGTCACTGGGCAGGTCAAAGTTAATGACATGCTTCACGTTAGAGATGTCCAGACCCCTCGCAGCCACCTAGTAAACCAAGATCACCATTTTGTATCTACATCACATTGAGCACACACATTCTGTTGTGAATTTCTTACAGCTGTGGCCACCAAGATTGGGCAGCGCCCTGAGCGGAACTGGTGCAGAGCTTCCTCGCGGTCTCTCTGGGACCGATCACCGTGGATGCTGGTGCAGGCGTAGCCCTCATGATAGAGGAAATCCTCCAAAGCATCTGCACCTTTCTTGGTCTCCACAAACACAAGAGTCAGAGAGTCTTTGCCTGTAAAGACGGAGGAGAAAGAAAGCAATTTACTCATTCGTTGCATTTTTGCTGGGAAAGGAGACTCGAGTAGTTATACGAACAAACGTAATTTCCGGACTACAAATCACACCTGATTAAAAGCCGCAACGCAACAGGTACATATATTGGCCACAGCTATCCACGTTACAAGGTATATTTAGGTTTGTTTGTTTTACCTTATACAAACGCTACAAAAAACAAAACAAAAAAACAAACAAAAAAACAAACAAACTGTCTGAACACTGCTAGTTACACAGTCGTCACTAGTCTAGGGTTGTCCCGATCACATTTCTTTGCACCGAGTCCAAGTCACCTGATTTTGAAGATCTGCCGATACCGAGTCCCGATCCGATTCCTCGGCAAATTATTAAGGGGGGGTGAGTGCTTCCAATTTTTTATTTATTTTTTTATTTGAACAAAACCATCCCAGTAATTTTGGGGGGGTGCCATCAGAAGTGCACATAATAATGAATAAATATTAGGGATGGGCGAGTATGATACCAGCCTTTTTTCAAGTACTCGTGACGCAGACGAGTACAAGCGACCAATGGCAGAGGTGGAAGACGTTAAGCGAGTCCTCCTTGCCTGTAACTGGCGCTAGCTTGCAGCAGTTTTTCACCAAAACTTCACCGGTTTGGAAATACTTCAAAATTGTGACTCTTAAACCAAAAGAGCATTTTTTGTGTTTTAATTTGAGCGTTAAGACTATTGAAGAGTGACTCGCTGTTTTTTTTGTCAAAAGTAAACGAAATATATTTGTTTAAAAATATCGTTTAGTGATTTTTTTATTTTTATTTGTCAAAATGTACTACTGGTATCACTTGGTATCGGTGAGTACTGAGGGTCTGAGTATCGGTCTGAAAAAAAGTGGCATCGAACATCCCTAATAAAAATAAATAAAATGTTTTGTTTGGCAATATGTTTACGGCTGGATGATTTTGTTGTTTTGTATCCCCTAAAATAATAATCATAATAATCATAATAATAATAAAATAAAATTGCCAAAAATGAAAACCCCGATCATTTTCTCCCGATACCGATCAGCTGAAAATGACGTAATTGGGACTCGGTTTCCAATTACGTGATCGGGATCGGGAAATCCCTACTAGTCTCCCAGAAAATCCCCTAATCACCATCATTACCTTCCTCCTCCTGTGTACTAAACCTAAAGCCCTCCTTCAACAGCCTCAAAACTCCTTCGTAAACATGTTCCGTCTCTTGTTGTCACTGGCATCAGTTACACCAACAAGGCAAATTCAACTGATGAGCTTGAGCCATCTTCAACATGCAGAAGTGCAGCCTTTCAAAATCCCTTTGGTAATAGCAGCTTTGTGGACACTGCTCCACACTGTCAGAATCCACTGGTCAGCAATAGTCACTCTTGTAAGTGTTATTCTTAAGCTTCATACACTCTTGGCATGCGGACAGTTTTGGTAAAAGGTAACATCATTCAAGCTTCCCACCAAACTGTGCAAATGACTTCCGAAACTGGACAGTTTCATTGAACCGCTGTGGCATGTTTGGGAATTTCATAATGTCAGATATGGGAAGACTGATAGTAAATCTATTGGCGGCATGAAGGCTCATCATTCATATATAAACTATCACATTTAAAGCAGCAGGTTTTAGAGGATGGGAAAAATGCAGCAACCTTTAATTCGGAAAGTACGTTCTTCTAGGTAATGACAAAAGGAAATCAAATGATATGTTGAAAATGATAAAAGGAATATGCACTAGCTTTACGTTGTACTGCCATTCATTTGCATTTATTTGAGTAAAAAGACAAGAAAAAAAAATACTGTAAATGGGCAGCAGTGGCTTTCAGTGTAAAATCTTTAAGTACAATGGCAGAGGGGTTGATGGAAAGGAAGGAAAGGTCATTCCACATCATTTACAGCTAACCTCCATTGCACCAGAAGGGAGAACAAAAATCAACGCTCCACTTCGTCATTTCTCAAACATGAGCAAATTTAACGGGACCGTGTCAGTCCTAATAACTGGCATGAAACACCAAGCAGAAAACCATTTTAAACATCTCAGCGCTCATCCAAGCTGTGGAAATACAAATTGAGCAGCATACTGGCTGGGGAGCAAAGGGACAGGGAGGGGAAAAGGGGGGGTGGGGGGTGGGGGGTATGAGTGAGCTGTGGGATGTGATGTTTTGTTTTTTTTTGTATTCACACTCACCTGTCTTTTCTGGGGCATCGGTCCCACTTTCCTGAACCTCATTGGGAATAACTAAGATAAAAACCAAAACCAGGCCAAAATGTGAGCCTGCGTGGTATACAGCGTTCAGAAGTTATGCAAACAGCCTACTAAACACTGAACAAATTGGACTGCAGTTGTTTAGCTAGGCATGGGGGCACCACAAAGAAAACTAAGAATTTAGACCTGTGAGAGGAAAAACAAAACAAAAAAAGCATATGTTGGTCCTCACACCTGTTGCATTGAGCAGGTCCAAGAGGAAGGACCTCTTGTCGGTCTCCTCCACCCAGACCACCTTCTGGGTAATGTTTTCCGAGGTGGACCCAACGCGACCGACTGCCAGGAAAATGTAGTCCTCAAGGAAATCACGTGCCAGGATCTAAACAAAAGAATGCCCAGTCGTCATTAGGACTTCTGTAATGTTTGAGGTAACAGGGCTGGGCAATTCAAATTTAATTGGTTTCAAATTTTGGCTTCTTACAATCATTTAAAAACAAAAAACAAAAAAACAAAACTTAGAATCCAAGAAAAACGACTGTGCCAAACAGGTTCTGAAATGGCCAAAGCAGTTATGGGGACAGATTTGGGCCTGACTGAGCGTATTCGTAAAATGTTTGACATGATCATCACAGGCTGCAACGAGAAGACTTCCGTACAGCAGTAGCCTTTGTGCAGAACATAGCAGTTATCAATGACCATGGCGCGCGGGGTGTTGCCTTAATTTAGGAGTATAATCAATAGTTTCCTCAGACTCCAAAAAGCAGACAATTTAACATGCAGCTTGACGGTCCAAAGGCATTTAACAGTCCATCTTACAGTTCAGAGTTTAATAGTTTTGATTTTAAGAATAGATTAAAAAAAATAAATGCTCTTTGGGTGTCTTCTGAGGAAAAACTTCAAATTCATAATTTTTTCCTGATTTGCACAAAACTTCACCAGGAAAGGTTTTTCAAATATTCACACAAATTTAGGGGGTTGGAGCTTAGAATTTCCAATTTTTAAAACCAAAGCCCGAAAGTCTCTTGAATGCACCTGTGTTTGCAGCAAGCATGTGACAATTATTTCTGCCTTCTTTGTGAATGCGTTAAGATGTTTATGGACACTTCAGTCAGTTTTTAGAGCTTACTACTGTAATGTTACGGATCATTTATATTTTGTGACAAAGGCAACCAACAAGACCATGGCACTGATTTTGATTCATAGCTGCAACTGTTTCCACCATAACAATGAACATACAATATGTTACAATAGAATAGATACTGTAACTTCACAGTATTACCATTATATGAATATTAATTACAGTATTTCTTCCATAATCACCCAGCCCTATGAGGTAATGTCTTATACAGACCTGGATCTCCTTGGGGAAGGTAGCGCTAAACATCATGGTCTGACGGATGCCTTTAGGTGGCATGGTGTCTTGCTCCACAATGCGTCTTATCTGTGGCTCAAAGCCCATGTCCAACATGCGGTCAGCTTCATCCAGCACCAAGTATCTTCGCATTTCATTCAAAAATAAAAACACACATCTTGCTTTAAACACATCCCAGGACTCCTTCCAGGTCAAACTGCACTATGATATACTGACTTGCAGTAGTCAAGACCGATCTTGCCTCTCTCCATCATGTCTACCAGGCGGCCCGGAGTGGCAACCAGCAAGTGGCAGCCTCTCTCCAATTCTCTGATCTGCTGGCCAATGTCGGCACCACCGTATACCACACACGGGCGCACGCGTGAGCGATAGGCAAACTGGAGCAGGACCCGGAAACACATTCTCATTATTGTTATGATTGTAATTACTTACAGCTGCACAATGTATTGCAAATTGCTTTATGATGGCAGCAGACAGTGCCATGCGTATGAAGTCACCTTTCTGGCCTCATCATAGATTTGCAGTGCCAGCTCTCTGGTAGGAGCAAGGACGAGGGAGAATGGGTACTGCTTACGGCGCCCGTATCTTCCATTCTCCTATTGGGTTCATACATGCCTCATTAGATAGAATACATCATTCAAAGCTAGAAACAAAGATAAGTTTTCTACGGGGATTACCTGTCCACTATTCTTGGCAGCCTGCAGAGCATCTCCTGGCCCATCTGTGTATATTTGACTTAACACGGGTAGCAGGAAAGCAGCAGTCTTTCCAGATCCTAAAATAAACCACACAGAAAAATATATCAAAAACTGGGTTGAATAATCCAGTCATTTCTTTCTGTACGAGTTGAACAAATCTTACCAGTCTGCGCACATGCCATGAGGTCTCTCTTGGACTTTATAATGGGAATGGCATGCTTCTGGACAGGAGTGGGACGCGTGTAACGACTCAGAGTGATGTTGCCCATGATGATCTCCCCCATGTCCACATCATGGAACTACAAGTATTGAATCCAGTCAGTTAAGTGATAACTTGACTGACTTGACCATCGATGACAAACTCACGCTGTCAATGTGGGGTGGGCAGTTGCTTCCAGTGGCCTCCACCGGAATATCATCATACTTCTCAAAGTTAATCCCCGTGTTGCTGCCGGAGAAGAGCTCACTAGAAAATGAGATTAGCACGTTTAAAATGAGCATAGAGTAGAACCAACTTGACAGCAGGTTGTTTGACACGCAAATTCATGTGTGGCTTACTGTTCAAGACGCTCATTCGGAGCAGTAGGCTTGGACCAATCTTCGTCTCTGGATTCCTCCGCCCACCGACTATTTCCTCCGCCAGAAAAGCCACCGCGTTCGTACCTGAATACAAAGAACACCTGAATACTACGCTCAACTGTTCACTCAAATACAAAGAAAATACAGTAAGGTTGTTTAATTGTGGCACATAGGCCTTTATAATAGCAGATTTACCGTAATTTCCCGACTATAGGCCGCGGCTTTTGTCACACGCTTTCAACCCTGCGGCTTATACAATGATGCAGCTAATTTACGCATTTTTTCTGACGCCCGCCAGGGGCGCTTGAGCAGAAAAGGTAAGCGTGAGACAGGTGGAATATATGTGTCGAGGAAGACGCAAGTTTAATGTAACTTCGCGCTTTGTGCATGAATAAAATTAGTATGAACAGACCCTCACAGACCCCGTTAGTGCTGTGTTACTACCGTATTGCTGCTGTGTTACTGCTGCGTCACAGGCACTGTTTGGAACGAAAAGCTAAGGTATATTATTAAACCTTTGAAAACTCTCTGTATACCGTCTTTTTTTTGTAAATATCTCATGTTTCAATGTGGGCACATGCGGCTTATAGTCAGGTGCGGCTTATGGATGTACAAAATGCTTTTTCCTTTAGAAATGTACTGGGTGCGGCTTATAATCAGGTGCACTCTATAGTCCGGAAATTACGGTACTCGTCATCTTTATGGACAACAAAGCCTTCATTTAGAAAAATCTAACCTACGTTTTAAAACAAAAATAAAAAAAGCATATGTATTAGTGCGTTAAATTACGTTTATTTGAGGTTTTATTTGATTTTCAAGTTGCATAGTGCCAGATCAAATACATCACTGTAGATATTATAAACAGACCCAACAGGCAGAATATAGGACTGAACGATTATGAAAATCAATGTAATTACCCCCCCCCCCCCCCCCCCCCCCCAATTATCATATGCGATTGTGTTTTCTAGGTCGTTTTTAATGACTTTTTACCCAATAAGGAATTACAGTGTTCCCTCGTTTTCCGTTGGGGTTAGGTTCCAAAAAATACCCGCAATAAATGAAATCCGCGAAGCAGTTAGCTTTATGTTTTACAACTCTTATACTCTTCTCATTGAGGCATTTACATGTTCTCCCATGTAATTGATAATGTTCAAACCTTCATAAATTTTATAAAATGGGTATATTACTGTAAAAAAATATGCAAACTTGTACTTAAAAAAAAATCCGCGATACAGCGAGACCGCGAAAAGTGAACTGCGTTATAGCGAGGGAAGACTGTAATTACAATCAACGGTTCAGCTCTATTATAGAAAAAAACATTTTAAAATGTATTGAAAAAAAATTCACAACACACACGTCTTGTTTCAACCTTGTGTGGCAAAAAAATATCAAAATGAGATCGCATCTACGGGTCCAGGCTTTAGCTACAGCTATGTCGATCGACTGCTCTTCCTCTCTGCTGTGCATTTTAATGATCACTTAAATTGTAGATTTTGCATCTTATCAAATCATGATTATATTGCAAATGCAATTAATTGTTCAGCCTTTATCAAAAACTGGGAGTCTCACCTTCCCCTTGAGCCTGCTCCACGGTCGTTAAAGAAGGCAGACTTTGACCTGTCATTACGTCCTCCAAAGCTGTTGTAGGTGTTGTCTCTGGACTGTCCACCCCAGTTGCCATCTTTGTTCTCGTAACCACCAAATCCTAGAAGGGAGCAGAAATGAATCCATTTGCAAAGAGTTCCAGCAATTTCCTGAATTCTGGTTTCAAACAAGCAACATCCTGTAATAGCTTTGGTTTAAATTTTAGTCTAACTACTAATTGGTATTAACAGCGTTCTCTCACTTTCTCCGGTGATATGTTCCATGATCCCCCGCAATATGTAAATTAAGGTCAAATAGAGGTTGACTTTTGTGACGGGGGAGAGAATTACATCTCATAAGATATTTCACCCCCATACACTTAACACTTGGTAGATTTAATATTAACCTTTAAAATGCAAAATGAAAAAGAAATACCGACACTGTAAATCCTTGCACTTCCGGCAAAAGTTGTTCTTCATCTTCCATGAATGAAATGATCTACTAGTCATGGGAACTCATTTTCAGTTCCCACAACAAGGATTTACTACTATGATTGGACCTTTGGCTATTTTGCGATGTGGGATTCCGGTTAAGGTAAGCCACTTTAGAGTGCAGTGTGAACTGTATAAATCCGATTTTTTTTATCCGATCTGGGACTCTTTCGTATGTGGATCTAAATCGGATATGTATGCGATGATTCTGAACTGAACTGTGAACACTCATCCATATGCATCTGACCTATAGTGAGACATTTTCTAGGGCAAGATGGGGTTTCCCCATCTGCATTTAGCAATGGCTGATTAAAAGGAACTACACCCACCTCGATCATGACGAGGTGGTCCACGTCCTCCAAATCCCCCATTTGTGCGGTTGTCGTGGTAGCCGTTCACAAATCCGTTGCTGCGGCCACCATCCCATCCAGGTGAATCTTATGAGGGGGGAAAAAATAACTATCAGTCTTTGTAAAGAACTCCAACATCAGCCCATTTATATTTAAAGACAGAATGACACCAGCAACTAGGGCTGCACAATATTGGAAAATCATGCGATATAGTTGCTGAATATAGTGATAGATATTATTGCCATATTTAACATGTACCTAAAGAAATGAAATTCTCATCTAATGAAATTACATGTTTTCATGCAGCAAAATAAGCAAACTCAACATAATCTTAGTTAATTAATTGTAATTACCTCTCAATAATGTTGGACTATTTGATGGCGGCGCACATTTTAGTTAGCGGCTGACTGGCCAAATTCAGATAAAAGTATAAAATTCCATATGAAACTTATTGCATGTCTTTGTGATATGCATATTGCATGGGACAGTATGGCGATATTTTCGATATATTGTGCAGCCCTACCAGCAACAAGCTAGTAAAACTGACAGAATTCACAGAACAATGTTTAGTTTTAACAGTAAATAAGCAAGCATTGTCTGAGAGATGCAGAGATGCAGAAATACAGAAATTTTAAATCTGGTGTGTTTCTGACAGCCCCTTTATTCTGACAGTAAGGACTAACATACACCCCCACCCCAACTACCATCTTTTGTCAGTTGGTATATACAGATGTGAAAAGAATAGACAAAGTCAACATTTCTCCCTCTTCAGATGCAGTATCATAGCAGTAAGGCGCGATATTCCTTCAAATCTGCAAGATACTGCCGGCAATACCAGGACAGAGGTTTTTACACCTGGCGATCACTGTTGTGCCAAAAGCAATTTGTTTTTAAACGTTACTCCAGATGTTGGTTGATGTGTGATTCTGGATTGCCTTGTTGATGATTGAAAATGCAAAGTTGCAGTAATATCCTGCTTTGCTACTTCTGTCGCCACAATTTAACAAAATTTGTGTCAGCATCTGGGCTAAAATGGCTTATCCATCACATAGATTTCCATTCATGATCAGAGTAATTCAAATTCAGACTGTCGACGCAAAAACCCTTGACAACCTTAAAATTTGGAATTAAGGGACATCTTTGAATGCTACACAAATAATTGCAATAAACTTTCTGGCTAACAAACACAGCTCAAGGAAGTGTGACATTATTTAAATAATTAAATGTTCCAACCCCTATAAATGCTAGAATGTGAGGAATTTCTCAGACTGTTACCAAGTGGGGAAAAAAAATTGCTTTTTTTTTTTTTTTTTTGTGCTTAGAGCAGTGTAAAGCGTCACACCTCAAAATAGACCAAACATACAGTTCCCTCCAAAAGTATTGGAATGGCCCAAATGTCTTCACTTAATGTCTTTGATTGTTCAATCAGAAGAGCGACAAAATGCCACGATTGCTTGTAGACTTTACTAGCAGGTTTGAATAACCCAAATGTGCATGTGTACTCCGCTGCCCGAGAGCGACGCGCACGCCGTCTCGTTCGTTAGCTTCGCGGCCAGTTAGCATCACAAACTCAAGCCAACTAGATGGTGAGTTACCGGTCACGGTAAAACTTTTTCCATGTATTCGCACATATATTTTTTTACCAGCGCAAAGTTTCCAACGCACTGAAAGGGTTTTTTAACTCATTCACTGCCTTTGACAAGTATACTTGTCAATTGTATTTTTTAGAGCGGTGCTAAATGGGGGCGAATCTGAGCATGCTCCACTGTAAATATCAAACTTGGAAACAACTTTACTGATGCCCAACCACCGGTAGATGACATCATTGCCCCATTTTATAGGAAATAAACACAGTTTCAGAGTCCATGGGAGAAATGGCTGTATTTTGGCAAACCTACATTTTTCTGCTGTCAATTATAAAAGAACGGGACGGGACAAAAAGTAGGGAGTCTATTCTGTTATTTGGTAGATTCGGTTTATATATAATTATTGAATGTAATATCACGTGAGTATTGGAAATGTAAAAATTTTCTATAATGACTGGCAGTGAATGAGTTAATCTTTACTGGACATAAATACGAAGTAATGGCTTTATTTCCAATGAGCAAATGCATCAGTTTGTGGCTGTCCAAGCTGCTTCTTCGACTTCCACTGCTAGCACTGCGGCTCAGTGCTCACACATGTTGGAACACGTGACCCGTTGCGTCTTTCAGCTGAGAAAACGTGACATGCGATGTGACGTCACTCCCAAACGCAAGAGAAACATTTTCTCCTCGAAATGGACATTTTGAATTCTACATACATTATAAAAAAATAACGTAGAGACACTTAGGAAAGTAACTTTAATCAGATTACTGGTTTGGAAAAATGAACGCGTTAGATTGCTCGTTATTGAAAGAAAATAATCAGGTTACATTAACGTGTTAGTGACAACACTGCTACTCACTGCCATGCGAGCCGACACCACAAACGTGACTGCCACAGTGCTCCACGCACACAGAAACACTGAAGGTGGAATGGCTTTTCAAACTCGTTTAAGCAGTTTGGTTCGCATGTGTCCCATCAGTAAAGAACCGATTGAAAACATGCCAGCCAACCAACAGTGCCAGGTCTAAAAATAGCCCATGTAGCATTAACACTAGCCACACATCAGCTAACAGCTATCATCCAGTGTTCTTTTTAACTATTTTTATTGCTTGTATATGCACCATTGCTTCTGCAAACATTTGTTACGCCCACTGAAAACGTAAAAATATATATCGGTTTTGAGTATCAGACAGCGAGAGCAGCGTAACGACACTCTCTCCAATGCTGGTGCATCGATGGAGCTTACAGATTGAAATCTCTATATGCCTCAAACACGACACTTGTGCATTATATAAAGTTTATTTATTGGGCCTTTTATTTAGGAGAGTATTGAATAGATCAGTTGGAAAACCTCTGTTGAGCCTGGCTACCTATATTTCATACAAAAATATCTTGTGTAACCGGGAAAAATTTTACGAGTATGAATACTGCACTGAAAGATGGTTTAATGTAAACAATAAGAGAACAAGCAGGAGTGCTTCTAGGATGTCCTGGATTTGTTGAAAAAAATGTCTCTTTGGTGCTCAAAGGCCTTTATTACAACATGGCCAGTTGATTACAAATAAAGAAATAATGAACATTGGCTCTGGATATTTGGTCACTATGGATTTTGACTCTATACCAATATTGCACATGAAGAGGGACTAACAGCCCTTGCACATTATTGAGAAAGAAGATCTTCTGAACAAATGCCACCTGCTGGATTTATCGTGGAACTAACAAAGTGGACTTTATACAACAATGTTTTCCTGTTTCTTTATCAAATGTACAAACAACAGAAAGGCACAGAAATGGGAGCTTGCTTTGCACCCAATTACACTAATTAGGGCCCGAGCAGCGACCGCTGCGAGGTCCCTATTGTTTTTGTAAAAATTATTATTATTATTATTATTATTATTATTATTCTCCGCAAACGATCGCGATTTTGGGTACCTAAACATTCACGAAAACTCACCGAACTTTGCACACTCCTCAGGCCCGGCGAAAAATTTGATATTATTAAGTCGTCATAACAATGCGACTCGATAGCGCCCCCTAGCGTAGAAAAATAAAAACCAAGCCCGGCACGTTTGAGCTAGAGCAACAAAAATTGGCAGGCACGTGTAGTACCCCGAGACGCAAAAAAAAGTCTATTGGGACCATGTAGCTAAAATGTATAGGAAGTGAGCTATGAATTTTTTTATGTCCAATTTTGGCCTATTTTGGCACATTCACTGTGGTCATGCTTTTTCCCCCTTTGCAAACATTTTTCATCCAATTGACTTCAAACTTGGCATTTATCATCTCAAGACCTGAGAGAACAACTGGGCAAAACATCTTGCCTTTTTGAAATACTATATGACGGGGGCGGGGCATCAAATATTGCCTTTAAAATTTCATTTGTCCAGAAAGAGCAAATGCTTAATAACTCCCATGTTCAAGCTCCAAAAAATCTCAAACTTCTCAGGCAACGTAATAGTCACGGCCTGAAAACATCTATATGATAAAATTCAGTTATACATATAGCGCCACCTAGTGGTTACAATAAATGTCATACTTTACGTTTTTAGCTACTGTGCTGAGCTTGTTGAAGGGATCCATTTGAAAATTGGTCAGAAAAGCCTTAAGATGTTGATTATGCCCCACACCGAATATTGTAACTTTTCGCCAAAGGGCGTGGCCTCTACGGTGACGCAAAGTCTGAAGATTTTTCGTGAAAATAAAAGCTGCATTGACCGAGATGATCCTATCTTCTCAAAATTTCACACATTTGATGAGAGTCCAGCCCTAAAGACATCTATGAACTTATATTTCATCTAACTGATCGCGCCACCTAGTGGCAATTTTTTTTCTTACGAATTTTCTTCTACGTTTTTCTCCAAACACGTTAACTGGACCTACCTCATATTTGCTCAGATGAGGGTTTCGGCCTTCATGATGTCACAACACGAAGTTTGTGAGTTTTCGCGAATTGCTGTGGGCGTGGCTAAGCGCTGTTAGCCAAGAAAACAACGCCAGTTTTGAGGGTCTAAACATGCACAGAAACTCCTGAAACTTGGCACACACATCTGGCCTGGTAAAATGAGCAATATTTTATTGTTGATTGTGCTATTTTTAAAAAAATGACTCAATAGCACCCCCTCGAAATTTTTAACGAAGCAGCCCCGGTTGTACGTTTAAGCAAGAACGACGAATATTTTTAGGTGTATGAGGGAGCTCAAGACCTACAAAAAAGTCTCTTGTACCCATATGCTAAAATGAACAGGAAGTGAGCTACGAATTTTTGAATGTCCCATTTTTGACGATTTTTGCACATTCACAGGGGGCAGACTTTTGCCCACTTCTCCTACACGTTTCATCCGACTGAGTTAAGACTTGGCCTGGACCATGTCAAGACCTGAGCCAACGACAGGGGGAAAAATTTTGACTTTTCGAAATACTATATGATGAGGGCGGGGCATCAAAATGTGTGTTTCGCAATGAAAAAGGATATGCTTGATAACTCCCCGGTACATGCTCCAAAAAATCCCAAACTTGACATGTATGTTTATAATCAAGGCCTGAAGGTATCTCTATGACAACATTCAGTTATAAATACAGCGCCACCTAGCCCTTGAGGCATGAAAAAAAAATACCCCACATACGGTATTTTGTACAAAAAATGTACACTCATTCTAAGTGTGATAACGAAGTCATTTATGAATATTCTTTTAGTTTCCACCACTCAAAATGTTCACTGGCATCAGACTTATCCAAACATATATATATTTTTATTTATTTTTGATAGCCTCTGTGGACATTAAAAGCAATATCGTGAATGAAGGATATGCTTAATAACTCCACGGTACATGCTCCAAAAAAAATCCCACACTTGACATGTATGCTTATAATCAAGGCCTGAAGGTATCTCGATGACAACATTCAGTTATAAATACAGCGCCACCTAGCCCTTGAGGCATAAAAAAAAAAAAAAAAAATACCCCACATACGGTATTTTGTACAAAAAATGTACACTCATTCTAAGTGTGATAACTAAGTCATTTATGAATATTCTTTTAGTTTCCACCACTCAAATTGTTCACTGGCTTCACACCGATCCAAACGTATGTACGTTTCCATTTTGTTTTATTCATTTTTGATTGCCCCTTTGGACAATAAAAGTAACATTGTGCAATGAGTACAACGAGCGATGATGTGTATATACACTTTTACAAAAAAATACCAATCAGGGCAACTCATTGCCTAAAAATAAAAAAGGACGCTGATTTTTGCAGGTCTTAACAATCACCAAAACCCGTTGAGCTTGATACACACACTGGCAAAAAAATATTCTTCATGTAAACGTTTATTATGCCATTTTCAAAGAAATTTTGCTTCCAATATGCCAGTACCCCAATGTGCCAGTACCCCAACGTGCAAGTACCCCAACGTGCAAGGACCCCAACGTGGCCCGGGCTGCGAGGGCCCTTTATAGCTGCTCGCAGCTCTAGTTTATATTTGGGCTTTTGGGAAGAGAGATTTGTTTTTTCTGATTACAATAGGTTCCTTGATAAAAAATAAAATAAATAGTATGGTGAGGACGCTATATAGATGATGTGCTGCTATTTTGGTCTGGATCAGATGATGAATTAACTCAATTTCATGGTTATCTAAACAACACAAATGCAAATCTTAATTTGAGTTTAGAATTTGCTGCAACAGAAATTACTTTTCTTGATTTAAAAATCTATAAAGATGAAAAAGATCTTCATACTGTAATTTATAGAAAACCGACTGACCGAAATACAATCTTGAGAGATGATAGCCACCACCCTCCATGGCTTTTAAAAAACCATTCCATACAGTCAATTTCAGCGACTGAGGAGAATATGTGATGACGTTCATTTCGACCATCATGCACAAGAAATGGAACAAAGATTCATAAATAGAGGATACAAAAAAGAAGCTATTTTCACATCAGAAAGTTAAGTCTAAATCGAAATGACTTGTTGATGTCCAAAGTAAAAAATAAAGAAAGTAAAAATCTAGTGTATTTTGTTACACCTTATACCTCCGAAGCTAATAAAATTAAACATATAATTAAACAAAATTGGAGTATCCTTACAAGTGATAACTTTCTTAGAGAAATACTTCCACATACTCCAACAATAAGCTTTCGGAAGGCACCCACCCTTAGCAATAAACTGGTGAAGAGCTATCTCCCCCAGGGCTCGACAGTGCGAACATTTCACTCGCAAATGCGGGTAACTTTCAAGTGCGTGCTAGTGAACAAAAATGCCGCTCGTGCGGCGCGAGTGCATTTGGGCTCCCTCTGCACTATGTTTAAAACGTACATTCAAAAGTCGCTGTGTCCTCCTCTGGCTCTCCCGCACTAGCAACGAGAGCGTGCCGCCGTGCGCTGACTCAATCTAATAGTATTTGAGTGAAACATGAGCTGCTCCAATGTGATTGGCTGGCTACTTCCTGATCGGCACAGCATACGTGTACACGCGCACCACGCAGACTACAATTTACATACAAACACATGCTTTTCCACCGGACCGGTTCCACATGGAAGCGGCATTTTTTTGTCCCCGGATACCTCCATGGGACTCTTTCGGGGCCGAGCGGTTCATTTTTAACCGCCGTTTAGAACCCTTTCTAGCAGTGGTTCTGCAACGCCGGTCGTCACAGAAACACATGAAACTTGGCACACACATCTGGCCTGGCAAAATGAGCAATATTTTATCGTGTATTGTGCTATTTTTACAAAAATGACTCAATAGCGCCCCCTAGGAATTTTTAACGAAGCAGCCCCGGTTTTACGTTTAAGCAACATCTTCGGATATTTTTAGGTGTATGATGGAGCCCAGGACCTACAAAAAAAAAAAAAAAAAAATTCTCTTGGACCCATATGCTAAAATGAACAGGAAGTGAGCTACGAATTTTTGAATGTCCCATTTTTTACGATTTTAGCACATTTACAGGGGGCATACTTTTGCCCACTTCTCCTTCATCCAACTGACTTCAGACTTGACCTGGACCATGTCAAGACCTGAGCCTACGACAGGGGGAAAAATCTTGACTTTTCGAAATACTATATGATGAGGGCGGGGCATCAAATTGTGTTTCGCAATGAAAAAGGATATGCTTAATAACTCCCCAGTACATGCTCCAAAAAATCCCAAACTTGCCATGTATGTTTATAGTCAAGGCCTGAAGGTATCTCTATGACAACATTCAGTTATATATACAGCGCCACCTAGCCCTTGACGCATTAAAAAAAAATACCCCACTGATGGTATTTTTACAAAAACTGTAAACTCATTCTAAGTGTGATAACTAAGTCAAAAATGAATATTCTTTTACTTTCCGCCACTCAAAATGTTCACTGGCATCAGACCTATCCAAACATACGTATTTTTTATTTAGTTTTATTTATTTTTGATAGCCTCTATGGACGGTAAAAGCAGTATCGAGAATGAAGGATATGCTTAAAAAGTGCAAAAAATATGCAAAAAATCCCATAATTGACATGTATATTTGTAGTCAAGGCCTGAAGGTATCTCTATGATAAAATTCAGTTATAAATACAGCGCTACCTAGTCCTTGAGGCAAAAAATAAAATAAAATTCCCCACTTAACGGTATTTTTACAAAAATTGTAAACTCATTGTAAGTGTTCACTGGCATCAGACCTATCCAAACATGCATACTTTTGCATTTAGTTTGATTTCATTTTGATAGCCTCTATGGACACTAAACGCAACATTGTGCAATGAGTACAAGTGATGGGTATATATACTTTTACAAAAAATACCCATCAGGGCAACTTATTGCCGAAAAATAAAAAAGGATGCTGATTTTTGCAGATCTTAACATTCACCAAAACCCATTGAGCTTGACACATTCATCACACCTGGCAAAGAAAATCCACATGTAAAGGTTTATCATGCCATTTTCAAAGAAATTCTGCTTCCAATGTGCCAGTACCCCAACGTGGCCCGGGCTGCTCGGGCCCTTTATAGCTGCTCGCAGCTCTAGTTTTACTTTATTTTCTATCAATTTTATGCCAAAAAACAAAGTGACAACCACAAAACCAGAACGTGACCATGTGTAAGAGAGAAAATGCTCAATACAACATAAGCCATGCAATTAAATATGTATTAATTTGCAAAGCCAAACACATTTTAACTAGAAGATGCCAACAATAATGAACATCACTTGGTATTTATTTGCAGTACAGCACTTGTTTTCCAAATGTTCCCATGTGACAAGTAAATTGATATGCACGTACAGCCTGGTGTCAACAGTCAGGAGTCGGACATACAGTTTTGTGAAGGTATGTACACAACTCCTAGTCAAGGAGGCCCAAATGATACAAGTCAACATTATGTAACACTTTCCACAACAGCTGCAGCTGTATTAAAAAAAAAAAAAAAAAAAGTAAAAAGTAAAAGTAAAGAAAAAGTGCTTTACACTACACTGAAGAGGACAAACTTTTGAGGCGTTCCCTTTGACACCCATTTTCAGACGTCTACATACTGCATGGCAGGTACCTGTTTGCAAAGAATTCCAGAATTTTATCTCTGCATTAGACAATTTCCCCCATGCTTGTTTTCAAATCAAGTAAGATGTACTGAAATGCAGTCAAAGTACTGTTTCTTCAGCACAGAATCCAATAAAAAGTTTCAGTCCAAACCTTTGTCAACCGACGGTCAGGATTACTTAGGGCACAGAATATGTTATTGCCAAGGCTACCATTTGTGGGAATAGTAATCCATTCATGTTCAAGTCTTGATTGTGGTACAGGGCTTTACTTCTCATATTAGTAAAAAAAAAAAAAAAAAAAAAAAAAAAAAAAACAGCCACAAGTGATGCAGTGCGTTAATTTATCAGAGGTACCATCACCATGCTTCTGTGGTTTTAGCTCCAATGGCCAAGACAAACTGACTATAAAGTCAAGAGGGCATGCCAGGGTGTACCACATGTGTTTCGCCAGCCCCCGCTGTAGGCATGGTAAAGGGCAACCTCTTGAGAGGCCAGTCTTGGGTAACCTGAGCAAAGGTAGGGAAGCAGGCTATAAAAAGACTCACGTGGAGTGACCAACTCATGCAATATGAGAGGGTGAGGCCTCGACTCAGCACTAATAGTTACCAATGTCGGCGTCATCCCATCCTGACACAGAGGGGTTATTTCTTTGGGTCCCCTGGCTCTCGGCCTGCCATGGCTTTGGGGGAACTTGGGAAACATTGGCAAATGGCCTTGAGGGTACAGTGGAATAACTAAGGAGTACAACCAGAAATTCTGGGGAAATGCCCCAAAGGCAACACTCTATAGCAGGGTGCACCAATTCCGGTCCTCGAGGGCCGGAGTCCTGCAGGTTTAAGATGTTTCCGCCCACTAACACATCTGATTCATATAATCAGCTCAAAAGCATGCCTGACAACGATCCTGATCTGTAGTATCAGGTGTGTTGGTAGGTGGAAACATCTAAAACCTGCAGGACTCAGGCCTCGAGGACCGGAATTGGTGAGCCTTGCGCGATAGGATCAGCTCCGAAAGAGTTTGGTACTTTTTCAGTTTTGTGAGGCCACCACAGGAAGGTCCAAGTGATCCAAGCAGGAAATTGTGTTCAACCATAGAACCAGAAATGGTAACCCAGGAAACTGTCTGGCTGATCATTAACTACATATTAACTTCATACATATACTGTAACCAAGCAGCTTATAAGGACGTATCTCACTTGGCAGTGCAGGCTTTCGCGGATGCGTGTATGTAATGAGCGCTGGTATTTCATCAGGTTTCGCTCAAGGCTGCACAACGTTGCAGAGACGTTCACCAGACCCTCACAAACAGTTTTTATGCTTGCAAAGGCATTTTGAACATGTACAAAATTTGATGGTGACAAGAAAAGCGGTTTGCAAGTACAAAGATAGTTTGTGAGGGTCTGCCAAACATCTTTGCAACGTTTTGCAGTCTTCAACGAAACACCAGCACTTGATACACGTGCGCACCACCACAAGCCTGCAGCCGCGTAGTGAGAAATGGGCTTTAATGTACAAAAAAATTACAGCTAATTGGACAATTTTGTCAAAAAACTTCAAATGGTGACATCAGTTGTAATTTGATGGTTTTTTGTTTGTTTTTTTAAACTAGATTAACTTTATCATAAGCAAAACAATTCAATTTCAATTACAACCACACATTTACAAAGCTGGTGCCAGTGCATAATATAGTTTGCTGAAAGCGTAAAGGCTAAAGACTAATATGAAAATGACCAGTGGAGACTTAAAATTCCATTAAGACTGGTGAAGTCTTAAATGGTACCAAGTTTTACTCCAATAATACTGTTAACTTTGCATGAAATGTAATCAGGAGCAATGAATTCTAAATAGCACTTTCCAAGCAGATGCTAAATGCGAATTACTATTAAATCATCATGAATAAATTTTCCACATTCATTTATATATATATATATATATATATATATATATATATAAAAAATAAATAAAAGAGCTGGGAATCTGACTGTCACGATTCGATTACGATTTTTGGGTCTACGATTCGATTCAGAATCAATTTTCGATTCAAGCGATTTTCGATTCAAAATGATTTGATTGACAAATGATTTCTGCTTCAATTTAAAAATATGCACAACATTGTCATGATCTACTCCAGTCTGCTTTGCAAGACAAAATGATAAATAGTAGGGGTGTGAATTGCCTAGTACCTGACGATTCGATTCGTATCACGATTCACAGGTCACGATTCGATACCGATTAATCCCGATACGAATTTATAAGTCGATTGTTGCGATTTTTTTCATTCAAATTTAGAAAATACTCATCAGTAAGCTTGTAGAGTGTAAGATTTATATGAAAATGTATTATTTATTTATCTGAAATTTCAGTCTTATAGAGGTTGTAATCTGTTTCATGTTTGAACAGCAATAAAATAAAATATTAAGGCTTAATGTTCCGTTCATATAACATTCTTCCGTGCTCAAGGTGTGAATCCTAAAAAAAAAAAATTAAAAAAAAATCGATTCTGCCGATTATTGAATCGATTCGAGAATCGCGCGATGTAGTATCGCGATATATCGCCGAATTTTTTTTTTAACACCCCTAATAAATAGAGACATTAAAGTCTTTTTTTTTTTTTTGTTTAAACATTTATTAATTTTGTATTGTAAGTACCTTTTGCCACAAAAAAAAAGCACGTGGGCTACAACTGCCTTTTCCCCTTCTTCATTTCTAATTTAAATAAAATCGATTTTTGGACATTAATATTGATTCGATTAATAAATGAGAATCTCGATTCTTTTATGAATCGATTTTTTTGGCACACCCCTAATATATATATATATATATATATATATATATATATATATATATATATATATATATATACACACATATACACACACACATATCCACAGTGTATTACAGTACTGTATTACATTGCATTATTGTTCCGGCAAGATGAAGTGTATCATATATGTCTGCAAGCATCCCAGCAGCACAGCACATAATTTGAACCCAAGGTTAAAATGAACGTGAAGTCCACCTATCGAAATCTAACCTTGTCCCACCCCTTCACACTGGCTTTGCTACGGCTACTTCATGCATGTGGAAATGCAGATTTGCCCTCAGCAAAAGCAGAGAGAAGGGACTTACATAGATTTACTGGTGCCACAGAATAACCGCACTGTCTAGCAGCGGAATAAGCATTTCCTGCTGTGGAATAAGAACACAGTAGAGAAAAAGAAGAAGGGAAAAAAAAAAAAAAAAAAACACGAAAAATATCGTCAAGCGAGTTATACAAGAATATTTCAAAGGTGTATTCAAGTGTCAAGTGACGTGAGCAAAAAGTGATACCAGGCACTACAACAATTACTACGTCATTATTATTAAGGCTATCGTTTCATCTGGGGAACCTTACCTAACACTTTTGTGCAAATGGGCATGTATGACCCCAAAATTATTTCATGTGTTCAAAATGGGACTCATTCTGACATGCGGGCAGTCTAAGGTGAAAATATGATGTCAATTTTATTTTGTGACTCACGAGCACCAACTATTCCCAAAATATCAAATGATATTGTGATCACTTTTATTCTGTACAATATAACAAAATAAACTATCACATTGAAATTGTTACAATATAATCAAATGTTTGGCTATCAAGTAACTATAAACCTCACTGTGTTTTTCTATAGTTTAGCTCCCTTTACCATAATCTCGGGAACATGTAACAAAGGAAAACAAATGGGCTGATGTCTGAAGGGTAAACTCACCATTTTTGGGACCATCTTTGTTTCTCAAGTGAGGTGGAATGTAACGTCCTGGAAAAATAAAATAAAACAGCATGTGTTGGAATTTAAACTATATTTTTAAAACTTGAACTGCACTTCTTAGAATGGAACACCATGCCACTGAACTATACAGATGAATCAAGTACAGACGGATCTACATATTCAGTCATAAAGGGATCACAGTGTACCTCACATCCTACCTTACATCAGGCGTACTTATTCAAAGATAGACAAAACCTTAAGGTCAAGTAAATACTTACTGCCAGTTCCTCCGCCTTGTCCCTCAACAGAGTTCAAGTCTAGGGCAGCAAGCTACAAAAACGACAGAATATGAGATCATTACAAATTGTAGAACTCCATGTAAAAAAAAATAAAATAAGGAAAAGAAAAATGTGGGCAGCATACAAGACAAAAAGTACAATTATTTAATTTTACGAATGATGCGACTTATCAGCGGATGTCCGTCAATTGCACGAAACGCCACGCACTAACAAAAATTGCGACACGTACTTGGAGTTAATATACTGGCGAAACTATTTACGCGCCAATCTTGAATGTTGTCTCTTAAGTGTGGTTAGTGTGTTCCTGGTAAACCCGCAGCCAGCTATTCTTTTTTTCCCCCTCCTGCGCCACGTTTCATTTTGACGAGGCCCAATGTTAGCTAACCTGCTTTACCGGCCGGTAAATTAATTTTAAGAACGGTGAACGGCAGATGGACATTTGACAGCGTGCGTATGCTGGGTTAAAAGACAACCTAGTCCGTTAAAAACTAGTGGCTAGGGTGAAAAGTGGCGTCGACAGGTTGTTACGAGGCCTCCGCCATCACAACCTTCCCTCACCAGCGAAACCAGCGTCGCCTCCATTTTGCTAGTGGCCATGTTAGCTTTAGCCCGAGCTAACAACGAGACTCTACATCAGACGCGCTTGACGGCAAACCGCGACATTTTAACACAAAAAGTCGGAAGTAGACAACGGAAAAACCGACTTACCTGCTGATCTAGACCGTGTGGATTATCAACGACCACATGACTCATAACTAGAGAGTAGTGGGGGATTATTTTCTGAGGAGAAAGGATTTTTTTTCTTTGTTCGCGCGACCGGGCTACACTGTAACTTTTGATTCCTCGTCTGTCGTCAAAATTAGACCGAAGTTTGTTTAAAGCACTGACAAGACAAAAAAAGACGTTCACTTAAAAATAAATAAAACGCCGACACTTATGTTAAACTTAAGTTTCGAAAGAAGCGGCCGCTGTTGCTGCTGCCGGCGGGGTTGACCGTGCTGGAATGAGACGCTACGGTCAGGTAACGCGAGATATCACCAGTATCGACTGTAGAGAGGGACCGGAAATATCGCGAGACTCCCCTTACTTCTTATCTGTGGAAGTGCAGTGTTGTGTAATTCCATCAAAATGTACGGTAATGTGATCGGCGTTTGTGTGTCATCGTGTGTCATGGAAATTTATTACAAGATGTAAACCATTTCACAATCCATAAACCATGCTTATGAAGCAAGAAAAAAAACACGCGCGCACACACAAAAAAAACATTTATTTTTAATGACAAAGAAGGCCTGCACAATTATGACCAAAGTGATAATCACAATTACTTTTTATTCATATTGACTTACGATTATTAATCATAATTATATATCGCCTTAAAAAAAGAACATTTGTATTTTTATTGCTGTAGATATCAACAAACAATATATAAACAGTTTTCAGTTCAACATAAACCTACCCCAAAATTACATTTTTCCAAGGCCTATCAACTGAATACGCTATATGCTGAATATGCTATTATCTTGTTTCATGAACATCACTTGCCCTGAATCCAAAACAAGCTCAGACATTGGATATTGATCCAGGCACTTGCTCCTCGCCATGGCTGTCTCTGAATGTCCGCACTATGGGCCACACCATTTTAGTGTTAAGGCATGGGTACCTTGCACCCCTGTGAAGGCAGGCACCATTAATGCTGAAACCATACATGCAGGTTAGATAATGCCATCCCATCAACATCTTTTTTTTTTTTTTTCCAGGGACATTCCTGCTTATTTCAGCAAGATTGAGCCAAGCCACATTCAGCATGTGGTACAAACATCAGTTTAGTGTCATAGTAAAAGAGTGTGGCCTGCCAGCAGTCCATACCTGTCTCCCATTGACAATGTGTGGCAAATTATGGAGCGTAAAATACAACAACAGAGACCTTGGACTACAGCTGAAGTTGTACATCAAGAAAGAATGGGAAAGAATTTCAAACTATAATGCTTCAACAATTAGTGTCCTCAGTTTCCAAATGTTTCTTGGGTGTTTGTAAAAGGAAAGGTGAAGTAACACTGTAGTAAACATACACCTGCAACCAGCCCCTCTTTTTTTTTCTTTTTTTTTTTAAACATGTTGCGGACATCAAAGTATGGAATCGCCAGTCTTGGACAAGCACTCACTCAGACGTTTTATTCTGTGGATCAAACTCAGAAAAATTCCAAAGTGCAAGATCTTGGCTTTCAGAAACACTAAAAGAAATGAAGAAAAAAACATTGTGCTGGTCATTAAATGTTACTTTTATAGAGCAAGTGCAGGGAAATAAATATGGAATCACTCCATTCTGAGGAAAAAAATGGAATCACTCCATTTTGAGCAGAAAATAAGGACACCCAGCCAATTTCCTTTCCTTAATTGGGCACCTGCCTCAAATTACATCTGCTTGTTAGTCAGCAGTTAAAAACAGTGCAATTATCACAACTTGGAGGCCTGCTGGACCAAGTGGATTGGCAAGAATCATGGCTCCAATGAGGGAGATGTCTATTGAGAGCAAAGACAGGATTATCAAACTTCTTGAAGAAGGTAACTACATGTATGGTTGCCAAAGATGTGGGCTATTCACAGTCAGCTGTATCGAAGATCTGGACCAAGTACAAACAGCATGGGAAGGTTGGTAAAGGCAAGCGTACTTTTAGACTAAGGAAGACATCCAAGTGTCAAGACAAACAACTAAAGGCCGTATGTCTTGAAAACGGAAAATGCACAACAATACAAATGAAGAAGAAATGGGAGGAAGCTAGAGTCAATGTATGTGACAGAACTCTGCAAAATCGCTTCAAGGAAATGGGATTTACATACAGGAAAGCTAAAAGGAAACCATCATTGACGCTAAAACAAAAAAGAACAAGACTGCAATGGGCTAAGGAAAGGCAATCATGGACTGCGGATGACTGGATGAAAGTTATCTTCAGTGATGAGTCACGAATCTGCATTGGACAAGCTGGAACTTTTGTTTGGTGCCGTTCCAGTGAGATTTACAAAGAGGACTGCCTACAGAAAACCGCAAAATTCCTACAGTCCTTGATGATATGGGGCTGCAAGTCAGGCAAAGGCACTGGGGAGATGGCTGTGGTTAAATCTTCAGTAAATGCACAAGTTTACATTGACATTTTGGACAGCTTTCTTATCCCTTCAATTGAAAAAAATGTTTGGGGATGATGAAATCATTTTCCAAGATGACAATGAATCATGCCACAGAGCAAAAACTGTGAAAACATTCCTTGGAGAAAGACTCATCCAGTCAATGTCATGGCCTGCAAATAGCCCAGATTGATACACTTGATAGATTGACAGACTCAACCCAATTGAAAACCTGTGGTGGAAATTAAAAAAACAAAAAAAAAAGGTCCACAGCAGGGCTCCGACCTGCAAAGATGATCTGGCAACTGCAATTTTTCTTTACCGCTTGCTCCTCATAAGGGTCACGGGGGTGCTGGAGCCTATCCCATCTGGCTTCGGGCAGTAGGCGGGGCACACCCTGAACCGGTTGCCAGCCAATCGCAGGGGCACACAGAGACGAACAACCATCCACACTCACGAACACACCAAGGGACAGTTAACCTGCCATGCATGTCTTTGGAATGTGGGAGGAGACCGGAGTACCCGGAGAAGACCCACGCAGGCACGGGGAGAACATGCAAACTCCATCCAGGAAGGCCGGAGCCTGGACTCGATCTTGCGTCCTCATTACATATGTGGCACAGCTCCATGCTGGCCTTTATATAGCATTTTTGCACATTATTAATGGTTTCTATAATTGTGACGTAAATCCCCACTCAAAGCCAGGTCCCAAAGGCATGGCCCACCACTAGATGTTTTATTACAGAGTTGGTAAAAATTAAGAATAGAGATAAATAAAGGGTTGCAGACCACCACAAATGTGTCCTATCAAGTAACCTACAATTTGTTTGAGGGTGAACGTAATCAGAACTTGAACAGGTTTTTATTTGAATGTAATGCAGTCAGGTTACTCGAGCAGGATGAAAAGCTCCATGTCACACCTGCCAATAGCTATTCACTGGTTGGGCCACATTTTCAATGTGGGTGTGTGAGGCAGAAAACTACTATGTAAAACATTTTGAAAAAAAGTTTTGTATTCAGACTGAATGTTGGTTGAGTATTAGCTGTATGTACATCATATTATTTTAAGAACATAATTTTATGTAACAGATGAGAAAAATAACATCTCAAAATTGAAGGCAGGATCAGGGAACATGAGAGCAAATGATCAGCTCATCAGCAAACGCTGTACAAATCTGATAACGATCATCATCATTGAATCAGGTATGTTGGAGGAGGGAAATATCTAAAACAGGCAGGAAGGGCAGCGGGTCTTGAGGTCCCGAGTTCCCAAGCCCTGATTTATGGTCGATAAATGTGTTGAGGTTTGTTCTGCACAATCTGCAGTACCATCTGCTGGATAATCCGACATATTGTTTTTCGACTTTTTGCCATTTATTATACACTTTTATCCTGTTCTTATTTGGACGCAATTGAAATCTGTCATTTGTCATCAAAGAAATATAAGGGCTTGAAATTAGAAAAATATAATCAATATGGCATTTTAACTAAAATAGTTATTATTATTATTATTATTATTATTATTATTAATAATAATATTTTACATATGTTATTATATATATATATATATATATATATATATATATATATATATATATATATATATATATATATATATTTTTTTTTTTAATTGTATAACCATTTTACGATTGGCTGTGAGTTTAGCTAGCAAGCCTACATTACCCACAAGCCCCATCATCAATTCCTCCGGAAGAAATTTTTTGCTCGTGTTAGCTACTTCCTCTTTCCGTCAACGGAGTTTAGGTAGGACAACTTTTGCATCACTGTGGGTTTCGAATCTGCTGCAAACTATGATTTTATACAGTCATCCATTATAAATGAACATTTAGGATTATGCTGAACACGTTAGTGCACATGACACACTGATTATTTTGCATCCATAACCCTGAAATTTGTTGCTTTCAGGAGACGTGTGTGGCCTCGGGGTGATATTGCTTAGCTGTAGTATGAGTAAGCTAAGTCGATAGAGCTGCGTTAGTTGGTGCATTTACTCAATAATGTCACGATTGAAAACACAACATTTCGTCTAACTAGGTTTATTTATCGCCATATTAATAGTTTGAATTAGCGGAACGTGTCGAAGGAATCGTGTGTATCAAAAGACCGGCAGTTAGCTTGCTAACTTGCTGTAGCCGTCAATCAAAGTGAATTAATGGCTCATGCTTCGATCAATGGTGTCTTATTTATCTTTAACCCGATTTACAGTTCACGATGGGACGTGTGATCAGGGGACAGAGAAAAGGTGCGGGCTCCGTGTTCAAAGCCCACGTCAAGCACAGGAAAGGCGCCGCTAAACTCCGCCACATTGACTTCGCCGAACGCCATGGCTACATCAAGGGAATCGTCAAGGTATGTTCGGAATCTGATTTTTTTTTTTTTTTTGTGCAGGGGAATTTTAAAGTGACGTTCCCGGTCTGTTTCAGGATATCATCCACGATCCTGGTCGAGGTGCCCCCCTGGCCAAAGTGGCCTTCCGTGACCCTTACCGCTTCAAGAAGAGGACAGAGCTCTTCATCGCTGCTGAGGGCATCCATACGGGACAGTTCATCTACTGTGGCAAGAAAGGTAAGAGGAACGTATTCCTGTTATAACAGATTTATATTAAATCTACAAGATAACGTTGCATTCCTCTTTGCAGCTCAGCTGAACATTGGCAATGTCCTTCCCGTGGGCACAATGCCTGAGGGCACCATCATCTGTTGCCTGGAGGAGAAGCCTGGCGACAGGGGCAAGCTGGCACGCGCCTCCGGAAACTACGCCACCGTCATCTCGCACAACCCTGAGACCAAGAAATCCAGAGTCAAGCTGCCGTCCGGCTCCAAGAAGGTCATCTCCTCGGCCAACAGAGCCGTTGTCGGTGAGGATTGGCCGACGGGATGATCATATCCATCAACTGGTGTCCATGATTTTTTAAAACCTATTTTGTGTGTATAGGTGTGGTTGCTGGCGGTGGTCGTATTGACAAGCCCATCCTGAAAGCGGGTCGTGCCTACCACAAGTACAAGGCCAAGAGGAACTGCTGGCCTCGTGTCCGTGGTGTGGCTATGAACGTAAGTGTCCTCGCAGCGGCGTCCGCCGTGACGCTCCTCTTAGTGCGTACACTCATTTTCCGTTTCCACACGCAGCCTGTTGAGCATCCCTTCGGCGGTGGTAACCATCAGCACATCGGCAAGCCCTCTACAATCAGGAGGGACGCGCCCGCCGGTCGTAAGGTCGGTCTCATCGCTGCCCGTCGTACCGGTAGGCTGCGTGGAACAAAGACTGTCCAGGAGAAGGAGAACTGAGTTTGCTCAAAATAAAACAAAAACTGTTCCAAAGCAACACTGTTTCATTGTTTTTTTTGCCAGTTTGTGTACAAAAAACACCGTTGATTCAAATAAATTCCTTTAAAACTTCTTTGTGTAATACAAGTTAAAGTCTGAATTCAATAAAACACTCTTTTGAAACAAAGTAACTGTACATAGTGGTTTACAAAGGACAGCCAACAGTTCAAAATACTTGAAGGACAAAATAATGCTCTTCAAAATGTTGAACTTAAGGCTATAACAATGCAGAAGGGAGAACTGACTATTTTTGGATATAAATATTCAAAAGATGCAAATGACAGAATTTGGAGGTGGATGTATTAATTGGGTGCTCCGAATTGTCCCTAGGTGTGCTTGTGAGTGTGAATGGTTGTTTCTGTGTGCCCTGCGATTGGCTGGCAACTGGTCCAGGGTGTCCCCCGCCTACAGCCCAGAGCCAGCTGAGATAGGCTCCAGCACTCCCCTTGTGAGGAATAAGCAGTCAAGAAAATGGATGGATGGACTTTACTCAATCACATTTTTTTGGCAACCACTCCTACATTTCAATCATTTTATTATCCAGTCATTCACTAAAAATCTGAAATCTACTTGCTCTTCCCTGCTTTCTACCACAACATATGAATACCTTTTACAACATTTACTTCATCTCATTCTCATTGGCCTCTGTTGAAAACGTTTTATTAAAGGTGGACAAGTGGTTATTAACCTGCCATGCATGTTTTTGGAATGTGGGAGGAGATATATACTGTATATCCATTTTCAATGGGTTTCAAGACAGGTGGGTTTGCTCGCCAGTCAAGTACTGTTATTACATGGCTACTAAAGCAGGTATTGGTGGTTTTGGCTTTTGCTTGTCAGCAGGAGGAACCTTTAACTGCACTAAAATTTGCCGGTAAACAGCTGCATTGACTGTGGGCTGGATAAAATACAATGGACTCACATCAGCAAATGACAAATCTTCCCAAACCATTATTGTGGATAGAAACTTCACACTTGACTTACAAATGAAATGAAAATTTTACACATCTGAAAAGAGGACTTGGGAACACTGGCAACAGACCAGCGCCTTTTCTCCTTAGCCCAGCACAGATGTTTATGGTTCAGGAGTGGCTTGACACATGGAATTCTACAGCTGTAGCCAATGTGATGCAGACATCTGTATGTGGTCTAAGTAGTAAGTAAGCAAGCTTTATATAAGCTTTTCAGACAGGTTACAAAGCACTTCACAAAAAACGAACACCAGCATCTATCCACTCTGAACATTTTCCCTTTCCTCTACACGCTGTTAATGTACTTTAATTCAGTGTTGTGTGAGAACCCAGCTTCTTTTGCAATTAATTTTAATTACCTTTACCATTTAAAAGGCTGAGGAAAACCTCTGCAGGTGTTTTGCATTAGCTGACAAGATTGGGACACGGGGCCTACAGTAGGGGTTTTTCCACCGCTGGAACTTTTGGAGAACTTTTCAGTTTTCCTGGGTAAAATTAAGTTCTCGTGTTTTTCCACCAACAACAATTACCAGGGCAATTCAATTTCCCAGGGGCCATCCAAGTACTATCTCAGCAGCAGGGTCTTTTTGAGCCAGGCAGGAACTTTGAGGGGACAAGCTGCAGTGGCCACGGCTGATTTTTTCAAATTTGGGGGCGTTGTTTTTACATATGTTGGACTCATTCAAACTCATTTGAATTAATTACCGAAAACTCTTAAGACGCTGTGGAAACACAATTCAAAATTCTCTGCTGAACTTTTACAAGCAAGAACTCCCTTTACCCAGAACTCAAAGTTCCTGGGCTTGTTGGTGGAAAAACAGCTACTGTAGAAAACCTTGCCATATTCTAATTCTGTAAAAATAGATATTTATATCTTACTGCCATAATCATCAAAATTCAAACAAAAGCTTTAAATATTTCATTTTGTGTGTGGTGCACTGACAAAACAAATGGACCTCCCTCAAAATCCACATTTTTTGGCACCCATCTGTTACTTTAAATTCACAATGATGGGTATCTAAAAAATTTTTCCACTTCTTTAGGTTTGTTAGTAGTGGAGTAAACATGACGCAGACCAAGATTCAATGTTCTTTATTTGCTAAGGGCGCAATGCATTTTTTTTGTTGTTATATTTCTGTGCACAAAAAAACCTCACAAAGTGAAAGTCCACATCGCGACTGTAGCTCCAGAATTCAACGTCACACCATGGCCAAAACAAAAGTCGGCAAAAAACAGGGCGCAGATTAGAACTCTGTACAGTCAATATCTTCTTTAAAAATAACAAAAGGACAAAAATGTTCCTTTTAAATCAAAATCTATTTTTTAGTGAAATACAACAAAATAAATTCTATAAAATAAGAGCAAAAATATTTAAATATAATACGGTGGGCAGAATATTTTCATTTGCAGGAGTATTTGGTATGTTTTAGACAGAAAAAAAAAAAGGAAAAAAAAAACACATTCAAGTTACCAATTAAATACAGTATTTACTGATGTTTACCTTTTTACTACAGAATCACAAGTTAGTTGCAATGTGACTAACCAGCGGCTATTCCTAAGCACCGCATCCCGTGATGCCCACCTGCGGCCACCAAGCAAGATGGTGAGCGACTGGTCAGTTTACCCCAACGGGACGCGGGTCTCTTCCAAAACGGGGCGTGGGGCCTCCACAGAAGAGACGGAAGCTAAACCACTTGGTCTATGTTACACCACAAAGATGGCCGCCGGTGCAGCGATTCTGTTGCATATGTTTTTTTTGGGGGGGTGGGGCGGGGGTAATATTTTATCTAAGCTGTCTATCCCACCGGCATAACTCCATTGCCAAATGTGAAGGATTATATGTGCAATTGAAAAGCCACTTAGTCGTACATTGGTTCAAAAATATTGCCCTCATTGTAGATGAGTAGAAAAAAACCAAAAACAAAAAAAAACAGTAACGCACCCCCTGTGGAGATGTGGAGTAAGAACAGTTGTAGGTTGTTATGAACGTCTTCCTTCGGGCTACACTATTCTGGTGAAAAGCCATGCTAAATGTTACAGCATATTGACTGACTGAGCTTCAGAAAAAACAAAAAACAAAAAAAAAAAAAAACAAAAAAAAAAAAGGGAAAAAAAAAAAGGAAAAAAAAAAAAAGGCAATGATTCTCCAACCAAATGTTGCATGAACTGCTTTTTCACGTCAAACAGCCCACCCAGGCCGTCAAACTAATTTGACACCCGGGGAGCTAATGAAGAACAAGAACATATTGGTGAGAATAACAAACGCATCCTTCTTCTTCTGCGTCTTCTTCTAACAGTTGAATGACCGTTAAAGCATCCCATGGCTGGAACAAACTCTTACTGCGGAACATGGGCGATGAACACAAACGTCTTGTTTCTTGGGCAGGGAATTTTTGTCGGAATCCATCTTTGTCGTCAGTATGATCTGCAACCTCTTTCCCAACAGCGAAGCACAGCGAGTGATGCTACTGGGCGACCCCAACAGTTACAAACATGAACATTATGTACACCTTTCATCATCATCGCCAGCTCTGGGTTAAGTTTTTTTTTCTTTTTCTTTTTTCTTTATTTAGAACTCTCAAATCCACTCCCTCCGCTCCTGCGGCGCCCCCCGCTGGCCACGCTCTGAGAACCAAAGAGCAGAGGAGGAGTAAGGAGAGCGGGAACGACAGAGGCTCCAGGCACAGCAGAGGAGGGAGGAGGCGGTAAAAGGGGGCTTCGGGGAAGGTTACTCCTTAGGCAGGGCGGGAGCCGGGGTGGAGGTGGGGGCCGGGGCCGGGGCGGGAGCCATCTCCTCCGTGTTCTCCCAGTTCTCTTGTGCTCTCGGGCCGGGGGCGGGGCCGCCGGGGCCAGGGGTCGGGCCCGGAGACGGAGCCTGCGTGGGGCCCGGAGTCGGTGCCGATGCAGGGCCGGGGCGCTGAGGGTTGTTCATGTGCTGCGCGGCGGGGCCGGTGTATGGCTGCCCGTGAGGGTGGTTGTTCTGGAGGAGAGCATCGCATATTAAAATATATACAGCATTATACGAGTAGGATAATTAGACAGGATCAAATCTCATGAATAAAATCCACTGGTCTAAGACACAGTTCAGACCTTAAATTTAGGAACAACTTTCATTTAATCTGTGTTGAGTAGTCGTCATTTAAAGCATTTATTTTATTTTTTTAAATGACCATTAAAATCTTCATGGTACAATATGCACTTATTGACGGTGATATTTTGGCTTTGCAGTCAAGTTAAATAGAATTTAACATGACTTTTTTTGTTGTTGTTGTTGCTGCTGGCTTCCGTCTACGGAAGCGTGTTGGTATTCACTTGGGGGTGGGGGACGACAAAAAAAAACAAAAAAAACAAAAACTAATTTTTTTGGGGAGCTTTGTTTATTTTTTTTTCTTCTGTTTGTCCTGAATATTTTTTTTGTTTGTTTTACTGAATATTTTTTTCTGTCATAAAATAAAATTATTCCGAAAAACAGGAAAAAATAAAATAAAATAACTCCGAAAAACAGAAAAAAAAAAAAAAAAAAATTCCGAAAATAAATAAATAAATAAATAAATAAATAAATAAAATTACTCAGAAAAACAGGGGGGAAAAATTTACTCAGAAAAACATTTTACAATAAATAAATAAATAAATAAATAAATAAACAGAAAAAACAATTATTAAAAAAAAACAGAGAAAAATTCTGAAAAACAGAGCACCGACTTCTGTCTTTCGGAGTAAAAATTTTTTTGGGACCTCTGAACTCCAAGTGACTTGTTTCAGACCACTGCCCTGTATATATGACTGGATAGCCGATAGCCCATACACACTAGTGCAAGCCGTTGAAGTCAGAGGGCGGCCATCTTGTTACTCCCATGTCGCAAGCAGACTACTGTATAAACTATACGGTATACGTACAGATGAGACATCTGCAGCTCGTCGGCAGGTTAGTATAAGGCCGGAGGCGGTGGGTGTTTTGTTCCGTTTTGTTTATTCTTCCTTGTAAAAAAAAAATAAAAATTGGTGACCACCCCGGCACAAACCCCCCCACCCCGCCTCCGGCCTTATCCCAAACTACCTACGAGCTGTATAGGTTTCATCTGTATGTATACCGTATAGTTTATACTAGGGGTGTGAATTGCCTAGTATCTGACGATTCGATTCGTATCACGATTCACAGGTCAGGATTCGATTCGATACCGATTAATCCCGATACGAATTTATAAGTAAATTGTTGCGATTATTTTAAATTCAAATTTAGAAAATACTAATCAGTAAGCTTGTACAGTCTAAGATTTGTATGAAAATGTATTATTTATTTATCTGAAACTTCAGTCTTATACAGGTTGTAATCTGTTTCATGTTTGAACAGCATTGAAGTAAAATATTAAGGCTTAATGTTCCATTAAAATTACATCTTCTATGCTTAAGGTGTGAACCCTAACCCGAAGTAAGACGTTTTGTTGAATATTTTTCCATTAAAAATGGAAGTTTAAAAATCGATTCAGCCGCTTATTGAATCGATTCGAGAATTGCGTGATGTAGTATCGCGATATATTGCCGAATCGATTTTTTTTTAACACCCCTAGTTTATACAGTAGTCTGCTCGCGACGTGGGAGTAACAAGATGGCCGCCATGTGACTTCCACGGCTTGCACTGGCGTGTATGGGCTATCGGCTATCCAGTCATATACACAGGTCAGTGGTCTGCAACAAGTCATTTGGAGTTCAGAGGTTAAAAAAAACAACAACAAAAAAAACTCAGAAAAACAGAAGTTGGTGCTCTGTTTTTCTGAGTACTTTTTTGTTCAGTTTTTCAGAATTTTTTTTATGAAAGAAAAAAATAGACATCCATTTATTTTTTGCAGTTGAGGATTTTTTTTTTTTTTGCCTCTTCAAAATACATTTCACAAGCTGTCGGGATTTTGTGTACAAAACCACAGACAAGTTGGGTTGCGGTTCTCCTTGCTATTCCTCATCAAGTAGCCGTCTGTCCCTTACAATTACAAATGGCTTGAAATCACCACGAAAGGAAGGGGAAAAAATGAGAATGTTTACTGATGTAGAGTAGTACAGGTTGTTGATTTTATATGCACTAATGCAAGGCATTTCATTGCATTTTAGAAAAGTAACTTACTATTTATGTTACAACAGTGGTAACTTTTTGGAACCTGTTAAAAACAACTGTCTGGCCACAAAAAACCATGCTAAAAAGAACTATGGATTCTGAGAACTGGTTCACCTCTAATATATTGTGTATTGGATTATTGTTAACTTTGTGTTCCTATTTGAAATGCTGTATTGTATTAAGTGTTACGGCTCCCCCTATTGTTGAACAGAGGGAAAGGTTAGACATGCGCAGTGGATGTTTGATGGGTGGTTTTTGGTGTGATGGTGGAAGAGAAGCAGGTGTTCGACTGTGGAGAATAAAAAGTTTAAAAAGGCAACAAACGTCGTGTTTGATTAGTACAAGTCAACATTGGTAGCAGAGGATGGTTTGAGGATGGCTGCGAACTACAAGGTACCGCCAAAGTTTGACGAAACCAGACCGTATGAGAGTTGGAAAAATGAAATCAGCGTTTGGAAAAGGATCACAGAGTTGGACAAGAAAAAGCAAGCGCTTGCTTTGGCTTTAGGGCTGGAAGGAAGAGCCCGCGAAATCGCCATGGAGATTCCAGCTGACGACTTGGACAAGGATGATGGTATGGAGACATTATTAGCTAAACTGGACGGTGTCTTTCTAAAAGAGGAAAAGGATCGTACTTACGAAGCCTATTCTCATTTTGATCGAATTACGAAAGACAGCTCCGTTTCAATGGAAGATTACATCATAGACTTTGAACAGCGTTACAACCGGATGAAAAAATATAACATGACACTACCTGATGCTGTGTTAGCATTTAAGCTGCTGGAGACGGCTTGTCTCGACGAAAAAAACAGACAGCTCGCGCTAACGGCATGCACGGAGTTGAATTTCTCGTCAATGAAATCTGCGCTCAAACGGATTTTTGGAACGAAAACGACAAGTTCGTCGAACACGATACAGCTGAATCAGGACGCAGCTTTTCTCACGGATCAACGAGAAATAAAAGGAAAACGAAACACGTCGTTCAAAAGTGGTCAAATCAGGACACCGCTACCAGGCACCAATCCATTGGATAAATTTGGCAAACGTTCGAGGTGTGCTGTGTGTCAAAGCACATTTCATTGGGCCAAAGACTGCCCCCATAAGAGGAATGAGCAAGTAAAAATAATTGAAGATGAAAATGTGGATGAAGTGAACATAACATTGTGGACACAGGACCCCATGTCTGACTCAGAAATCTTTTTGACTGAATCTTTTGGAACAGCCATTATAGACACGGCGTGCACTCGCACAGTATGTGGTGAGATGTGGCTGGAGAGCTATGTTAATCAGCTCAGTCAAGAGCAAGTCAACAAGCTGATGAAAACAGAGCACCACAGTTGTCGGCCATTTCGTTTTGGTGATGGCAAAACAGTATATTCCAACAGAAAAGTGAGACTTCCGGCTAAAATAGGACAAACAAGATGTAATATTGACACAGAAGTGGTCAATGTTGACATTCCCCTGTTGTTGAGTAAAACATCCCTCAAGAGGGCTGGAGCAATTCTAGATATGGAACATGACAAAGTGGTAATGTTTAAGCAAACAATACCCCTGGAGTTCACCAGTTCGGGACATTACTGTGTGGACATAAGAGATGAAGAGAAGGATTTGCAAACAACAACTAAAGAAGAAGTCCTTTTGGTGACTGAAAATATGCGTCCAGATGAAAAGCACAAAGTCCTGCTCAAGCTTCACAAACAATTTGGCCATGCATCAGCAGACAGACTGCAGAAGCTTATTCAAAGTTCAGGGAACAAAGACAAAGACTGCCTCACTATTTTGCAACAAATAGTACATGACTGTGACATATGTCAGAGATACGGCAAAACTAAGCCAAAGCCAGCTGTTGGACTGCCACTAGCTTCAGAATACAATGAAACAGTGGCAGTGGATCTGCACGAGTTGGAGCAGAATGTGTGGTACCTTCATGTCATCGACCAGTTGTCACACTTCAGCGCAGGAACTATAGTGAAAACCAAGAAGGCATCCGAAATCGTCAACGCCTTCATTCACACGTGGATAAGTGTGCATGGACCTCCACAGCACATCTTCAGCGACAACGGTGGAGAATTCAACAACGAGGAATTCAGGGACATGGCGGAGAATTTCAACGCAGAAGTAAAGACGACAGCGGGGTACAGCCCTTGGAGAAATGGACTATTGGAGAGACAAAATCAGATTCTTACAGCCATCATCCTCAAGGTAAAACAGGACAATGGCTGTGATTGGCAGACTGCTCTGGACTGGGCCCTTATGGCGAAGAATTGCACGCACAGTGTTCATGGGTATAGCCCCCATCAACTTGTATTTGGTCAAAATCCTAACCTACCTTCTCTGTTAGTCGATAAGTCGCCTGCACTGGAAGGTACAACAATGAGCGCTAAGGTGGGAATACATATTTCTGCTCTGCATGCTTCTCGATAAGCTTTCACTGAAGCTGACTGTTCAGAGAGGTTAAGAGGGCACTGCGTAAGCAGCTCAGGCCAACAGATGAAAAATATGAAACTGGTGATAAAGTCTATTACAAACGAGCAGACAGTGCAGAGTGGAAAGGACCCGGGGTCGTTATTGGTCAAGATGGAGTTGTTGTGTTTGTCAGACATGGAGGTGTGCTTGTTAGAGTGCATCATTCAAGGCTCAGTAAGACACACACACATGATTATTATAAAAGTACAGCAGTACAAAATGTTTGCAGTGAAATCAGGGGTGAAAATGTGCAAAGCAGGGTGACAGAAACTATACAGGATGTGACACACAGTGAACAGCTAGACAATGACGATGAACAAAATGGAGACAGAGAAACCAATGTAGGAGAAGGGGTACATCCAACAGAGACACAAATTGAGATTGAGCACAATGCTGTATATGATAATCCTGTCATCATTGACAGTGTAAAGTTGAAACAGGGACAGACTGTAACTTTTATGAAAAGGAATGAGGATGTCCCTATGAGAGCAAAAGTGCTTGGCAGAGCAGGCAAAGCCACAGGCCAGTATAAAAATTGGTATAATCTCCAATATATTCAGTCTGATGGTAGCGACGGTGAAAAGGAAGCAGTTGATATGTCAGGTGTTGATCATCTCAACATTGAATCGGGAGTCATGAATGATGATGTACTTATTACAAAAGACATATCATTTGATGCAGCTAAACAGGAAGAGATCAAAAGCTGGTATGACAATGATGTTTTTGTGGAGGTAGAAGATACAGGCCAAAAGAGTATTTCTACTCGATGGGTATGTAGTCTCAAAGAAAGTGACAAAGGTATAGTACCTAAAGCCAGACTCGTTGCCAGAGGCTTTGAAGAGTTTAATATTTAAGAGCTACAAAAAGATTCACCAACTTGTGCATCTGAATCCCTCAGGTTGCTATTGACCGTGATTTGTCAAAATCAGTGGAAAGTCCATTCTATGGACATAAAGTCAGCTTTTTTTGCAAGACATGGAGTTATCAAGGGACATTTATGTCCGTCCACCTCTAGAAGCAGGCAGAAATGGAATGTTGTGGAAACTAAAAAAAATGTGTATATGGTCTTGCTGATGCATCACTATATTGGTATAACAGAGTCAAAGAAACAATGGAGAGCACAGGTGGACAAGTATCAAAAGTGGATCCTGCAGTCTTCTACTGGTTAGACGAGAAAGGCAAAGTTACTGGTGTGCTTGCATGCCATGTGGATGACTTTCTATGGGCAGGTTCATCAGACTTTTCTTCTGATGTGATATCTCAACTTCAGTCAGCATTCCATGTTGGACGTGAGGAACACGACAATTTCCGTTATGTGGGAATGGATATTGTTTCTGTTAATGGTGTGATACAGATGCATCAGCACGGCTATATTGAAAACTTGCAACCGATTCACATCCAACCAGCGCGTGCTATACAGAGGGATTCACCTGTAAATGAAACTGAAAGAGAGCAACTTAGGTCTAAGATAGGACAGATCTTGTGGGTTGCTAAACAGACGAGACCTGATGTAATGTTTGACTCGTGTTGTTTGGCATCCAGTTTAAAAGATGCAACAGTGCAATCTATTCATGATGCAAACAAGGTCATTCGGAAACTCAAAGCTGACAAGGTGACACTGAAGTTTCATCATTTGGGGAATGGTGATTTAAAACTAACCGTTTTCAGTGATGCTTCATTAGGAAACCTCCCGGATGGCGGTACACAAGGTAGTACATTGATCACCCTTATGGGAGATAAAGGAAAATTTTGTCCTCTTAGTTGGCAATCCAAGAGGATTAGACGGGTGGTTAGGAGCACCCTCGCTGGTGAAACACTTGCAATGTCAGACGGTATAGACAATGCTGTTTTCCTTGCAGCACTCTTCTCTGAGCTTACCACGGGGACTACAAAACTTAATGCTCCTGGGTTGGTCTGTGTCACTGACAATCACTCTGTATGACACCCTCAAATCAACAAAACAAGTCACAGAGAAAAGGCTGCGATTGGACATTAGCGGAATCAAAGAACTCCTTCACAATAAGACAGTTAAAGAGGTGCTCTGGTCAGTGACAAAGGCTCAACTAGCTGACTGTTTAACAAAAAAGGGAGCATCACCTCTGGTCCTCTTGAAAGCACTCAGTGTAGGACTGTGGTGTTCAATTTGAATGTGTTTGCCCTCTTTAATAAAAAAACAAAAAAACAAAAAAAAGAGGGGTAGTTTGTATGTTTGAATTTATGGGTTCTTTTACTGTTGATGTTTTGTATGCACTTTGCTTATTTTTTTTAATTTGCCCCTGCTTCTATCAGTAAGAATTCTGATGTCTTTTTATTTTTTATTTTTTTTAAGAAAGAAGAGGGAGATTGTTAACTTTGTGTTCCTATTTGAAATGCTGTATTGTATTAAGTGTTACGGCTCCCCCTATTGTTGAACAGAGGGAAAGGTTAGACATGCCCAGTGGATGTTTGGATGGGTGGTTTTTGGTGTGATGGTGGAAGAGAAGCAGGTGTTCGACTGTGGAGAATAAAAAGTTTAAAAAGGCAACAAACGTCGTGTTTGATTAGTACAAGTCAACATTATTATACTGCTAAACTTTTAGAAGGCATAAAAGAACTGAGATGTGTATTATACAATAACATTTGTATGGTTTATCATGATCATTTGGCATATTACAGCATTGATGACTACCTGCTGAAATTGTGTGGATCCAGGAGAATGTGGGTACAAAGAGGTGTCCTCCGGCGGGGACGAGTCTTGATCATCAGGGGCTTCCTGTTCATCTGGCTCCTGCAGACAGGATAGGAAGACGACACATCTATTGACTGCTTGCACCCGTGGCGACACATTGGATCAACTTAAACTATGGGAATGGTCATAAATCAATTTCAACACTGACATACACAAACACCTATTTCATTCATACACATCATTCTATTTCTAGCTTTGGCCACAGATGACTAATAAGAAAATAAAATAATATTGTGTGGGAGGTCAGTTCATTACCACATTACCCCTTAAAATACCACCATTATTATTATTATTATTATTATTATTATTTATGTTTTTTGTTTTTTTGTTTTAAACTTTTTCCTTATGTTGCGGTGCCTGGAATACTGACCTTCCCTGGGCTTTCCTGAGTACACTTGAGCTGTGTATGAAATATTAAGAAGCATGTCACTCCATTGGAATTCTTTTAAAAATCAACATCAGCAAATGCAACTAATTACAATCATAAACACGACACTCACTGTATTACAAAAATAATAATAATAGTAATAATAAAAATAAATAAAATAAAATAAAATAAAAAAAAGCCCATTTTACGCGACTACTCAACACTGCAACACAAAATCATCTACCCGACATTTTTCATCATGCATTTCACGCCTCCTACCACGTTTATTCATTCAACATTTTGGTGCTCTTTATGCTACACAGCAGAACCTACAAAGTCCTAAAAAAAATCGACCCTAGAGTGGTAGTTTGGCTCAAACTAAATTTAACAAAACAAGCTGACTCATGATTTGAGTGACTTAAGTTCAGTGATTCTTTTTCTCATTAACCATACAACAGCAAATGGAACTTGGTATTGTTCACATTATACTTAGCAGCACTATTACAGTACATAGGTTTCTCAATGTTTTTTTTAATAATTTTTTTTTTAATAGGAAACATGCATATTTTTCAAAATTATAGTCCTATTTAAGAACAAAATTGTTTTTCTGAATAACTGACATAGCACTATGCAAATTAGATGCACTTTGGCAAACAATACCTTCATATCATGTTACAAACCCCCAACCTCCTCCATAATGACCCCAACAGTCATTGTTGAGCCTGAGGGACACCGAAATATTCATCGCAATTGCTAAAAAAAACAAAAAAACAAAAAAACAAAAAAAACAACAACAAAAAAAAACAAAAAAAAAAACTTTTGTTTAAATAAGCTTTTCATCCGTATATTGACCAGCGTGTTTGACTTTTTCCATAATTGTGACGAGATCTTAAAGATTACCAGTAATTATTCTATTTTAATGTAAAACAACCTAAATCCTCCTGGTCCTAATTTTGAATAGCTTAAAAAATACAAAATAATCAAAAGTGATACATTTTTCCAGCCATATCGCCTAGCCCTAGAATGCTCTTAATCTTGTTCAACCATGTCATGATTTTTAAATAGAGTTTTATAGTCTTGGTCACATCACAGTCTCGACTTGTCTTTGTATTATGGTCTCGATCTCAACTCCCAAAAGTTTTGGTCTCGGTGAGTTTTGGTCTGGGGCAAGTTTTGGTATCGGATAATGTAGTGTAGTAGTCTTGAGCGCAACATAATCGATTACTTTTTTTTCTGTTTAAAATTAAAAAAAAAAAAAAAAAAAAAAAAGAAGGAAAAAAAAAATTACATGAATAAGAATTTGTCAAAAACCTTTTTTATCTCAAGAAAATAGGCAACTTTGAAATTTCGATTGCATTTAGGGGCACACGGTATTTGTATTTAATTGCTGTTATGATCATGAGGGTCCTTGGTGTAATTGTAATTTGGATATACTGCTGGTGACCAAATTTAAAATAGCAAAAAAGTGTGGCCAAAATGTAGCGAGCATTACAGACCAGGTCTGGTACATTCAAATGATTCATTTGAACCCAATTATTCTCTTTGTTCATGTCATGTCTTCTTCCAACTTTCATTTTATTTATTTTTTTATATTCGAGTCCGTGAGTTCAAACTTCGGGCTCATCGCACGGCAGGCTTTACATTCTTGAAAAACTCCACAAGAAACAAAGTTAATTATTATTAATTTATATATTAACTGTTCATTGAAAAGCGTTTTGATTCACACTGTTTTTTGTAATGTTAACTTACGTTTATTATTTGGTAATTGTAAAATGTTAATATTCCTCTCTGGCCCATTTGAATGAAATGTTATTACATTTGACAAGTTTTATATATTGAAAGGTAATTGTTAAATAGATTTTTAATAGGATGTAACTATTAAATAAACAATGACGAACATTTACTACTATCCAAATAAATAAATAAATAAAAATGTAACATAACATAATTTAACAAAACTGGTACTATTGAGTACCGGTATCCATACCCAAGTACCGAGTATTGGAACAGTACCGGTTCAAATATGAAAGGTACACCCATCCCTAAACAGCGGTTAACTTGCACATTGTCTTTACATTTAAAGATGCCACGGTAACATTTTGGACCCTTTCCGACTGGATTGAATTCTCCTCTGAAATTTAAACAACTTTTAACTGACTGACAACTTTGGAGGTTCCACTGTATGGTATAATGAACATACAAACTGCTAACAAGTGAAATGTTTATAATATGATAGCAGCCTGCGTAGGTCTTGCACATTGTGTAAGTGTTTGGTGTGCCAGGTCATTACCTCCTCAGGACAAAGTTCACAGGCCTTGGCAAGGGTCATGCGTGCGCTGTGCGAGCGCTCCAGGAAGTAACCGTTGGACGTTTCATTGCTCTGGACCGGAGGTGACCAGTTGTTGTAGCTGTACTGTGGATTGCCAGAGTATGGCCTCCTCTCTAGTTCGTCACCGAGCCACTCTACAGCCCACGTCCACTTTCGTTTCAGGTCACCGTTACTCTGCGTGCACATCATGGACATAATAATGGCAGTCTGGTGTAAGAATTACACACTCGTGCGATCAAACTAACAGGGGCAAAAATTAAAAAAGCACTTCAACTACTGCCAGCCGGACCATTTTCTACAACATGAAAATCATAGCTGTGAATTTGCCTTTACTTGTTAATTTCAACTATGCAAATCTGTCAGAAATCAACAGGATTAATCCAACCATTATTGATAGCCTTCATTCGGGGCATTGGTGAACTGTAGCCTATACAAGCTGACTTTAGGCGAAATGTGGTGTGCACTAGGGCTGAATGATTTTAAGGAACAAACCAGAGTGCCCTGCAACAACCCATGTAAACTCCACAGTAGGGCTAGAGCAGAGATCCAAATACAGAACCTCAGAACTGTGAGGCAGATGTGCGATCCAATAGTCACAACATGCTCTCATAAATATTTCTAATTTATGTGATCAGGCCTACCTGTAGGATCTGGTAAGCCACGGAGCAGTTGCTGAAGAGGGCCACCATGCACTTGATGCACTGGTAGGCCCGTTTCTGATAGTGGTTCTTGGAACGCTGGATGGTGTCAAAGAGACCATCCCTGTCATCGGGAATTCCCTTCAGCACATTATGAATCCTACACCACCACAAAAAAAAAAAAAAAAAAAAAATGGAGAACAGCATTACAAATAAACACTGCTATTTTCGTTACAGGAACTGTTAACTGTGTTCCGATTTGAAATGCTGAATTGCATTAATAGTGCTACAGCTCCCCCTATTGTCGAACATGGGGAAAGGTCAGGCATGCGCAGTGGATTGTTAGTCGGTTTGGTAAGAAAGAAAGAAACACACGTGCACACACAACTATTCTGACAATGTTCCGTTCATCAGATTAGAAATAAGAGTCTGACCTGTGCGTTTGCCAGGAGTCCTCAATAAGAAGGATCTGTAGCAGCAAGTCCAAGTGGGGCCTCAACTCATAATTATATGAGTACGCCACCTGTGCACACCCAAACACACACTTCATTTAAGTCCACATGCAGCCAGTAGAAAAATCCTGGTGGTGGTGGTGGTTATAGGTTTTACCTGCCACAGTAGCTCACTGAGCACAGTGGAGGAAAACTGGGGGTTCTCCCAGCAGCTGAAGCGGAGCAGCTTCACCGTCTCCTCAGAGTTGCTGCAGTCCTCAATGATCTTCTTCACGTAGCTTGTCCTCACAAACAGGATCTCAGCCACGAGCTGCTGCACCAGCATAACTGGGGTTGTCAGGTTGGTGTCCCCATAGGGGTTAGGCAGAGGGGGGTTACCTGCAGAGATGGGTAAACAATTATTAGAATGTGGGGATTTTTTTTTTTTTTTTGATGATGATTTAGATTTTTTTTTCCTTCCTGAGATTGAGCCCTCAGCTCAAAGCTCTGGCAACACAGCACAGAAGCAAAGAGTGGCTGGTTTGTCAGTCACCACATCCTGAGCAAGGATGATGATCCTCATAGGGCACTCTAATTAGGGTATGAATCACTTGATGGCTTGGCATCGTTAAACACCGTAAAAGAAAAGTAATAATCCAAGATTTATCTCTAATGCACATAAGCATGTTAATAGGAATCATGCTTGTTCTTTGGGCGGTTGACTTAGTCTGCATTCGAGATCAACTATTGTTTTGATATCAGACAAAAAAAAAACAAAAAAACAAAACAAAAAACAAACACTACACCAGAGTGTGGGAAAACAACTAGTGTCCGACTTGTATTTGTCTGAATTCAGGCAACTGAAAAAAGAGCAAAACACACCGTTAATGGAGGACTGCATGCGTGAGGATACGTCACAGCAGCGGACCAGTTGGGAAACCACCGTGTAAAGCTTGCCCAGTTCAGCATACTGGTACTTGATGGGGGGGCCGGGGCCTTCGTCCAGCGCCACTAGCATGAACGTGGCAGGCACATTCAGCTTTAGCAGCTGGGTCTTTTCTGACAAGCCTATTGGAGGGGTGGGGGGGTGTATTATTTGTAGTGGGAGGAGGAAAAAAAAACTATGCATTAAATGGGATTATTGCAATAAATCCAGTAACTCACAGCAGGTGTACATGACAGGTGTGTTGTACGCTCCTTACCCAGATTGGCATACATGACAAAGAGGTTGAAGTACTGTTGCAGGTGACGGCCATGTTCAGAAACCTCTCGTCTGAGCAAGTTGAGGACAGCTCTTAAAAGGTGGTCACTTAGACTGAGGTTATCACAGCCCTAATCAACATAATACAATTAGTAAATTCCAAGTCCAAGCAGAAAACTCTCAAATCATCTTAAAATCCATCAACAAAAAAGCTGAACCTGAGCAGAGGTTCCAGGCGAGGCGGTGGGGGAGGGGCAGGGGCCGTCTTGCAGCGAGAAATGGGCGATGAAAACTATGAGCTTGGCAAAGGCGCCACGCACTTCAGCGCTCGGGCACTCCAGTAGGTACTCGGAGAAGCGGTTGGGGTAAGCAAACAAGACGTTGTGTGCAAACCAGTAACGTACATTCTTACTGTGTCTCAGCAGGATGCAGAGAGCGTCATACCTTATAATGGAGAAAGCATGTTTAGAGGACAAAATGGAGGCAGAAACAATGTGGACAACACTTACCAATCACTGGCAGGACCTCTGACTAATTTCTTAGTGTGGAAGCCTGTGCTAAAGAGGAAGCGAGCAGCCAGCTGGGCACTTATCATAGCAATCTCCTCTGCCTCTGGCAGAAGGTGGTCTTGTCCTAATAAAGAGAAAGAGCAGGGCTTGGACCAGCTGTGTCTAAGCATTTCAAAACAGCTCAACAAAATCAATTAACTATATCCATTTAATTTGTTTGTTCAACTTTACGTAGGAGGACATTTTTTGTTTAATGCTGAAATATTTAGATTTAATGCTAAAAAGTCAACAGCGTTTTAATCCTTTATTTTCTTTCAGCTTTACAGATGCCAGATCCACTGTGCATAAGCTCTGGAACGCATGGTGACATCAGTCATTTGTAATTTAATTGCAGCCACCATCTGCTTTATTCCTGGAGACAAACATGTTTGTGGTAGGAAACCAAGTGATTAATTTGGAGGGTACTATTTGAAGAGTTTTCTTTAAATGCTGTGGTCAACATCCTATGGCACAAGAAGATTATTATTTATATGAACAGCTTCATGCCTTCAAATATTTTATTTCCTGTGCAGCAGCAACAAGAGTGTCGTGGCGAACACACTGTACAGTGAGGGCAGTTGTCAGTAGATGTGCTTTCAAAATAAATAAATACCGGTACATAGATATGGGAATATACTGTTGCGGGCCTCTTTACAATACTCGATACAGAATCGATATTGCACACTCATTTGTAAAGTTCCCCGGCGCATCTGCAATTCAACCACGCATGGCACTGGCGGTAAACCGGCAGCACTACTAACATTAGAAGAATTTTTTTTTTTTTGCCATCCTGTATAATAAAAAATATTTCAGTATACATACATATTTTCATAAAAATGTTTATAATGTGAAATATTGGGAAATGTATTACCTTGAAGGTCATGTTACAGGGGTCACAATACAGGTAATACCCAGCGCTAGTTCTCAGCAGCTGGGTCTTACTGCGCCTCTCCACTAATTATTTTTTCCGTAATATCTTGCTCAGGAGTTCATTTAAATATATTTAACACACAATATAGTGCAGTGATCACCGAACTAGGATGATAATCACCATCAGAGGAGACACCATCTCATAAGAAACTCTAGTTTAGAACCACAAGCATGATGGGGAAAGGCAGGTATCTAGAATGCATATACCCGTTAAATGAAGTCCCCACATAATGGAGGCTCATTTTTGTACTGTGCAGTTTACACGTACCATCTGAAACGTTGTACTCTGGTGGTGGGTGCTGATATTTTGATAAGCAAAAATAGACCATACTGGCTCAGCAGTTAACCATATAATGTTAGAGTGTGAACAATAGTGGTTATGAACTGAGGTAATTGCACTTAAGATTTTTTTTTTTTCTCCCCCCGATGGGGAAAAAGGTGGCATTTATTTGGGACAGCCATTATTTGAGGTCATATGGTATATTTAATATGCCCACACAAGGCTTCAAAAGTTTGTGTCTGCTGCTGTTCTTGTGATGATTTTTGCACTGCTCACCTGGAGGAGGGTTTAAATAGACACTGTTACAGGTCAGAAGTTTCTTAATGAACTGGAAATATTCCAGGCTGTATTGCATTCGGTTGTGCATAAATTGGACGTTCTGCTTGCGGACGCTGCACTCAATGACACCAGGCATCTTGACCTGATGTGGCTTGGCGGTGGAGATAGTCAACTCCGAGATGTACTTGACAAGCTCGCTGTCCTTGTCTAGGGAGTCCATACGCTCATAGAAAAGGATGTAGGCGTTCCACCATCGTTTCTGTCTGCGGTACGACATCCTTTTCATCATGTGATCAAACACCTCGCCCATGTATTCACCACCAAAGCACTGGTTTTTCATCTCCTCCTCGTCGTCCATCTTGCATTCCGTTACGTCGCCGTCATCAAACTTATACCAGCGGTTCTTTTCGCCATCGCCGCCATTTCTTTGGATGATGTATGAGTAGTAATGTCCACCGCTGGCCTGGCCCGAGTGGACCAGAACCCCCACTAAACGGTACTTGGAGCTGCCCACAGGCGTGGGTTCCGAGGGCTCATTCTGCTGGATCACTTGGTTCTCCGGGTTGACGTCATCGCCCTCAATCTTGGCCACGCCGGCTACCGTGTACGGCTCCATGTCTAACTCCCTCGGGAATTCAAAGTAGTCGTTGAACTTAATGGCACATTCCCGCTCCCAGTCGTAGTCGAAGCGCTTCAGTTGGATGGCGAGGACCGGCGGCAGCTTCTTGATCAGGAGTCGCTTAACAGTGTCCACCTAAACGGGGGGCATTCATTAGAGAAATCTGTCAATTGCATCCAAAACATTTTATGCATGTTATCTTACCTTCTTATTACACTTTTCACAGTGATATGCATTGGCTCCCTCCAGTAGATCTCCTTTGACATACTGCTCCATGGAGTCCAAAAGGTTCTGGTGGTTTCTGATGTCTACATTAAGTGTTGTGAATGACTCCTCACACTCGTATCTAAAAACGTAGGTAAAAAAAAAACTTTTTTTTGGTAATAAAAACCCAAAATTGACACTTTCAAGAGTCATAGATGTCCACAAACCATTGATCCTACAGCACATTTTTGTTTCAACATCATGCAACAAGTTGTCCCACAGAGTTTCTAAATCTTCTAAATTAGTGATTCACAACTGGTGGGCAGTGGAAATGTTTTTGGTGGGTGACAACAAGAAAAAAAATACAGGTACTAATAATATTTGATGATTGACTGATGTTGGATTTTTATTCTAAAAATATTGTCTTGTAAAAGGCCCACTTTGGGATGCAAAACAAAACTCACCTGTGAGGGCATCCCTGACAGATCTTCTGATCGGCAAAGGAGCCTCCTAGCACCTTGCTGAGCATAGCAGGATGACCCAAGGCCTTCAGTGCTTCATCCAGACTATCCACCAAAGAATTGAAAAACTCTAAAGCGTCATGCTGCTCTCTTAGATTTACTGGTTCTCCCCATAACCTGCAGAACCATAAGTAGAAAGCATTTATAAGCTTTTCCAAACAAATCCAGCGGAAATGACAATTACATACCTGAATTGTTTCCAGAAGCCCCTCGGAACATAGTACTGAAGTCTGGAAGCAGCCAGGTGGCCAAAGATGACCTGCAGGTGACGCAATACTCCAATGTTGTACTCTTTCCTGTCTTCTGCTTTGCTGGCAGGTTTATCGTCAAACTGGTGGTGATAGCTGAACACCTCATCACGAGGATCCACATTCGTCTGTTGGAGTAAAAGCTAAAAATGAGTCCACAATGCCACATTTGCCATTAAACCCAAACTATTCATTAGCTGTCAGTACCTCATTCTCTTGCTTCTCATCACCTGACATGTCATCATCCACATCGGTACCCGTGCCCTCAATGGCCAGGATGCCGTTGCGAATGGGAGGGATCATGTACAGCTGCTGAATTACAGAGTTCATGTAACATGTGGCCCCAGCGTTCTTCAAACCCACAAAGCCTTTATTTGGCCGTGGGCCCACAGGAGGCAGGTACTCCCACTCCGTCAACATTTCACAGCCTGGAAGGAAACAAGGAAGATCTCAAGTTTTCCTCGAGTGGGACACATCTTAAGAGATGGGATTCCAAACTGAGGGTTGGGACCGCAAAATATAACAGCAGTTTTTATTGGGTCACCAATTGACATGGCAAAAGTAAGCATATATCTGTGGCTTCTGTGCTCTTGATAGTTTGTAGATACTGCAATAGTTTGGATCCAAAGGAGAAAATAAATTTCTTATTGGACTTTGAGTTGGAATAAACCCTGCTCTAAGACATCAACTTACCCAAATAGTACATGTCTGTGAGTGTGTCGACAATCTGCTTGAGGTTGCGGAAACAGCCGACAGCCAGCGCTACCAGGAGCTCAAAACCAGCATTGATGGAGGCTGGGGTGCTGCACACTGGGATGGCTTGCTCAGTGGGGAACTCTCCACTCTTCATGTACTGCAGGTAAACGTTTGAGGCTGGGAAAATGAAGTCATCAATCAGCTCCTGTTGAGGGGAAAAAAAAAAATTAACTATATAATACTTGATGATATACAACAACCAATGTTTCCAACACAACAAGATAGAAGAACTGGTGTTCGAAGAACTGAGTATTGTCTTTTATATAGACAACCCTCCTCCCCAAGAAGTGGACAAATCCTGCCTTTTGTGCAATAATTCCCTTAAACTCATGAGCATTGAGCATAAAATGCAAATGGTATCAACATTTATCATGTGTAGTTGTGTACCTTTATGAGGTTAGCTCCTCCTTTCTCACAACCAATGTAATACTTCTTCTCAGGAGTCTGGAAGGCTAGAAGCTCCTTGGTGACACCAAGGTGGCCTTCCAAGATGGTCTCCTCCACACCGGTCTCCCCTGTCCTCTTGACTTCATCCTAATAGATGCAAGATCAGTAAAATCAGCTCACATTCACAATGGAGACACTACAAAAATGAGTCCCATGCTAACCTGGGACAAGACAGGATAGCCTACCCTTATCCTTTTGAGCCAGTCAATCTCATTGTTGAGCAGCACCTCAGCATTTGGCAGGTTGATGTTGCTGTTGTAGGCATAGTTCAGGAGATGCCGGAGCAAAGTAAAGTAGTCCCCAGCATGTTTAGCTCGCTCCTTAGCGGTGGTCTGCACACAGGTGAGGAACGTTAGGATGAGACCAGCAGCTAGCAAAGGAGCACTACATGTTGCATTTGTGTCACTCACGCCCAGAACAGTGAAAAGGAGGGTAATGAAGAAGAGGAGTGGTCGGTGGCCCATGCAACACCTGGTTGCCATCAGGAAAAACTGCTCCTGGGCCATCTGACGCACAGATCTGTCAAAGGCACACATAATAGTTCGATAAAAAAAAAAACTACAAATGTCAACCCATTGTGCTGTTTAGCTGACATTTATGCTTAAAATATCCAACACATAATGGTGCACTTACTTGCTGTGGCAGTGTAGCAGCAAGTCTATAATGAAGGTTTGCCAAGCCCTCTCTTTACTGAGGGTGTCAAGGGCTGTGGGCATCAAGGCAAAACACAACGTCATCACTTCCAAGGCCTCGCAACACACCTGCTCATCTTCACCATCTGGTTCCTTAGCTGCGTTTGTCTAACACAGGTAAAACATTTTTAAAGAATGCAGTTAACATTAAATAAGTTCCCAGTCAAGCTAACTTGATATTTACCTTCTCGTATATCTTACTGATATCTTCATTAGAACTGAAGACAAGCTGCACCGTGCCACAGCCTGATGCCCAAATTATTTTTTGTACCGCTCGGATTACACAGATGTCAGGAATAGACTTAGATGTCTGAAAAAAATTCTGAGAATGCCACAACAAAATCTGTTAATATACATATGTGGACAAATTAATAATAGTACTATAGTAAGAAAAGAAAATAATAAAAATCAGACATTGCTTTCGAACTGTGGTTCATCAGAAATATTTTGAGAAACTCATGAAAACAGTCCTGGACAAAAATGATGGCACACCTAATGTAACTGACATAAGGCATCTCATTTATTTTAATTTTTAATCATAGTTTTAATTTGGTTCAAAAGTACAATAAAGACTATTACAGGTACCGGTATATGAATTAAGTTATAATTTTCAGGTGATTTATTTTTGGGTTAAAACACTATATTGAAGGGAAACATATTTTCTGTTCCACATACCTGTAAATAGTTAAGCGATAGTTAATTGATGCAGTTAATAGCTACAAGAGGCACTTCCTTGACGACAATTTAGGGAGTTTTCACAGAAGAAAAGACGCGTTTTGACCGTTGAGAAAATTTCACCCATCAATCCATTTATGGACCTTTATTCCTTTTGAGTGAATGTGGCCAATGGGGTTTTGCCATTTTCTAAGCCTGTGTCCAATTTAACAAGGCTGGGTCCTCCGAAGGTTGAATTAGTTGGCCGTCACAATTGGCGCGACTCAACAGCACGCAAGGACTTAAGCCTAATTTATGCCTCCACGTTTGCTCTCGCGTTGATGAACGCCATAGGTCACATGATCGACGCGAGCCATGAATTTTAAGTGCCGCGTCGCTCGTGGACGGCTGCGGTGCACACGTCGCCAATCTTTCAACGCCGTAGATGGCGGGGCGTAGCTCGCTTCTGATTGGTCCGTTCGATGGCGTTTTTTCTTTTTTTTTTCTCTCTCTCCCCGCCCCCCGCCCAGATAGTTTCCGTGAAGGCAACTGGCGGCGCAAATCGACTTCCTCCTCGGAGACCACGGCTGTGCATGTGGATATGTGCCTGGGACGAGAGGCGGGAAACAACAATAACTTAAAAAAAACAAAACTGTGTTCGCTAAGCGCATGGCTGTTGTGTTTTGGCGAGTTTACGGCCAACACCGGTGCAAATTGGCAATAATTAATTGCCACGGTGATGAACTTACTCTCCCCCCGGCTTTGTTTCGTGTTTCTGAATTAAATTGAACTTCCTGAATCCGTCATAAAATGCAGAGGAATCGCCACTCTGTGGCGTCCCAGCCATAGCGACAGCGGGACTTGGTGTGAAACTCCAGCAGACACAGATGTGTATTGCGCACAAGTCGGAAGGCAAACGCACGAGCGGAGCTACGCCGTAACGCCTCCGTGCGAGCCTCTCGCAGAAGCATACTGAGGCCTTTAAACATGAATGGACTGTCGGTCAATGCGCTACCGACAAGCAGCATTGACAGTCCATTCATATGCAAGTCCGTACGTGCTGTCGAATCACGCTGGTAGTGACGTCATGCAACGGAAAAATTCGGCCTTTGGAGAACCCAGCTTTGTGAATTTGGACTCAGGGTTTCTTAATTGTTTCACGTGAATACTCTTGTGCCAATGTTTATATCGCTAATTTCTTAGTTCTACTGGCATTATTGGGGTCCTGTTTGAACATATAAAGACATGTAGACAGAAAACATCCATTAAAAGCATAATAAACTTGACCTTAATTAATTTTAATTTGACCCTACTGACATGTTCAAGCAAGGTGTCTCCTCTAATTAGCATCACAGGTGTATGAACTGTTATGCACTCAGTCAGCCTATTTAATGGTTGAAAAATAGTCACTGTGCGGTTTGGTGACATGGTTTGTACCAAACTGAACATCGAATACAGAATGTGAAGGAGCAAGTTGGCTCAGGGCATAAGAAAATTAACTTATAGAAAAGTACATTAAAGTTAAGGCTATAAGACCATCTCCAAGCAGTTTCATGTTCCTGTGACTACAGTTGCACATATTCAGAAATTTAACATTCCCACGACTGTAGCCAACTTCTCTGGATGGCCGGCCGCAGGAGGAAAGTTGATGACAAATTCAGAAGAGGGATATTATGAATGTTATGAAAGAGCCCAAAACTACCTCCAAAGAAGGTCAAGATTAAGGGACATCAGTGACCACCAGTCACTGTTTGAATCAAAGTGGACTTCACGGGAGTCAACAAGCAAGGACACTACAGTTGACAAGCCCCAAAGCTGCTGGGTGAATAAGCACTCTGTTCACAAATGGAAAAAATTAAGCATACCAGGAAAAGAACACTGAAACATTGACAAGGCACTATTATTTTCTAGAACCACTTTTCTGTATCTGTGAATGGCAACATTAAATAGAGACTATAAGGGTATCTAGAGAGAAATACGCTGCCCAGTTTCAAGCTTGGTCTTAGCTGCAGGTCTTGCAACAGGACACAGTGACAAAAAGCAGTGAAAACTATTCTGTGGCCTTCTATGAGCCCTGACCTACATCCTATTGACCATCTGTGGAAGGAGCTGAAACATGTCATCTGGTGTCTTCAAACTTGAGACAACTGGAAGAGTTTGCTCATGAAGAGTGGATGGGCCAACATACCTGCTGAGAGGTGCAGATTACTGTCTCATTGAAATTTACAAACATTGATTGCAGTAAATGCCTCAATATTTTTTATCACAATCTTCTAAGTTAAGGGTACCATCATTTTTGTCCAGTGCATTTAAAAAAAAAATAAAATAAAATTCTGTTCAACGATAATTCTAAAGCTATTTTCATGGTTATTTTTCTTTCATTAACAAGGGTACCAACAATTTTGTTCACCTGTGAACTATTGATGTTTGTGTGACGCGTTATTGGTATTTTTACTCTGAATAAATGATACATAATTGAAACATTCAGCAATAAAGAGCTACTAATGCAGAGCCGAATGTTCCCATAATTCATTAGAGCAGTGCATGAATGAGGCTTCTCGCCAAATATCCTCAAATGAAGAACATTAAAGTAACTGTGTATATTCCGATTTGAACCCCCCTACAGAATGTTTTCATTAGATTCTCTGCAGTTACCTCATCAGAAATCTGTTGCGCCAGTCGGATGGCTACATTGCGCAGCATACATTCTGAGGCAGGATTTGGGATGTTTTGCAGGGCGTTCTGCAGCACCAGAGCCTGATCGTGAGTGGCCTGATTAATCTGTTATGAATTGGAGAGTGGAGAAAGATTATGATTAGTAAATTTTCCATCAAATGTTTAGGAACCATTTATGAGCCCAATCTGTAGGCTTACCGGGGAAACAGGGATATTTCCGTCAGCGTTGGGCTGACAGGCCTCTGCCACAGCTTTCACATGACCAAATCCTACGGCGGTAAGGAGGAGTTTGGCAATTTTCAGCGCATTGAGGTAAGCCCCGCGCCGCGTCTCCATGTCGGCTGATGGCAGGAAGTTGTTCCGCGTGAGCATGCTCAACACAAGTGGCAAGCCACCGCTCTTCAGGAAGTTGTACTGAAAGTCACTAGCATCTTCGCCCAGAGTGGCGCTGGCTGGCATCAACAAAGCATACACGACCTGGAACACAGGCAAGAACAGTGAAAACGGGCAGAAAGCCTACAGCCATTACAACAGCCAATCAGGTATACAGAGCCATTTTGAAAACTCTTAAAAAGCTCTATAAACATTTAAACTTTAAGTAAAAAAAAGCATAAATGTTGGGACCGCTCTGCTCATGCTCTGGTTTTGACATTATTGCATCGTGATGTCATTTATGCATGTTCAGAATGACCACATCTCTTCTGCGACAGGAAAAATTGCTTCAATATATATATATTTTTTGTTAAATTAAGATGTTGCTTTAATGTAAGTGTTTAAACTATCACAACTACTGTGCTTCATAGATGAAATCCCGTCTCGATAAATCATGTGATGTTTACATTGTGCATTCTACGGCTGTAACACGGCTGATCTAATTAACATGGTGGAGCATGTAAACAGCATATCGGAATGGATCATGTCACATGTCAACAAGTGACCACTGATAGTAATTCGGAATAATTTCGGACTGCGTGAAGGTATCATAATCCATTGTTCGAAGAAGACAATAAATATAAGGCCATACAAGATGCAAACCATTCATAAACAAAATTATCGTAAGGCCACATTGGATTTAAAGTACCAATGTGATGCAAACGCCAAAGTATGGAGAAAGAAAGGATCTGGATATGATACAAAACAAGCTCATTTGCAAAGCATGGTGACAGTAATGTCATGGATTGGGGTTAAATGGCTGCTTCTGGAAGAGGCTCACTCGTCTTTATAGTTGATGTAACTAATGATTGTAGCAGCAGAATTAATTCTAAAGTCTACAAACCCATTTTATCTGGCAATTTACAGAAAAATACATCCAAACTGATCATGAGAAACTTCAACATGACAATGACCCAAAACACACTGCCAACACAACAAAAGACTAACAGGTGGAAAAAAGGAAAAAGGTCTTAGACTGGCCAAGTAACCTGGACCCAAACCCAATAGAGCATGCATTTTATTTCCTGAAGAGGAGACAGAACAAAGAAACTCCCAGAAACAAACGTATGGAAGCCCAAAAGTGTCAAAATTCAATAAATAAAAAGGTCATTTTGAAATAACTATCCTGTCGATAAATAACAGACATTTATGTAATATGGCCATTAAATTTTAAAATGAGGTGTTAGTATTACTATGAAAAGTGTTATACTATTCTTTAAAGAATCTATATGGAAGATTTAAAATTTCAAATCGCTACTGCCACCTGTGGCCGAAAACAAACTGCACGCTCGTACACGCTGCGCGCACTCGTACGTGCACGACCCCAATACTGAAGACTGGGCTCTTCATATCCAATTAAACTATGTTTTCAGAGGTAAGAAGTTTTATAATGTTATACAAAGCTGGCCACTTCACGGAATGACACTCTCGATCCCCACTAAACAATTGATGTCCACGGGACGTGCAGATCATATTGCTTTAGTCGGTCGAAGTCCGGTCCTGTGCTGTACTCCAAAACGATGTGCAAATTAGGTCAATTAATTGGACCTCATTCCGATGTTAATATACAGTTACATATTGTAGTCACCCCGCTCGACGGACGTCAACCTGATTCTAGTCATTATTAGTGTATGTCGCCCCCAGGCTAGCGTCATTGTGCATTAGCCGAAAGGTGGGTTGTCATTTATGGAAATTGACGATTGTGAAAAACATATAGACCCATTCACTACTTAGTGTGATATGGCCGTGAATGTTATCGCCATTCAGTAGTACCGTTCACATTCCGTTAGCATAATGTAGCTACAATAGGCTGTTTTCACGGAGGAAAATAAGGCAACATTTAACCTGATTGAAACGCCGCAGAATGGAACGTCTGTTCTTCATAAAGTCCTTCTGTTCTATTACATTCAACTTTGCCGCCCCTTTCACGCTAAATGTTGCCGTCCACCTCACTTTCACCCCAATAGCTACGACCGAGAAGTGATCGATCATGAGGTTACTGCTATTTGAAAACAACACATTTTCTTCTAAATGTCAAGACACTCGCTTCTTACCTTTTGGAGTAGAAAGAAAGTCAGCTGTGAATCACTTTTCTAATCCAAGTCTGATCTCAACTCTCTCCACCGCTGAAATGTCAAACCAATGTTCACTCTCGTTCTTGCCCGGCGTCGGTCACTATCAAGTTTAGATTATTTTTTTTTCGTGGCACTTGACATTTCTTTTTTTTTTTCTTTTTCTTTTTTTAAGCAGCCTTCCGCGGAGTAACAGCGGGTGTCTGGGGCAGCGAAAATCTGTACTAGTTCCGTCTTCGCGCGACAGGAAACAACTGACGATGACGCGCATGACGTCACATCCCGCAGACAGAGGGCGGGAAATTCGAAGGATTCGGACCGGACGCTTCTTAAATAATATTGGCCAGAGGCTTGTAGGAGTACCCATTGTGAACAGCTAAGATGTTGATCTACTAATTAGAATATGTTTCAGTCATAAATGGTCAAATAAAAGGCTATTGTTAAGATATTTTGGGGGGAAATCCTCCATATAGTAGCTTTAATATGTAATAAATATTTTATGTGATTAAATATTTCATAATGATTATTTTAACATCATACTTTTTAAAAATAATTACATTTAATTTATTTTTCAAGGTTTTATAAGATAAGAAAACTCCTTTTCCACAATGCTCTTCTTTTACATAATGGCGTTTTACAGCAACAAAAAGTACCAAAAATTGGTACCGTTGAGTAACAGCATGGATTCAAAGCTCGAAACCAAACCAGTTTAAATGTGAAAAGGTACTCATCCCTACTGTGTGCTAACTTCACTATAATCAAGGCATTGCAATTGGACCAGATAATATTAATGCTCCAAAGCATAAAGGAAGGGGGCACACACTTTTTCATACCAATTGTTGAATTTTATATAGAGTTGTACCTCAATGAGGTAGAGCACTTGTGAGGGGGAGGGGCCAAAGAAGCGAGAGTCCAGTGAAGGGCTGAGGCTGTTTTCCCCGAGCTTGGCATGGTCTAAACACACAGCGCGCAGGTTCTCCACAGTAGTGTTATCTGTAAGAAGAACAAAAAATAATAAACAAGCAGTTATGCTGCGGTCAGACCGAATGCAAGCTGGATGTTTCTGGCAGTGTGGTTCCATATAGTCAATGCAGTCTTCACAGTCACGGCGACTGCGTGCAGGGCATTGCGTTTGAAGCGAAAACTTTGCTCCTTCGCCCATTTGGGGCAGGCTGAAGTGAACTTTTGGAGGTGTCGTGTCGGCGACAGCCAATGAGGACCGAGAATGTACTTCCTTTGTCACACGCAGTACGTGGGGACTGTACCTGGAGGCATGAGCTTCATGAGAACTCTGGCTCCGTCTCTAAGTAGTGGCATGTTGAGTTGGCAACCCAGGTCAGCCACCTGCCACAGGAAGGAGATGTAACGTAGGTGCAGCGACATGATCTGCAAAACAGGACGTTACTCAGAGACGTTCTTCAAACGACATTCAAACGTCAACTTGTGATGCAACACTTTATAAAGTGACCATGTACAAACTCACCACACCAGGAAGACAACTCTCCACTTCAGGGTTGGGCCCATCGCCGTAGTGGTTGCCATGGTTACCAGGTGAACCAGTAGAAGAGTCGGACGAGCTGTCCGGGCTTGAGGGCATGTTGGTGCTCACCTGAGTTAGCTTGGCCGTGATCAGCTAAAGGAGGATAACAAAATTACTAACAACACTGTTCTATTAACATATGGAATCTCCCCATATTGCAGCTGGCCTAATAAACAACTCCCCTTTTCCATTCGAAACAGTGCACAGGTATTCACTAATTTCCTGCTGAACCCACCACTACCTGTTGCTAACTAAAAAAGCAGCACCTACTGAAGCATGTAAAATGCAACAACACATTACACATGCCAGCACTTCTCAAAACACGGCACCCTGATTAATACGGCGTTTGTGGAATAAGCACAGTTTTGGGTGAAAACTTCATCAGTCAGAGTACAAAAAGGGGCGAAGTGTCATCACAATTAAAATAGCTCGTTGCGTAACATTTAAGTAAGCATTCAAAAAAGTTTGAGGGAGGGGGTGGGGGAATGTTTGCGTAAGCGCGATTTATGAAAAAGAGATCGGTAGAAACTAAGTGCGGCGACGCGTTCTTCTCTTTACCGTTCACAGGTTGTAACAAACACTAGAAAGGTTTGAAAAATTTTATGAAGCTCGTCAATCTACTTTCCCTCACCAGATGAAGTTAGCCATCTATTCCACAGAGCGTTGCCTTCATGAACAGCTTCATTTATGCAACTCAAATGAATTTAAATCTATCTATCCATTAGGGGTGTGAATTGCCTAGTACCTGACGATTCGATTCGTATCACGATTCACAGGTCACGATTCGATTCGATACCGATTAATCCCGATACGAATGGCCACGATTCGATACCGATTAATCCCGATACGAATTTATAAGTCGATTGTTGCGATTTTTTTCCATTCAAATTTAGAAAATACTATCAGTAAATTTGTACATGTACACTGTAAGATTTGTATGAATATATTTATCTAAAACTTGAGGCTTATAACCGTGAGCCACTGTACACAAACAGTTTGCAATCTGTTTCACATTTGAACAGCATTAAAATAAAAATATTAAGGCTTAATGTGCCGTTCATATAACATTCTTCCATGCTCAAGGTGTGAATCCTAAAAAAAAAAAAAAAAAAAAAAAAAAAAAAAAAAAAAAAAATCAAAAAAAAAATCGATTCTGCCGATTATTGAATCGATTCGAGAATCGAGCGATGTAGTATCGCGATATATCGCCGAATCGATTTTTTTTTAACACCCCTACTATCCATCTATCTAGCTATGCAGCATAGTGCACAAGTGGTTAGCATGTCTGCCTCACAGTTGTTGTGCTTTGGATTTGAATTGCGGGTGCTCAGGCTCCCTCCAGCATTTCAAAACCACGTCAGACAAATATATAAAAATATATCATACTGATTTTTTTCATGCTTCTAAATTTTTCAACATATTTGGTATTGAAGTAATCCAGAAGTGATTAAAAGTATTCAAGTTACATGACTTCAATATTATGGTTTTTGTATTATGTTTACATTACTAACTTACTAATAACATTTTTAACATGTACCTAGTAACTATCGGAATACATTTTTAAAGTAAACTTCCCGTTATAATACAAAATGATATGTGAAAGTTACTGTTTTGTCTTTCAAGTTGAGCTGTCCAATCAGCTTCCTGTCATCAGCAGGGTCGACCATCTCCCCTCCGATGAAGAGCTCTATCTTGGTATGTGCAGCATTCGCTTTGATGCGATTTAGGATGCCACGTCGCACTGAGCCAATTGTGTCATTGGTGTGCGACCAGATATCCAGGTCGTCCACCTGGCGCCCCTGGTTGGGGAAGCGCACAATTAACGTGATATGCTTTCCCCGAAATGCCCTGAAAGAGAAATGAAAACATTTAGGAATACATTCTTAGAAAAATAACACGCTCAAAATTACTGAAGAGCTGAGCAGAGTAATTCCACCTTGACATGGGCAGGATGGTCCTCTCTTCATGGTAGTCACTGTCACATTCATTGATATACTCCTTGAGCACAGTGAGAACTCGCACCATGCGGATTGCCTCCTGGCGGGCACAGTTGATGCTATCTTTGTCTCCATCCAACACACACAGGGTGTCATAGGACGCTTTCAGACGGTCAAAACACGACTGGATAAAATCTTCATGAATTTCCACCTGCGAGCAAATCATGTCAAGTACCTTGTCATTGCAGAAGATAACTAGAGGGCCTCTAACCTGAAAATTAGCATGTTTGGAGTTCTATCAATTACCTGGTTGACCTGCAATTTTGGTCCAAGGTTGGTGTAGATCTCTTTCAGCAGGTCTATGGCTCTGCTGGCGATGTCATCACTTCCTTGAATTACCACCTGAGACAAAATCAATTAAATTAATATTAAAATGCATGTCTTCTTCAAAGGAGGGATGAATATTCCCTAATACGACTCAAGGACTACTACACTGAACAGTCAGAATTACATATATAAGTATCACACCAGTATATCCCACAAGCATTATGGCAGGTCACATATGGTGACCTGCTGACTAATGGACCCACACCACAAAACGTAGTTTTGCATAATTGACAAAAATAAATTGGGTGGTTGAAAATTTCAATTCAACGATTTCTCCAAAAAATACCCACTTTGAAGTAAAATAAGTGTAGAATGAACATTAAAAATGATGCAACTTTGTCATTTTTTTCCCCTTAGGAGCAGTGCATTGAATTTATTATACATCATTTTAAAGGCAATTAAGTGTAAAATTACAATATATGAATTTTATTTAACCTTTATTTAACCAGGATAGTCCCGTTGAGATTAAGAACCTTTTTCAAGGGAGTCCTGGCCAAGAGGCAGCAAAACAGTTTACATTACAGTTACAAATAAAAGTTTCACTTACAATCACATAAAAATTATATAAAACAGTTACAAATCAATGAGGCCGTCTCAAGTGCTCTTAATCTGGATCTAAAATCGTTCAATGAAACAAGTTTGAATAGCAACGTTACAAGTGACCACCATCTTTGAATTTTCTAAAAAATATGGAACGAGCGCTTCAAATATGCTAAAATCCTCAAACAAATCCTGGAAGAAACAAACAAACAAAAAAAACAAATAAAAATAAAATAAAACTATTGCCTGCTTACATACATGACCTATTCTGGCTTACATACATGACCTATTCTGCTGCCCACACTGCTGTTTTCTTCAATAATCTTCCATTGCGCTAGTTACGTTGAGTTTTTGGGCAAGTGTCAGCATTTGAAACATGACAGTTTTGACCCAATAAACTATATACAACATTTCAAACAAAAAAATGTGTTCGTGTCTGTATTATTCACGCATGTGAAGTTTGTTATTTTTTTTTAAAATAGACTTGAAGGTTTACAATAATAAGCTTAAATGTTTGTTTGAAAGCCAAAGGTGTAAGCGCTCAAATATTTTTGAAATTATTTTTATCTGCTTCAGGAGTTGAGATCATTATCTAGTAGGCATTGACAATATTGTTGAATTTCCAGGAAAACTGCAGGTTTTCGGGGTTGATCTAAAGTCACCCATATGTTTTAGAGGCATTTTTTTTGCCAGGCGCTTCAGGCCTCAATGGGTTAAATGCATAACCCACCTGAAGTTGAGTAAATGTTTGACTAGTTATATAAATGTTTTGAAATTTGGGTGTCGCGACACATGAGCCTCAGCGGAGTGCTGCACTCGATATGGTGGACGTTTATTAGTGTTGGAGACGCATGGTTTTCCATACTGTGTCCTGAGTTGCTTTGTTTTTCAATTACCAAAGCCCACTATGAATGGACTTGTATAATAAAGTTATTTATGTTTGGATCATTTAAACTATTACCTTAGACAGGTGTATGCCAACAAAACATGCTAGTAAAAATTTGGAGGAAAAGCACAAAATGAGCACTTCTCACCCTCCAGAGATAGTCTAGGCCTATGAGTTCCAGATCGTCCATCATGTAAGCCCTACGTTTGGCCACGAGTTTCCCTTCTCTGCAGTTGACAGCCTTAAAGAACCTCTCAAAGCACTTCATGCCATTCTCTGTTAACAGGGAAGGGTCCAGCTGCAGGACATTATTCTCAAAGAAGTCCTTGTTAATGTCTGGGTCCAAGTCGGGTTCATCGCCCATCAGTTTGGAGTACCTACAATGTGGCAGTTGGGACGTTATTCAACACATTATGTGAGGAAGATCTAAAAATCCAGGAGCAGTGAATGGTACCATTTGAAGCAGGCCTCACGGTCACAAAGGAAGACTGCAGTCTCAGCCAGACACTTCCAAATCTGTTTGGCTTGAGGGGCACAGAGCCACAACTGGCCATCTTTAAGAAGGAACCTGGCAAGAACAAAAACATTTGATTGTTAGTGGCAAACGGAAGTAACACCACCCTTTGGTAGCCTCTGAATTTCAGTGTAATTTTGTACCTCAGGAAATTAAGTCGTTCTTGCACTTCCTGGACATGGCTGTAGCGGCTTCCTGGTCGGACTATCTGAGGGTCAAACTCTGCTTGTTCTTCTGTTGTCATTATTATTAAAAAAAATATATATATATATATATCAGTCGGATTACTCCACTTTCAGTAGTATTTATCTCTCAAACATATACCTTTGGAGAACTGCCGCATTGTCTCCATGTAGGCCGACAGGTTCTCAGCCACAAGCGTAACCAGAGCATGGTTGTTTTGCAGCTGGTTGATAAGGTCATGGCGGTAAAACACATGTGGATTCCTCTGGGTTTGACTAAAAAGTAAATAGTAATAAGAGTAAGGGATATAGAAGAGAGCAGGGTCAGGACAAAAACTGAGCAATGAAGCGAGAAAGACTGAAAGTCCGATGGCGAGGAGGATACCTGACCATCGGCTAATTTATCATTGGTATTCATCAGCAGCGCAGAGCAAGAAGGTTTTGGAGCATTTGTGTATAACATAGTAAATGTGTCAAAGATGCCATGTCAATAGATATTTCCTGGCTTGCACCCCGAAACAAACGAACAAACAAAACCATGTGACAACAACACAGCTGTCTGCATTAACTTATCACAACTGACAACTAGGCTCAAGCTGAACTGCTAAATTCAGGAAACACTCCATTTCCTCATATCAGCAACCCCCCAATAAACTAGTTGCTAGGTGCTTCATCCAAAGCACAAATGCCTCCTCAAATAGAGACTATTTTCCTATTAGAAAAAAAAGTGATTATGTACAATCATCAAAATGCTATTGTTCATACACACAGTATGTTGAACTCGGTTGCTAACTAAAATAGAAGCACCAACTGAGGCACACAAACTGTCTCAGATTAAACTGTGGAGTCAAAGAGTAAGAGACAGCCATGACAGCTCATTTTTCCACACCCCACCATTGCTACCCTGTGCATGTGTGACATAAGCTGCCCTAGCAGTCGTGCTCACTGTTGACTCAAGCTGGCATTGATGAGCTGTCAGTAAGTTGCTTGCTATTTTTGTTTAATTGAAGCAGTCTGACAGTGCACAAAAGCCAAGGACATAGCAGTGTTCAATGCAGACGTCATGCAAAACGTGCCTCGTAATTTGATCGATCTTGTAGACATGTTACAGAGTCCAATTTTGTTAGACTGACAGATAAGCTCAAATCGACATGTGACAAAAGTGAGAAGTGAGATTTACCATCTTCAGACCTGCCAATGTTACGGATTGTCCGTAAATTAGGGATGGGGAAAAAAGTCGAGCCAGTCGATTGGGTCGACCACAAAAATTGGTCGACACAAAACATGCATGTGTCGAATCTATTTAAAAAAATAAAATAAAAATTTCGGCACCTGGAAGTTGCCAGAACCGATATTTTGTGTTTCCCCACGGACACTTAATGCTGACGCGCTCCGACCGGCCATCACCAAAACACTACCAAGCTGCATCCTAGGGTCTGTGGTCTCTTTAGACTGAAAAGGGAGAAAATGATCACCTCTACATATCTGATGCTTGTAACAAAACAATCTGCGTCATAAATGCTAAAGAAATGAGTTCTAATGAATTTATTGGAGCCAAACTGAGATCTGAGAACTGAGATCCAGACTATTTGCAGGCCATGATATTGAACTTATATTTCTTCAAAGAATGTTTTCAGTTTTCGCGTAATTGCATTATTATTGTTAATGCATTATCATCTTGAAAAATGATTTCATCATCCCCAAATGTCCTTCCAATTGATGGGATAAGAAAAAGTGTCCTAAATGTCAAAGAAAACTTGTGCATTTATTGAAGATGTAATAACAGCCATCTCCAGTGCCTTTATCTGACATGCAGTCCCATACCATCAGATAGTGGTAATTTGTTTATTCACTCCATCGTCTTCATAAATCTCACTCGAACAGTACTAAACCAAAGTTCCAGCATCATCACCTTGCCCAATGCAGATTTGTGATTCATCATTGAATATAACTTTCACCCAATGTGATTTTTTTTTCTGTTTAGGTGTTTATGATGGATTTCATTGAGTTTTTCTACATGTAAAAATTACATTTCCTTCAGGTGGTTTCTTAGTTTGGTCCAACGCTGACTCTAGTGTCCTCCCATTTGTTCATTTACTTTGCGGTGCATTTTCTTTACCTGGGAATAGCCAGATTGATAACTTGTGACACACATCTTCACTAGATAAAAATGCACTAAGCGCCTCTTGCTGTTCAACATTCAACACGGGAAATGTGAGATATTGTGAGAACAGAAATAATTAACAGAAATAAATAGTGTTCATTCGCCTATGTTAGGTTTGTTTCCCCCGGTGTCTGCGCTTCCTAGTTTCATCACAGCTGCATGTCCCACCCTAAACAACGCCTGATTGGTCCGACCTAAAAAAAAAAAAAAAGTTTGTTGCGAACGTGTCAGCGGGAGCGGTGCAAGATGGATTGTCTGTTCTCTGTCTGGGTTGACATTTTAGACATAGCTGAGTGAACAACCAAGATCTCTGCAACATTGTGTTATGATTTACCTTCTTTAAGAAGTTTGATAACTCTTCTTTATTTCAATTTACATCTTGTGTCAGAACCATGATTCATGTCAGTTCACTTGGTGCAACAGCTCTTCAAGGTGTGCGGACTAATATGCAGAACTAATCTAATGCAGATGTTAATTTTGAGAATGGAAATTTACAGGGTGATACCTAGTTTTTTCTCTCTAAATTGTGTGATTCTATGTTTTCCCTCTACTTGTTCTAAAAATGTAAATCGGCATCGGGCTGAAACCTCCTACCTCCAAAATAGTCAACTTCAGAAGATTCCAAAAACGTCACTTTTTCACCCATTAAAATCGAATCAAAGAGAACCAGCTATTTTTGACACTTCAGATTTGTTAATAAGTTGTAAAAATAACACACACGTATACTGACCAATAATATAGATGCTGGAGAAAATATGGCATTTCCGAAATTGTTTTGGCCTGACGCTAACAAAATGTTACTACCACATTTTTTCTTAATTTCTTTAAATCTTCCTAATAGCCAGAAAGTTGTCATTTGAAATGACTTTAGTTTTGTGTCATGTCCGAGAACTGCTTTTTGTTTTTTTCCTTATACAATATCAAAGAACTGAACAACACTCCTCAGAATGGTGATTCCATATTTTTTTCCAGCAATTGTATATGCAATTAGAAACTCTTTAAGGGGTCAGTCTTTCGTCAGTCGTGGATTTTTGATATTCGTGCAAAGTCTCAGCCCCTATCCTGTAAGTCTTTTCATTGAGTCATTGAGTATTAAACTCCAGTTTCACCTGGTATAGATTGTAGTATGTCGGCAACATTGTTTAACATGCATTTATATAAAGACCTCTGTCTTATCTGCAGTTGAGTAAATTGTGGAAATAGGTCAGTAATCAACAAGGCAAACTCTGACGTGAATATGAAATGCATGATTCCAAACAACTCCAAACAAATTGAAACAGGATAATGATATGCACATCAAGTATTGTTCATGAAGAAAAAACAAAAAGACAAAAAACAAAAACAAAAAAAACATTAACCGTATGTCATTGTAACTGAATAAACAGGTAGTTCATGTGATCCTTAACTCATTCACTCCCAGCCATTTTCACTGAAGCACCCAACCCCTTTCGCTCGCGGCTGTTTTACTAGATTTTGACTTTTTTGCAAGGCCCACAGAATATTGTGTTCTATTGCTATAAAAAGATGGAACCTACCAAAAGAAAGATTAGAGTCTTGTGTTCTATTGCTATAAAAAGACGGAAACTACCAAAAAAAAAAAAAGATTAGAGTCTCGCTATCATCATGAAAAAAGTACATTTGTCTCTCTTTCTGTTTTGTAGCAATTCACATTAGAATATAGCTAAGTTTCATCATGATTAACAAACCTGTTGAAAACTGGCAAAAAGACCTTGCTGCTACATGGTCCTGGCTGATCTCATACTCTTCTGAAACCTGCAGGCCATTTTTTGTAATAACTACCATTGCTTTACGCGATTTCTTCAGGTTAGAAGCTGTATCAAAGCCTTCTGTGTGCTTTACCATAAAAAATAAATAAATAAATAAATAAATAGAAATACGTTTTTGGGGCTGCAATTGACTGGCAGTCCAGGGTGTCCCCCGCCTACTGCCCAAAGCCAGCTAGGATAGGCTCCAGCACACCCCGCGACCCTTGTGAGGAATAAGCGGTCAAGAAAATGGATGGATGGATGTTTTTGGGAGTGAAGGACAAAGAATTAAAAAAAACATTTATAAGTCTTTGGTTTTCAATAAGTTAATATTGTTACAAACACAAAAATTGTTTCAACTTATCCTCATTAAAATGCAGCCTGTGTTCTGCTGTGGCAGATAGACGATGAGTATCATTAGAGGGCTTTGACTGCCAAAAGTGATAAGTGCAACGCAAGAACAAACACCACTCACCACTGATATTTATATGCTAGCATCAGTAGATGTGGAGCTCCATCTCAAACCACCCTGCGTCATCGTGTTTTAAGATGTTTAGATTTTGTGTGCTTGTCATGTGTGTGATGAATAGTGTACACCAAGTGCTAAAGTAGGTGAAAAATCAGCCACAACCAAGTTACGTGTACTTCTGTGTGTCTGTGTTGTGAAATGTTTTTCGATGAACAAACCTTTTGTTGATTGGGGGGTGACTGTACATTCTATATGCGTTTGAGGGTTAAAAAATGAATAGTAAATATGGTCATTTGAGATGGATCCCAAGAGATAATTGGCATAAGCAGATTCATGGTAGAAATGTCCATGAGAACATGTCAAACATGTCAGCGAAAAGCTGATGTTGGCCGGTGGAGAAGCAGGGAGAACCCTGGTACTAGCACTCAACTTACCCCACTAAGTTCATTTGCATGTTAATTGGCATTTTCTTTCTGAAAAACAACAGGCATGCAGACTACATATTTTTGAGAGGGAACTAAATGATGAGCATTACAGCTAGGGAGTTTTTCTAACTGGAGTAAAGTTTGTGCTTTTATAGTCAACTGCGGTGCAGGTCCACCATGAGCTCACCCACCTTAAGTTCTGTGGAGCTTCCCCAAAAAGGCTACAGATTTCTCGGATTTGCTTCAAGGCAGGAATCACCCATTTGTCATTGGTTCGAAGCTCCTCTATGAAGCGATCAATCCACTGGATCTTCTGAGTGTCTCTATCCTATGAATATAAATTATTTTGATAAATTATTTAATTCTAGTTTAGTACTGTACATGCAGGTATAATGGAAATACAGATCTATTGCATACATTGTTATACTACCTACATGACACACATCAGCATGTAAAAAGGGTCATTAAGAGCAGATCTCCAAGCGGAGCGAGTGGGTGTATGCAAGGCAGCAAAGCAGTTATAAGAGAATAAAGCAAGTTCAGATAAAACGCAGTTAATATATATTTAGTTGTTAATGTTCGTTAATTTTGTTTAAATCTTGATTATTTTGGCAAATTTTTATCAAGAAGAAATGCAGCAACTCAAAATGCTTGCACTCAAAACTCTGTTAGGGATGAGACCACTTTTTTTTCCCAGACCGATACCGTTACGAATACTTAACTCTTCAGTAGTCACCAACACCAAGTATCAATACCACTCATACTTTTGATACATAAACAATGACAGCTCATTTAAAAGACAGACCTATATTTCCCAATATAGTATTTCTCCTTAAAAATGCATGAAATGAATGGCTATTTTTTTTTATACCTTGAAATAAGGCTATATATCAGCGTGATAAAGATATTACAGTTACCGGGCATTGGTACTCACCCATCCATAGTTTTTTTTTAACCAATCATTTTATTTTATTTTTATTTTTTTGTAGATGTCCACTATTTGTTTTTTTTAACCTTTATTAAAAACCTTTGTAAAAATACTCATTCCTGTTCAAAATATTATAAAATTGCATCTCTTTTATGCAACATTTCACACCAATCAAGGGGAAAAGGGGGAAGGGGGGGGGGGGGGGGGGGGACTTACCTGTGAGCAACTGTAATCTAATATTTTGATGTGAGCACTAAGAGCTTGGTCCATTATATCTACAGGCACGTCGTCGCTGTGGGCCAGGTTCCACAGCAGATTGAGGACCTTGTGGGCCATCACGCCGTCCTTGTCATCCTCAGCCAGGCGGCGGATAAGCTCCAGTAGTTTTTCGCGCTGCTTCTTGCTGGCGTTCGTCCAGCTTGCCTGCACAGTAAACAGTTTTAGTGATGTCTACTAGTGGTACCCATTGCATTAAACAGCAGAACTTTTTTTTTTTTTTAAACTGTTTACAAAAGTGACAAAATAATAAATATTCTTGGATAAAAAAGGGTTTACTCCGGGGACTCCAGTTTCCTCCCACATTTCAAAAACATGCGTGGTAGCCCGATTGACCATTCCAAATTGTCCACAGATATATGTTCAATATTGTGGGTGCGTGGATAAGCGGTTGAGAAAATTGATGGATGGGGGAAAAAAAATACATGCATATGAATAGTAGATACAACTACATCGAAAAATTTTTGAATGTCAAATTATTAAGACTGCGACTCACCTTGAAACAGTCAAATAGATGATCAAGCTGCTCAGGTGAGAAATCCCATGCTAGCTTGGCGAGGAGGTCGTGGACATTTTTCACAATGGCCTCATGTTTGCCTGCCTGCACACGGAGTGAGAAAAAAAAAATTAAAAAATCACCACTACATACGTATACTTGGGCTGGGCTTACAAGGGTGGGGCGGGAAATAAAAAAAAAAAAAAAAAAAAAAATAAAAAATAAAAAAAATACATATATATATATATATATATATATATATATATATATATATATATATATATATATATATATATATATATATATATACATATACATATACACACATATACATACATATACATATATATATATATACACACATATACATATATATATATATATATACATATACATATACATATACATATACATATACATATACACATATACACATATATATACACATATACATATATATATACACATATACATATATATATACACATATACATATATATATACACATATACATATATATATATATATATATATATACACATATACATATATATATACACATATACATATATATACACATATACATATATATACACATATACATATATATACACATATACATATATATACACATATACATATATATACACATATATATATATATACACATATACATATATATATACACATATACATATATATATACACATATACATCGCGCGATTCTCGAATCGATTCAATAATCGGCAGAATCGTTTTTTTTTTTTTTTGTTTTTTTTTTTTTAGGATTCACACCTTGAGCATGGAAGAATGTTATATGAACGGAACATTAAGCCTTAATATTTTATTTTATTGTTGTTCAAACATGAAACAGATTACAACCTCTATAAGACTGAAATTTCAGATAAATAAATAATACATTTTCATATAAATCTTACACTCTACAAGCTTACTGATTAGTATTTTCTAAATTTGAATGAAAAAAAATCGCAAAAATCGACTTATAAATTCGTATCGGGATTAATCGGTATCGAATCGAATCGTGACCTGTGAATCGTGATACGAATCGAATCGTCAGGTACTAGGCAATTCACACCCCTAATATATATATATATATATATATATATATATATATATATATATATATATATATATATATATATATATATGGCAATATATCGTTGCGGGCCGCTTTACAATAAACGTATCGGTACACAGGTGTCAGGAACGATATTTCACATTCATTTATAAAAAGGCAGTTACTCATTCACTGCCTTTGACAAGTATACTTGTCAATTGTATTTTTTAGAGCGGTGCTAAATGGGGGCGAATCTGAGCATGCTCCACTGTAAATATCAAACTTGGAAACAACTTTACTGATGCCCAACCACCGGTAGATGACATCATTGCCCCATTTTATAGGAAATAAACACAGTTTCAGAGTCCATGGGAGAAATGGCTGTATTTTGGCAAACCTACATTTTTCTGCTGTCAATTATAAAAGAACGGGACGGGACAAAAAGTAGGGAGTCTATTCTGTTATTTGGTTGATTCGGTTTATATATAATTATTGAATGTAATATCACGTGAGTATTGGAAATGTAAAAATTTTCTATAATGACTGGCAGTGAATGAGTTAAGGATGCATTGCTTGCTGAGAGCTGTGTAAACACTGACAGACACCTCTGGAGTTAATTGCCTCAATTAACTGCATGTACAAGCAGGAGGAGGAGGGAGTGGGGAGAGTGGATGAAAGACACGGGTGCCTTTTCAGTTTTTTTCAGTAAAAAAAAAAAAAAAAAAAAAAAAGTGTACGTGTAGAGGTGCCAGCGCGTCTCACGAGTAACTGGAGTTTGTTCTAAAAATAGCTCACCAGTGATTGGACACTGTCTTGCTAAGAAAAATTAAAACAGAGGAAGAATATCCTTTACTTATTAACTTATTAATTTATTTTACAACATTTACTTATTTAACCACTCATTTAAACTTAACATTGTACATGTTTCTCAATGTACCAATTTCTCACACCCAACCCTAACATTTATTTATTTTTTAATTTATTGCTAGTGCCAGTGGCATGGGTAACTTGCGTGGTCACCATTAACGCTGAAAGGGACATGCAGGTTTTGGATAAACATATGCAGACGTCTTTTTATGGACGCACGCTGGTTACTTGCAAATTCCACATTTTGACAAGAAAACTGCGATGCGAGTGCTCATTTCAAGCCTTGTTTATTATATTAGCATGCTTGCGTTTTAACCTCGTAGGACCGCCCTCCAGAAACTTAGTAATTTACCTGTTATTTTTGCTGTTCCAAGTTGGTTACTCTCTATTACAATGCGGTTCTAGCCAGACGTTTGTGACTACTGTACGGTATTACCCAATCACTTATTACGGTGTTTCACGTCTACGTTTGTCATGAGACCTTGGCAATTAGCATGGCTTCTCAGTCTTTCTCCCCGTACTTGATTTATAACGATACTAGAGGTATACCTTATTTTCTGCCGTGGAACACGTTGACACTGGACGCAAAATGAAGTTGCGGCTTTACATTGTGTTTAGCCACCTTAGCTAGACAGCTAGCTTGCAGGGAGCTGGGACAGTGCAAAACGGGATGCACTAAGCAGCCCCGATACGCACAGCGGCATCTTAAGCCTGGTTCACATGGCAGGAGAATTGGCCCGATTTTAGCCCCGAATTTCCCCTCCCGACAATCTTAAGGACGTGCAAGCAATAATCTTTACAGATAATCCTGCCGTGTGTGTTGTCACCACACACGGCGCCTCCCGATATCGGCGCTCGGAAGGACCCCCGACTTGAAATTGGCCAGATCCAACATGTTGGATTTTTTGGCCCGACTTCGCTCCGCGCAGCCAATTGACGGTGACGTGCAGTTGTATTTTTTGAATTAATTTCCAGGGCGATTCCGTGTACAAGTTACATTACTCATCTGAGGACTGTTTTGGAAATTACAAATTTATATATTTGATTGTGGCTGGCTGATTAATTGGGCCCGCATTACAATTTATTTATTTATTTATTTTTTTACTTTACAAAGTCGTCTCGCGGGCCGGATTTAAACCCCTGTGCGGGCCTGATTCGGCCCGCGGGCCTTATGTTTGACACCACTGGTCTAAGAAATACATTGAAACATTGTATAAACTTGTACACAATGTTTCAATGTTTTTAAAGCACCATGAAGCTGAATTTTATTTATATGAGCCACAGCCACAATAGATGGACCAACATGGCATGTCTATTATTTCTTTATCTGGTTTATCTGTATGAAATCAAATCTATCTGGTTTATCCGTTTGATGTCAAATTGGTCGTTAAGTGCCGATAATTATCGGCCACCGATATTATCGTGCATCACTAACGCCTCTAGCATATAACCACTTCTTCAAAAGCAGTACAGTCACAGGGGACTCGCCAAAGATTTGTGTCCAGCCGAAAGTGAAGACGAAACTGTGGCGGAGGAAGATTTCAGCTGCCCCATGGCAAGTAGAAGTTAGGGACCAGGACTCAAGTTACAATTTACAATGGTCACTCTGGAAATGTAATTTGTGCACAGCCCCTACACTGGATGCCAAACATCGGGCCAAGTTTTAAATCGCTCTGCCAGCTACATTTTGTTGTGCTCAGCGTGCTTTATTGTGCTCCCCACCCCTAAACTGACGGACATGAAACCTGACATGGTGAGGATTACTCCGATCAGAATTGGCGCAGTATTTAGCGACAGAAGATGTCCCTGTTCTTGCCCATTACGCCAGCAAACTCCCAAATGAACAAAGGTGGCTTTATATACAATTTCCTAATCTAATATTGGAAACTGAGTTTTAAGTGTTGTATTGCTGAAAAAAAATAAAAATAAAACGAATAACGTCTCTATGTGCCCTGCGATTGGCTGGCAACCAGTCCAGGGTGTCCCCCGCCTACTGCCCAGAGCCAGCTGAGATAGGCGCCAGCACCCCCCGCGACCCTTGTGAGGAATAAGAAAATGGATGGATGGATAAACGAATAATCCATGCCTTTGAAAGGCTACTAGATATATCAGAAACCCATGGTGTATTTTAATAAACCCTGGTGGTTCTATTATATTTAAGCAGCAGTTTTATCATCAGGACATTTAGGACAATATTGGGATGGGATGCCCACCTGTGCAGCCCAGATGTTGTCGAGATCCTGCATGGTAAGAGCTTTTTCTTTGATAACGAAGCGAAGGATC